>NC_060954.1:59672956-59952192 GCF_022045245.1 Lucilia cuprina
AGTTCTAGTTCAGTTCTAGTTCAGTTCTAGTTCAGTTCTAGTTCAGTTCTAGTTCAGTTCTAGTTCAGTTCTAGTTCAGTTCTAGTTCAGTTCTAGTTCAGTTGTAGAACTTTTTTGATCAGCCTATTCGAACTTTTTTATTTTGTGTACAAAAATATAAACAGACAGTGGATGTCTTTAAGAATATATGATTACATGGTTCGTGAGGATAAAAATTTCGAACAAAAAGTATTATTGAATATACTAGTTCCATGAGCATCCGTAAAACGATTAGTAACGAAAAATACCTTCATAAAACCAATTTCAAGGTGACAAAATTAAAAATTTCCTAAAGGATAGAAATATGCAAAAAAAAATTGTTAAAACAAATCCAACACTCTACCCTATACGCATGTCAAAATTCGACAGTTAATAGTTCCATATACAAAGTTAAGAGAAGGAAGTAATTAATTTTCATTAACATTGTAATTCATACATAATTATCAGCTAAATTGAATAAACACAATAAAGAAATTATAACCTTGTTTACACTTTAAAAACAGCTTTTTAGTTAAAAATTTATTGATTTTTTTTACTTTTATTTGAAAGATAGACTAAAGGCACACGCACGCACACATACAAATGAATAGATAGACTTTAGTAAGTAGCAAGATCGTTGCGGTAGTTAAAAATGTAACAGTAACCCAAATAAAGAGAATTTCTTGGACGATCGCTGTAGATGATTTGGAGAAGAAGAAAAAAAGACCGGTATAACAAGAAACAGTTAACTAAAGATTACAACAATATTTAAACATAATGTTTAAGCTAGATGATAATGATGTAGCTAGTTGGTTGCTGGTTGCCCGGTTTATAGTTGCAGCCCACCATACAACAAAAACAATCAATCATTTTCACTACTACTATAAAAATGTTTCACCAACTTAAAGTTTTTATTACCACAAGTATTTATTTATGAATTAAATGTTTGTTTTGAGCTTTAATGTTTAGTTTTAAAGTGTATTTACTTTTTTTCTTTACAATTTCTTTATGTAACAAGCAACTGGTTGGACAAATTAGACCATCAATTCTGAGAAATTGGTTTATTGATTTGGCTTATCTTAAAAAGATATTAAAAATTTAGTTTTGTGTTTAATAAGTTGGAGTTGGAGTTGTAGATATTTGTTATTTTATGATAACAAGAGAATTTCAAGATTTATTTTAAACTAAATTTGGATGTTTAAATGTTGGATAGAATTGATCTTGAAATGTAGTGAAACGTTAGAATATCATTCTGTGAGTCAAATAAGCCAGATCCGTCTTTCCATGTAAAACTTGTAGTCAAACTATAGGCAGCCATTTGCCATTGATCTGTTGCTATTGGCTGATATCGATCCATTTCTCACCTATACATAACTCCTATACAATTTGGCCCGAGATGATAACATAAAATACACTACAATCTCAACAAAATTCGGGTCAACTACGCATATATTTGGCAAAATTCGCCGATCTCCTGAAAATCGATCTACATTTAACCAAAGCCCGCAATGAAATTCCATAAACACAAATCCATCCACCTAATTAAGGAAACTGGGGATTTTTTACGCTTAATGAAAGGCACATGGCTTTTTCTTTTACATGAGCGAAATTGTTGCACCGATTTACGCAAATAGTGGTCGTCATTAAGACAAAATTTGACGACCACTTGTTTCTAAATAATTGCGTCTGAACGTTATCAATATGGAACATTGCGCGTTTATGCCTGATCTTATTTGCTGGCTGTTTTTTCGGCTTCAAACACATTAGTTGCCTTCGGAAGAGGTTCGGTGTGATGATTTGATTAGATTTCAGCATCTCATATTAGATTGCACTCATCAAAAGTAGAGTATTAACTCAGAAGTAATAATTCATGCAACATTTTTTGGCGTTTATACCCAACAAAAAAAGAACTTCCAAAGAAGCAAAAAAGAAATAGAATTTGCTGCATGGAAGTACTGAAAAAGTTATTGTTTTAACCACGTCTTGTCATAGGAGGGATGTACTTTTTATTTAATTCCAAATTCACTACATCTGAAATCATTCTTAGGAAGTAATTTTTATGTTCTTTTTTGGAAGTTATTAATAAGTGAAATTGTAATATGTATTACAGAATAAAAGAAAATGTGTTTAATTCAAAAAAATTTCAGCAAAAAATAATATTCCTCCAATTTTAACAAAATTAGATTCTTTTCGCTTCTATGGAAGTCAATAAACATCACTTCCAAAGAAGGTAAAAAAAATTCACTAAGTGCTACTTTTGAAGTGGTGATGAATGCTATTTTTTGGAGATACTTCGTTTTATGTTTGCTAGGTATCGTTCAAATGTCATTTTGGACATGTAAAATAGGCGTCCAAAGCTCTTGGCTTTAAGGTCCAAGTTTTCTGATTTTGAATGGATCCTACTACTTCTAAGCTTTATATTGATATTGAAAATGCCAATGATTTGCCAAATTTTTGTTGAGTTTTCATATATTTTTGATCTTCCTAAGCGATTTTTATCTTCTGGATTAAAATAACCACTTCTAAACTTCACAAATCTTTGCCCGACCGTTTAAACTGATGGAACAAATTTACCCTAAGCTTCAGTGTGTTTATGGCTCTAGGAAATCTATAATGAACACCCGTAACGTCTTAGGAAATGTTCAAGAACAAGTTCGAATTCTTGATTGAGCCAATTTTGAAAAAAAGAGATATTGCGTTTGTTCCAAAAGGGAAACATTTGATATTTACTTTGGATCCATTATGGAGTATGGTTTCGAAACTAGTGTTCTATTCGATATTTATTGTTCGATATCGAAACTTCATCGAAACTTACAAAAAACTTTCTATGAAAGCTTTAAAGAACAAACACAAATTCTAAGGAACCGCTCAAGAACTAGTTTTTTATTATAGTGTGTTTTTATTTAAAATTTCGAAGATTTTTATGTTCCAGAGAATGTCTAATTCCAAAGTTATTTCTCAAGAATCTATAAGTGCATTGTGTGGACCCATTCTATAAAAAGTTATGAAAATTAATAACATTAGGCCCTTGAAATTTCTAACTACGAAGTTGTAAAATCTATATAATTTCTAAGACCTTTATTTACTTAAACAATTTTTCTTATTATATCAATTACTATACTTTAACAAATATTTACTCTTACAAAAGGTTTAATATTTGCAATTATTTAGTTGTTAAACAAATAGCTTTTATTTTTTCAACTATTGTACCAATTATTTACATTTTACTTTATTTGTTATTATTTCTCTGAATACATATTTTTTTTTCAATTTTGGTTTAACCCAATTGGCATTGGGTTTATAAGTATTAAAAAAAAATAGCAAAAAAAAGTGTTAGGCAGAATAAAATATCTAACTAATTTAATAAATATTGATGCATATAAAAGTAAACTAAATATGTTGTTGCCAGTTGTTGCATGCAACAAACAAAGTACACTACAATCATGGCAATGATGATGCATTTACGTTTAAATGAACTGGAAATTAGTTAAAGTAACAATAAAGTTTGCAATTTTCATTGAGTCAGTAGTTTGTTGTTTTCTTTCCTTCTATTCTTTTCTTTTGTCTGAACTTCTAATGTATGCAAAAGTTAAGAGAAGCGAAACAGAAAAAAAATTAGCTTTCCAAATCGAAGAAAAAGAGAAACATAAGTAAAAAGTGGTAATTTACTTAATACAAAAGTGATTTACGAAAATTGTTCCTATATGGGGACTTAGTCCAATTTTAGCTAAATTTCATTAGTCTCTCAAAATGTATACATCAACAATTTCAAGAACTTCTGCTTCCTTAAATTGAATTTGCAAATAGGTTCTCATATAGAGTCGATGTTAATAGAACGTTTCTCATTAAATCATAGAACGAAGGTCTAGATCGTCTAAGAATCTAATAAGCATCATGTTGGGTCCTTATTAGAACTTTTTGGATGCTGGGTATAAAAGCAAAAATTGAATAAGAAAGGGGGGAAATCATTATTGTATTAGTTCCAGAAATAGGTGACGAACCAAGAAGTTTTAATTTCAACATAGAACTAGTTCTTTATTCGATATTTTTTTAGAAATATCATAATCGGAACTGTATCTAGGGAATCAGTAAAAAACAATCACAACTTATTAAGAAATCCTCAAGAACTTGTCTGCTTCCTTAAATTGAAAGTCACTTTATATGAAATCATAGAACGAGATAGATATTTAAAATTGAATTTGGATCATGTGACCTTTTCTGCTGCTGAATATAAAAACAACAATTCAATAAGAAAGTTGGAAAAGTTTTATTGTGTTAGTTCCACAAATGGGTGTAGAACCAATACATCTCAATATGATATTTTTTAGCTTTAGTACTAACTCTATTGGAATGTTAGAGTCGAGATTGCTAACATAGAACTATTTCTTTATTCGATGTTTTTCTTTAGAATTATTATTATATTTTAATCGGCAGTAGTTCTAGGGAATGAACTAGTTTATTTCTTTCAGAGAAAAAAATATCGAATTAATGATTGAACTAGTTTTGAGAAAGTGAAATTTTATCATTGGCTCTAGTATTTTGCTTCCAAAAACAGGTCTAGATCAGGAGCGAATCCACGGGGGAAAAAAGGGAAATTTCTGAAAAATTTATAAAAATTTGGAAAAAGAAGAAAAAGGATATAAGTATAAACAAACCCCCCTCCCACACAAACTCTGCAGCTGGATCCCCGCCTGGTCTTGATCATATACATTTGATATTCATACCATAGAACGAGTATGAAACTAGTTCTTTAATCGATGTCTCTTTGTCGATATCGAAACACTTAAAACTTAAAAATAGCTTTCTATGGAAGCTTTAAATAACAACCACAAAGAATCGCTTAAGAACTAGTTCCTTATGGAAGTTGTTTTTGTTTGATATTTTAAAAATTAAGCACTATTTTGAGAAGAAGTTAATTTGCTTCATTTATGGATCTACAAATAATATCTTCAGTTTCGATTCTTTCTAGAACAATTTATTCAAGAACAAATTTTGTTTTTTCTTAGTTTGTTTCAAATGACCAAAAATTAAATTTCACTAAATATTTTAATAAAAATTCGTTTTTTCTTAAAAATTCAGTATTTTACTAAAATTCGATATTTTACTAAAATTAATTAATGAAATAAATCGGGTTTTCACAAATAATTTAAATTTTCACAAAAAAATATTATATTTTACCGAAAATAAGATTATTTATTAAAAATTCAATATTAAATTTTTACTAAAAATTCACTTTTTATTTAAAATTTTCTTGTTAGATAAAACTTTTCTTTTTCACTAAAAATTCGCCTTTTCACTAAAATTTTCATTTTTCACTAAAATTTCAAATCTTTCACCTAAAATTCACTTTATGACTAAAAATTTACTTTTTCACTAAAAATTCGACTTTTTACTAAAAATTCACTTTTTCACCAAAAATTCGCTTTTTACTTAAAATTAACTTTTTCACTAAAATTTCACGTTTTCACTAAAATTTCACTTTTTCACTAAAAATTCACTTTTTCACTAAAAATTCAAATTTTTCACTTAAAATTAATTTTTTCACTAAAAAATAGATTTCTAACTAAAAATACACTGAAATTTGACTTTTTATTAAAAATTCGAAAAATTTGCATTTTTAAAAAAAAATTTAATTTTTTATGATTTTTACTAAAAATTTAAATTTTTATTAATGAGTTATTTATAAATATTATTCAGTCTCGAGTTTGATAATCACGCCAGCAAAAATAAAACGAAGTAATTCCATAAAGAGAATATTACACTAAGTAAATTTTTTTACCTTCTATGGAAGTGATGTTTATTGACTTTCAAAGTAGCGTAAATAATCAAATTTTTTTTAAATTAAAATTTTTTTGTACCGAAATTTTTTGAATTTTAATTTGCAGTTAATTGATAAATGCGTATAATCTATTTATTTATGTTAATACTATTTGAGCCAAATTCGATGTATTCTATACAATAATTTCACTTCCTAATAACTTCCAAAAGAAGAACATGAAAATTACTTTCTGAGAATGACTTAAGATGTAGTGAATTTGGAATAAAATAAAAAGAACATCCTTCCTATGACAAGCCTGTGTTAAAAATATTACTTCTTTAGGTCTATTTCAGTATTTCCATGGAGTAAATACTACTTCTTTTTCGCTTCTTTGGAAGTTATTTTTTTGCTAAGACTTAGGGCATTTTTTGTTAAAATCTAAATATTATTCTTGAGTTTGATCCCTATGTATTAGATATTCTATTTAAACATTTCTTTGTCATTATTATTTAAATGCCAGCCAAAACGTTTTCACTATTTAGAGAAATCTTTTAAAAAATGCAAAAAATAAGTATTAAACTATTTGAAATTGGAATTGTTTTCAAAAGCATGACAAACACCTGTCAAAAAGCATAAACTGACTAGAAACAATTAGTTTTCTCTCTAAATTGAAAAATTCCAAAAAAAAATATATTAGACAATTACTAATTCCAACTAACTAACAGAATAACAAATTTTGAGAAATCTCTTCTCAAACTCAATTTTTTTTTCACAAAACCAAAGGTGAAGATTTAAGTTAAAAATTCACGAAAAGTATTTTAGAATATAAAAAATGTCGGTAACGTAAATAACATAAAATAATAAAATAAATACTTTCGTTTTTCAATAAAAACACAAAACTATAACGAAAATTCGATCGATAGAAAGAGTTCAAAACTTCATTTCGAAAACAAAACATGTGCGTTAAGGGACTTAGCATTACCCCGTGCGCTTGATTTAAAGCGATAAGATGTGAATGACAAATGTTTACAATGAGTTTACGGTAAATTTTTAACGAAAAAAAATATAGAAAAGCAAATGTAAAAATAAAAAAGAATTTTTATAAAGTAATACCTTAACCACAATATTGTTGGCATCATCAACATGACTAACAGCAGCAACATATTAACAACTGGCCAACAATAACACCAGCTACACCAACACCAGCAACACTAGCAACAACAATAGTATAAAATAAAAGAAGTCATTAACATGACATTGCCATCATTAACATCATCTTTTTGTTGTTGTTTTTTTTTTAACCAGTGTCACCCATGGATGAAAAACCGCAAATGTTTAGTTTTTTTCTTATTTTTTTTTCCAATTCAAGTACAATAAATAAATAAAATACAAAAAAAAAACATATTTTAAAGAAAGTGAAACCATTCGGAAAACAAATGAGAAATTATGTAAATGAGAACTTTCATTTTTTGTTGTTGTTGCTGGTTGATTGAAAAAATACAACAAAAATTCCATAAAACAAAAAACCAAACACAACATGACAGTTTTGGAATTTCAAATAAGGCAGTTTTTAATGTGATTGTATTAAACATTTTTTTCTTCTTTATCATCATTATAATTTTTTTTTTCATTTTGATAAGCAAGTCCATAAAAATTTATTTACATTTTTATTTTTGTTAAACTTACACAATCTTGTTTTGTTTCTACTAAATTTTATAGTTTTGCAAAATTTTGCAAAATAAAAGAATTGATTTAATTATGACATTTTTTGTTAAAATTAAATTAATCTTCAAAATCAAATTTAATTAAAAATATTTGAAAATTTATTCAATGTGTCAGTTGAAGCTATAACTATTTTACAAATTCTTTAAAAAGTGGAAAGACTTTATGATGTGCTAATGACTAAATTAACAGCAAATTCTTAGTTTTGTTTTAATTTTTAATGTTTAAATTGAATATTAATTAGTGAAGAACAATACAGATTTTAAAATAACAGTTGTTTTCACATCTGATTAGATTTAACTATAACCCAGCAAAAACTAGGTTTGCTAGAATTAAATATTAATTAATGATGTGGAAGAACAATTTAGGTTTTGTAATAACAGTTATTTTCAAATTTGAAAAGATTTAACTATAACCCAGCAAAAACTAGGTAATGACTTATACTTACACAATAACTCTCAACGGACTAACGTCTCGACATAAAACAAAATAACTTGTTAACTACCTATTTGTAATTACTTATATAAGTACTTATTTGGAGGCAAAAGTATCCATTGTCATCACCGTGTTAAAATGCAAATGAAGAAGTAGTGAAGAATTGTTTAATGGCTGTTTTCTTACTACAGTCATGAAGTCGAAATGTTTAACGTGAGTTCCTGGCATGTTGCCCTATCTCACGATGGTCCTTTTCTAACCACTGGGTGAGTAAAATGTAAACAACTCACCACTGCCCCTTTGTGTAACTTACACGCAGATTGCAATTTTTATACATGCACATACCGGTCCATGTACAAGCACAGGGACACACTGTGGTAATTCTGATATTAACAGAGTTTACTCTGAACATATCTGGACAGGGAAGGAAAATTCAATGGTATCATTTATATATGATACCTTTCATCCATTATCAGACTACCCAGCACACTTCCCATTTATCCGCCACATTCATAAGAGAAAAACATACAACACATTCATTATAGGTATACGGGTGGGGTGAGGTCCGCATATCCCACATTCATCCCGTATCATATACCATTAATAACAACTCATTTCCAACGCTTAATCCCACAGTCACTCCCCTGTGGGGTATCTGTTGTTTCGGCAGCAGCACCGAAATTATCCCGAAATATTGACTTTTCCATACAACCGCAACTCACTCTTGCCGCGAATTTGGGTTTTTTACCACAGTGGACCCCGAAGGAACATCAACCAACTGACCAGCAAAGACATAATCCTGCGGGCAACTGCCCACCCATAGTACCAGATTATGAGGTTCTCCGGTTAGACCTCTTCTATCTATGCAAGGTATAAGCCAGGCAGTAGACTGTAAACATCAAATTTATATATCCCGGCCTACTAGAGGTATTGGTAACATCTATCAACCCCCGGATTGCAATACACCAAGATGGGATCTGTCATCAAGGATAATATGCCTGGGAGCGGCAATCCTTTCCTTACTACAGTCAGTAGTTCATAGATATATCTACAGGATAGAATAGCATGTGGACCAGGTCATAGTCTAGTCTTTAGAAAATCAATAGCTTTTTCAAGAGCCAATTCCTAAAATAGTGCATATATTAGTCGACAAGTTCTTAGACTAACCATAGTCTAGTACATAGACTCCATAGATTGTTCAGTCAATAGAGAAAAAGCATTGAAAAGTAACTTAGTACTTAATCCATAAAAAGTACTCTGTTTGAGGAAAGTCGGCAGCAAGAGCAGAAAGTTATAGAATTCTAAAAGAACCTCTGATTGGTTGGATATTTACCTAGCACCCAATAAACAGTTTTTATTGCCAGGAATCCGGAAGATACCAATAAACATCAACGCAATTGTTAATAGAGCAGCGCTGGAGGTTCTGTTCTGGCAATTCCATTATTTCCATAGTACTCACTATACCCAAACTAACCAATGTTTATGGAGTAGCTTTAAGCCCTCTCGTATCCATATAATCTTGATTTCAAAAATCGCTCCACTGCAAGCAAAGGTCCATTATATATGTAGTTTTATAGGAATAATGTGAATTATAATGTGCCGTTCTTCTGAAGGATAAGATCGAAGTTATTCTCTAAACTATATACATATGTATATGTAGATAGTCCCTCATATATTGCTCTAAGTTAACGTCCTTAACATACATTCCTTTTATTAAGTGCCCATTTCAAATGGCTTACGTTATGTAAGCCTTTCCCAGATAATAACAATTCCAGTATGATCCCTAGATATTAAAAATTCTTTAGTAAGAAAATTTCGTAGTTCTTTTACAGTGGCAGGTTGAAGTTTCCAAAAAGTTATCACAGGTTTTAATCCTTTTTTCTCCTCTAGCTTCTAGTTTAGCAAGAAAAATTACTTTTCACTCGAAAATAGAATTTCCATTGCAACTAATAGTTATTACAGATTTTAATAATATTTGTAAATCGTTATGTCTTGATGTGGCCCAGTTATTGAGTAACATCAAAGCATTGCACATAAAGTAATCAATCCCGTCCTAGTATAACAACATAGCCCGATTAAGCAACAACTGCATAAACAATTTTACAAATACCTCTAAACTTTCTTAACAAGTTACGAGTCCTTACAGCGAAACAGATTTAGCATAACTATTTTAAGGAGTTTAATAAATTGAATTTACAAATTCAAGTTTCGCAAGCAGTCTAATCAAAAGCTTTAACAAGTTGTATCACTTGTAACAAGTACAAAATGTTCAATATCATTTTTCATAAAAATTAATGAAAACATGACCCATTTTTTTACATTTAAACTTAAATATTAACTACCATCAGTCAGATTGGTATAAACTGAATCTGTTACAATGTCCGTCCATACCTCTGTCTTTCTGCTAAAAAAGAAGTACGCACTTTCATGTTGATCTTTATATATTCCAAAGACATTACATGAAATTGTTACAGCAAAAACAAACCAGATCAGTTGAGAGTTTAAAAATGTTGTATGAATTTTTGATTTAGTACTAAATATTTTAGTCAATTTCGATTTTAACAACAAATTCAACTTATATAGATGTTCTAATTTTCTTATTTATTTTGGTTAAATTACTACTACCAATAATGAAAAAAAACTGGCACACTTGTTTATTAAACGTGTTAATAAAGGGGGCCAAATAAAGTGTGTTTAACATAAATGTGAAATAAACTCTCAAAAGCACATTGAAAGTAAAATGTCACTAAAACTAACATTACTCTTTTTTATTTAACCAGTTCAAAGAAAAACTGGTTATTAATTTAAAGCAATAACTAAAGCCATGGGAAACAACTAACAAGACCCACATATTTCTTATGATTTCCTACAGGTGTGAGAAATCTTTTCATACCAATGACTTTAACATTCATTCTAACTTTACAACATTTACTGCCCTTTTTCGTACTCACTACTAATTTGTTCTTCTTTTTCTTGGATTCTTTACAGAAAGTCGCAAACTATTTGGTGGTTATCGCATAACACCCAAACATTGTCGAGCCACCAAAACACTGCCCAGTTCAGATCCTAGAGCCAATGGTCCTACGATATGTATGTTTAATCATGAGTGTGCTCAGCGTAATGGTGAGGTAGTTGGGGCCTGTATGGATGGTTTTCTTTTCGGAGCCTGTTGTCAAGTGCCCAATAATCAACAGCCGGAAAATACTCTTATAAATGATGCCCAAAATTCCTACTACCATCAATATCAAAATCAGAAATTACAACAGCAAGAATCGGAAACTAATAAAATTGTTTCGCAGGCCTATGAAACATTTGCGGAGAACTCGGCTCAACAACAATCCTTAGAGAATAGTCAGTCTCAAGATTCTGGTTATGGTGGTGTGTTAAGTAATCTCTATAATGTTGATCGTGTTGATCCACAACCTCAAGATACTTCAGAACAGATTAATACTAGTAGCAGTACGTATGGATCTACAGAAAGTGTTGTTTCTAGTTCGAGTGTAGAATATGATGCTATTACTCAAGCAAGTACTGAGTCACAAACAAATTCACCGCGTGAACCTCCTAAGACCAATACAAGTAAACCGAAGGACTCCGTTAAGGTATCACCAACCGCCCAATCACCACAAAATGATGATTTTGTTTTACAACTTTTGAATACTCCACCACCAAATGAGGATGAAAATATTATAAGTTTTACCACTGAAATACCCACCAGGATTAATAGTGTTCTAAATGAACAAAGTAGTTCTGAATCTAATTCATTTGAGGAGGAGCCAGCAGCTGCTACAACTAAACCTTTAGTTAAAAAACCTGAAAATCAACAACATCAAACACAAACTGCCCAACAGAGCTCAGTTCAACAGCAATCTGTACAGCAGCAGCAACATAGTGAATCGGTTCAAAATCAGCATTCGGACTCCGATATACAACAGGCAGAATCTGTTTTGCATTCCCACCATACAGAAGCTGTACAACATGATCACGATCAACTGTTTGGTGGTGTTACCTTTACTCACAGTGACATTACTCACCCCGGAGCAGATGCTGATCTTATAGAAGATGATTTACAATTTTCTACCGGTTATGGTCCACAACCAGTATTTGTGCCAGCTCCACCAAAACCCATTCAAACATATGATCAAGAAGCTGATAAACACACATCCAATTTATTCGATGCCACTACATCCTCCTCATCCATAACCACACATGTAGATTCCATAGAAACCATTATACAGCAATTGAATAATAACAACAACAACAATCCCGGACCCACCTACAATGTCATCAATCATGATGAACAACAGCAACATCATCAGTCTTCTTCGTATGGTAATGGTCTAGTGACTGCTACTAAGAGACCCGTTTCATATGATGAACAGGATAATACCAAACATACCTCTTTACCTTCTTTATCTTATAATGAAATAGAGCATAATGATAAGCAAACACCTGCTAATCTCTATGATCAAATCTCTTCTTCAACTTCGCTCTCCACATCATCAACGGCTGGTGAATCCACAACCTCGAATACTGGATATGCTGATGAGTTTGTTTTGGAAGATCATACCATGCCTGAAATTAACTACAATGATTATCAAGCTTCCAAGCATCCCACATCCGATTTCAATAAAATGCCCGCCATAGGTATTGCTTATCCAGTAGATATGTCTTACATGGAGGAAGGAGGCAATTTTGAAACTGATGAGTCTTCCTATACCAACAACGATAATAAGCATAAGCAACCGGTACAACAGGTTCAAACTTCTTATGTGGATACTAAGCAACAACAACAACAGCAAAATACTCAAACTTCATACTTAAATACTGTGCAACATAGTAAACCTCAAAAGCAACAACAACAACAGCAAAATGTCCAGAATTCATATTTCAATCAGCAACATCAACAACAACAACAACTAAATATCCAAGCTTCATATTCCTCTCAAAATGATGCTGATAAACTTAATGAACCTCAAACTGTACAAAACTATGTTGCCGAAACTCATCAAAGACCGATAGCTACTTATGCAGGAGTAGTTACCTCTCAAAGCTATAGTCCCGATCCATTACCACATGAAGTAGTCGTGTCTTCTTACACCACCAAAGTAGAGGAAAACGCTGAAGTTTCCACAGAATATAAACCCATTATTACAACTAATCAGATAACCACTACTTCTTATAAAACTACCACTAAACCGGTAAAACACACCGTGAGTTCAACTTCTTACACCAATCGACCAACTCTAGTAACCAAGAGACCAACGAACAAAAAACCCACAAAGGCTAGCAGTCAGCGTCCCACAACTCATTCTCATGCCACCACAAATAGTATTATAACTCAACAACATTTCTCCACTACTCCTTTGGAAACTAAAACACCCTCACCCATTGAACCTTTATACTCTAAGCCTACCGCGTCCTATAATCAGGGCATACAACAAGATTATATTATTAGCTCTGGTTCCACACCCAAACCAATTGTTACTCGTAAACCTACCAAAAAGCAAACATCGAAACCTGCCTCAACTAGTTATATAACAGCACCTACCACTCCTAGACCAGTAGTTACTCCACAATTCCAATACGATCAGGAAGTACCCGTCATACAAGCCGATGATAAATTGGACTCCTTTGTCCACAGTACAGCCGAAAGTTTGGCTTCAGCCACTCCCACACAAGAGACTTTGTCCTATGATCCACCCATATTTGTAAGTGCCGGTTCGCAAGTTCATAGTCAAAGACCTCAATACAACACACACAAGAAACCCACTTTCGTCAAGGTACAACCCACTCAAAGACCAACTACGGTGCTTATAACTGGTAAACCTTCAAGTTTGCAAACTACAGCCACCACTTTTGCCACTGGACAACATACTACTCCTTTGACTGGTTATGGCAGCACTTCCTTTGTTTACAATTCTTTGGTAACCAGAAGACCAGATTTTGCTGATAGCACTGCTGCTGGTGATTATATGGGCATTAGTACGGTTAATTCCAATGATTTCGATGATCCAGGTTACTATGGTTCTGCCGCCCATCCTAAGCCCGCTAATCAAGCTTACCCCGTCGGTACCACAGAAGCTGTTTATCCTGCGCCCACAGACGATAAGCCAGCCTTCCCTGGTTACTATGGCCCTACACCTACTTATCCTGCTTTCCCAGTGCCTGGAGAAAAATTAGACTCTCCCATCGAAGAAGAAATCTTTACGGCTCCTAGCAATGATTTCATTAACTTCCCACCTGTGCGTAACCCAAATCTTAATATGTCGGCCACTTCAAGCGCTGTCACCAGTGATTTAGAACTTTCGACACCAGCATTTGTGGAAGACAGTGTATTGAAAAATAAAATGAATACTTTGGTACACAAGATTGTAGAATCGTTACAAGGAAACTTTGAGGCTTTGGCAGATATGATAGATGATAATAACACCTTGGCTGTACAAACCTATCAGGCGGTTCCCGTAGGCTCTACAGTGGTAACCAAGAAACCCACACGCAAGCCGGTAACTAGAATCACTACAGTTAAACCTAAAGTCACTACCAAGAAGCCCATAACTAGAGTTTCAACTAAGGCTCCGACCAAAAAACCTATTACCACAAGAAAACCTGAAATAACCACCAAACGTCCGGTGGTAAGACGTACCACCACCACCACCCGGAGACCAGCTACCAAGAAACCAACACGTAAACCAAGTACTACCACAAAAGCCCCCTTAGAGGATGAAATTGTCGATGAAGAAGATGAGGAAGATGTTAACCCCAGTGACAATGAAATCGTGGAAGAAGAGGGCTATGGCGCTAGTGCAAGCGGTCGTAAAATACGTAAGTTTTTAATGTGAAATTTATTCAAAAAATAAGAGTGAACAAGATGGTTAGATTGGCATATTGGAAATTTCTTTTCTTCTTAAATCATTCAATTCAAAACTAACACTAAAACAAAACACTTTTAACGCACTGTTTTCCTCACTTCTATCGCTATCACTTCATGTCTGTCATTTTCACTCGATCTACTCCTTTAACTTTGTATAACTTCTACTACTAATAGTACAACTGCTTAGTCATCTAGTAGCCATACTGTAGTTTAAAACTCTCCCTCTCCCCCTCCGAATGTCCTAACTCTAGTCCTCTGTTCTGTTCTTTCCTATCACTTTCCACTTCCTCTTCCTTTACACTTTTAAAATCACATCTTTGTTCTTACTGTACTACTTTCCCTTTCTCCTAACCTAAACATTTCACTCCACATCAACAGAATGCGGTATGAGACCTCACGTCAAGTCGGGACGTATTGTTGGTGGCAAAGGAGCCACATTCGGCGCTTATCCCTGGCAAGTATTAGTACGAGAATCCACCTGGTTGGGTCTATTTACAAAGAACAAATGTGGTGGTGTTCTAATAACAAGTCGTTATGTCATAACAGCTGCTCATTGTCAACCAGGGTAAGTTTAAAGTTTGAACAATTTGGGCACTTGTTTTAACTGCGTTTCTTATTTAGATTTTTGGCTTCTTTGGTTGCGGTTATGGGTGAATTTGATATATCGGGCGATTTGGAAAGTAAACGTGCTGTCACTAAAAATGTTAAACGTGTAATTGTTCATCGTCAATATGACCCAGCTACTTTTGAAAATGATATTGCTTTATTGGAACTCGAAAGCCCGGTTACATTTGATACACATATTGGTAAGACGATCGAAATTTATTAAGATTTTATAATATTAAATTATTTGTTTGTTTTAGTACCCATTTGTATGCCTTCGGATGTTGCTGACTTTACCGGACGCATGGCCACCGTTACTGGTTGGGGTCGTTTGAAATATGGTGGTGGTGTACCATCTGTATTGCAAGAAGTACAGGTATGTTGAAGAAAAGTATGGGGGAGTATATTGCACCAGTCAATAGATCAGTCGATAGACTTGTATAGAGATAACTCTATAGATCAGACTATAGACCAGGTTATAAATCAGTCTACAGACCAGTAAATAGACAATTCTATTGTCTATGGACTGGTCTATTGTCTATGGACTGGTCTAAATCTAAGATATGAATTTATTATCAAAATAAATTTCCTAGTCTATTATCTATAGGCTGGTCCATAAACTAATCTATAGGCTGATCTATAAACTAGTCTATAGATTGATCTAAATACTTGTCTATAGATTGATCTATAAACAAGTCTATACACTAAACTATAGACTAGTCTTGGACTGTCTATAGAATGATCTATAGACTGATCTATACAATGATCTATAGGCTGATCTATAGACTGGCCTATAAACTGGTCTATAGACTAATCTATACACTGATCTATAGACTGGTCTATGAACTGATCTATAGACTAATCTATACACTGATCTATAGACTGGTCTATGAACTGATCTATAGACCGGTCTATGAACTGATCTATAGACTAGTCTATGAACTGATCTATAGACTGATCTATAGACTGGTCTATGAACTGATCTATAGACTGATTTATAGACTGGTCTATAGACTGCTCTATAGACTGGTCTACAGACTGATCTATAGACTGGTCTATAGACTGCTTTATAAACTGGTCTATAGACTAATCTATACACTGATCTATAGACTGATCTATACACTGGTCTATAGACTGGTCTATGAACTGATATATAGACTGGTCTATGAATTGATCTATAGACCGGTCTATGAACTGATCTATAGACTGGTCTATGAACTGATTTATAGACTGGTCCATGAACTGATCTATAGACTGGTCTATGAACTGATCTATAGACTGGTCTATAAACTGATCTATAGACTTGTCTTTGAACTGATCTATGAACTGATCTATGAACTGATCTATGAACTGATCTATGAACTGATCTATGAACTGATTTATGAACTGATCTATAGACTGATCTATAGACTGGTCTATAGACTGATCTATAGACTGGTCTATAGACTGATCTATTGACTGGTCTATAGACTGATCTATAGACTGGTCTATAGACTGATCTATAGACTGGTCTATAGACTGATCTATAAACTGGTCTATAGACTGATCTATAGACTGGTCTATAGACTGATCTAAAAACTGGTCTATAGACTAATCTATACACTGATCTATAGACTGATCTATACACTGGTCTATAGACTGATCTATAAACTGGTCTATAGACTAATCTATACACTGATCTATAGACTGGTCTATAGACTGATCTATACACTGGTCTATAGACTGGTCTATGAACTGATCTATAGACTGGTCTATAGACTGGACCTTTAACTGGTTTATTGGCTGGTATATAGGTTGATTTTAAAAGAGACATTTTGTAACCTAAATTTTATTATATTTACTAATTACTAATTACTTCTTTACATTTTTTAGGTTCCCGTCATCGAAAATAGTGTGTGCCAAGAAATGTTCCATACAGCAGGACATAATAAGAAAATTTTGAATTCCTTCCTGTGCGCTGGCTATGCCAATGGTCAAAAGGATTCATGTGAAGTAAATACCAAATTTCGAAAATGCTCATCTCTTAACAAAAACTAAAATCTTAAAAACTTTTTTTAAATTTTTCTAACAGGGTGACAGTGGTGGTCCTTTAGTTTTGCAGCGTGCCGATGGTCGCTACGAATTAGCCGGTACAGTATCGCATGGTATCAAGTGTGCGGCTCCCTACTTACCCGGTGTCTATATGCGCACTACCTTCTATAAACCCTGGTTAAGAAGTATAACAGGAGTGAAATAATTTAAACAAATCATTAAATCCATCCTCCCCCATAAACCAACTTTCAACGAATGAAATTTATTTATTACAACTACAACCTGCACACAACGAATTAACACACACAAACAAAAAACGAAGAAATATTTAAAAACATAAATAAATATATTAAGGTGTTTGGTTTAGCAAATTAATTAAAAAATATACAAAAAATATTTAAAAAATGGGGCCTCTACTACATAAATATTTCAAACATATTTATGAAATTTAGTTAATTAGTTTTTATAAGTAGTTTAAATATTTCTTGGAAATTTTTTGCTTATAAGCAAATCCATTTATTTATTTTAATTTATTTATTTATTGAATTTAATTTATTTATTAAATTATTAATTTATTTATTATTTATTAAATTATTAATTTATTTATTTATTATATTTTAGTTAATTCTTATTATTGTTTATATTTAGTTAATTTATTAAGCATTTAGTAAAATTATTATTGAACAAAAATTAATTGCCTTTTTAAGGAAAGAAAGAAATAATTAAAGAAAAAACTTACCTGACATTATTTAAAAAAAAATCTGTCAAATATTAACGAATTGATTGTAGTATTTGTTTCTAATTAAGAAATTGTTGCTGCAAAAGAAAATAATAAAACATAAATAAAAACGAATTGTAAATTAAAGAGAATTGTATTTAAATTTTATGGAAAATAATTATTGATCAGTTAATAAAAATCTAAAATACCAATTTCTTAACAAAATAAATTTTCTAGTCTATGATCTGGTTCATAAACTGATCTATAGACAGATTTATAGACTAGTATATAGACTGATCTATAACTTATTTTATAGACTCATCTATAGACTGGTCTTTAGACTAATCTATACTCTAGTCTATAAACTGATATATAGACTGGCCTATAGTACGATATTCAGTATAGACTAGTCTATAGACTGATCAATAGACTGACATTTGAATGACACATAGTCTGGTCTATATAGACTGAGCTATAGACTTATCTGTAGACTGATCTATAGGCTGGACTAAAGACTGTCCTATAGACAGATCTATAGACCGATCTATAGACGGGTCAATAGATTAATCTACAGAGTGGTCTTAAAACTAATCTATGGACTATTCTATAGACTGATATATAGACTAGTCTATGAACGGTTATATAGAATAGTTTAAAGAATGATCTATAGACTGGTATATAGACTGATTTATAGACTGATCTGTAGACTGGTCTATAGACTGATCTACAGACCAGCCTATTTCCTACTCTATGATCTATAGGCTGGTCCATAAACTGATCTTTAGACAGATCACTAGTCTATAGACTGATCTATAACCTATTTTATAGACTGATCATAGACTGTAGACTAATCTTTAGACTGGTCTATAAACTGATCTATAGACTGATTTATAAAGTAATCTATAGACAGATCTGTAGACTGGTCAATAGACTGGTCTATAGACTGATCTATAGTCTGATATATAGACTGTTCTATAGACTGGTCTATAGACTGATCTATAGACTGGTCTATAGACTGATCTATAGACTGGTCTATAGACTGATCTATAGACTGGTCTATAGACTGAGCTATAGACTGGTCTATAGACTGATCTATAGACTGGCCTTTAGACTAATCTATAGACTGGCCTTTAGACTAATCTATACTCTAGTCTTTGATTGATCTACAGACTGGTCTTGGATTGATCTATAGATTGGTCTTTGATTGAACTATAGACTGATTTATAGACTAGTCTATAGACTGGTCTATAGACTAGCCTATAGACTGTTATATTGAGTAGTTTATAGACTGATCTATATACTGATCTATAGACTAATATATAGACTGGTCTATAGACTGATCTACAGACCGGTCTATTCTGATCTATAGGCCGGTATATTCTATAGATTGATCTAGCTTAGAATTATGGTACTGGTTTTGGTTCCCACCTTATCCCAACAAGAATGAATTAAAGAGTTGTCGTCAGCTTAGCTATAACAGGACTGAGGTACAAAGAATAAAGTTGATGAATACCCAAAAGATCATAGTGGATCAATACCATGAAACTGTAAAGTAGACGTTAGATTCTCTTTTATTTTTGTTTTTTATTTAAAACTTAGTTTTTTATTAAAAACTAAATTTTTCATCAAAATTTAAAAAAAAAAAACAAAAAAATTTTACAAAAAAATGCATTTTTCACTAAAAAATTGCACTTTTTACTAAAAATTTACCTGTCAATAAAACAACAATTTTTCAAAACTTTTTGTTTTTAATGTACAAATTAAAAATTTTATTTCTTCACTAAACAAAACAATACAGGTTTTTTCTATTTTGCAAATATAATAATTAATATAAAATATTTAATAAACTCAAAAGTAATTAAAACAAATAGAGAAGAAATTCAAAAGACATATTGATTGTGATAAAGATGGTTTTCGTTTATTTTTTATTGTATGTTTTTGTATACTTTTGGTTAAATGTCAAAAACAGAAATGTAAAATCTAAATGAAAACTTAGTTTATGGCAGTCTTGTATGTTTCCAAACGGTGAAAATTAAAAAAAAAACGAATTAACAAAATAAAAACATTAGAATAAAGGAATAAAAATTCTTGTATTTTTTTGTTTTTGTTGTAAAATGCATAAAGAAAGAAATAAGGATGTTAATATAAAAACTATAATTATATTTAGAAAATGTATACAATATGTATGTTGTTTTTGTGTTTTGTTTGTGGTAGGAAGGTGTATATAATATACAGATTTTTTTTGTTTTTATATTTTACAGGCAAAAAAAAAAATTAAAAATAAAAAACAAAAACTAAAAATATAAATTTGCCACTTAAAAGAAACAAAAAAAAAGAGTCTTAAACGTTAAACTTATACTAAATACATACGTATAATAATAGTAAAGTATATATAGTAAATCTTGTTTTTTGTTACATATTTAATTTGTATTATAAATATTATAAAATTTATGTATATACAACAGGGGGAGGTTTTACACAATCAGGTGTTTGGTTTAATTTCAGTTGGTTTTATTAATTTTTCACATATTTTCTTTTTTTTTTTTGTTTTTTTTTTTATAAAAGAACAATGGTAAGATTCAAAGAAAAATTTTTGGTTCACAGATTTAAAAGCTGTTGTGTATATTTGTTTTGTTTTTTTTATTTAATAATAAATCCAAAAATTGTTCTGATATGATACTTTCCATCATATACTTATAGTTAGCATTTTTATACTTTCAAAATCTTATTTACAATTAGCAACTTATTTTAAGTTTTAATTCAAAAATATTATTTCTAATAATAAATTTAGTTTATTAATAATTAGTTACACCTACAAAATAAGTTAAAACTTATGTTTATAATTTCTTTGTAGGTTTACTTAACTGTTTAATTTTAATGCCTTTTATAATCTTGAAGATTTTTTTTGTTTTTTCTTTTCAATAATAATTTTGTAAAATTTTTACATAAAATCTTAAATTTAGCTGCCTTATTAAATAGTATAGTACACACATACATACATATATTTTTGAATATAAATTAAACATTTAAATTGTTATACATACATACTAAACAAATAAAACAAAAAATCAAAGTAACTTATCAATTCTTATGAAAAAGGAAACATTTTCTTTATACAAGGATTGTTACATTTGTATTGTAACATCAATACATACATGTTAAATCTAATGGAATTAATCAATAATTATTATTTAAAGCTCAACAGAAAGAAGAAAAAAATAAAAACAAATTTCTTAATATGTATACACATACACACAAATATATAAAAATATTCAGTTGTTTGGGTTGGTGCAGGTAAGTAAGTAAGTGAATGAGTGCGAGAGATGAGGGGTAATTAATGTTATGAAGAAAGGAATGCTGATGTTTGCTATTGTTGTAATGATAATTATAATAAGCTAATAGGATGATGATGTATTTGTACGGGAAATGTTGTGGGTGAAATAATCGGTTTTAATGAATTTATGGTCACTAGATTGTTTATTGACAATCAGTTTTTAACTTTATCTTCTACACTTATATTAGATAATGTCTTTTTTATTCTAAGAGCAGTCAAACGTGCCACTGGATTTGGATACCAGCATTCTTTCATCACTTTCGCCATACTGTGTAGTACTTCGGAAGCATGCCAACGATTAGGAATGTTCGGACGCATTTTATCAATGCAGACGACCTGTAAATATTACAACAAAATTTGTTGTTTAAATTTGTTACAAAATATAATTTTAGTTCAGTTCTAGTTCAGTTCTAGTTCAGTTCTAGTTCAGTTCTAGTTCAGTTCTAGTTCAGTTCTAGTTCAGTTCTAGTTCAGTTCTAGTTCAGTTCTAGTTCAGTTCTAGTTCAGTTCTAGTTCAGTTCTAGTTCAGTTCTAGTTCAGTTCTAGTTCAGTTCTAGTTCAGATCTAGTTCAGTTCTAGTTCAGTTCTAGTTCAGTTCTAGTTCAGTTCTAGTTCAGTTCTAGTTCAGTTCTAGTTCAGTTCTAGTTCAGTTCTAGTTCAGTTCTAGTTCAGTTCTAGTTCAGTTCTAGTTCAGTTCTAGTTCAGTTCTAGTTCAGTTCTAGTTCAGTTCTAGTTCAGTTCTAGTTCAGTTCTAGTTCAGTTCTAGTTCAGTTCTAGTTCAGTTCTAGTTCAGTTCTAGTTCAGTTCTAGTTCAGTTCTAGTTCAGTTCTAGTTCAGTTCTAGTTCAGTTCTAGTTCAGTTCTAGTTCAGTTCTAGTTCAGTTCTAGTTCAGTTCTAGTTCAGTTCTAGTTCAGTTCTAGTTTAGTTCTAGTTCAGTTCTAGTTCAGTTCTTGTTCAGTTCTAGTTGAGTTCTTGTTTAGTCTCATACAAACTTTTTAATAAAATTCCCTGCATACCTTTTTCATTTCCTCTATACTAGGATCCGGCTGCACTACATCATAGTATGGCAATTGATATTCATCATATATCATACCCATATTACAGCGTCTCGCTATCTCCCACAAAATCAAACCGAATGCATAAACATCGGCTCTCTTGTAAGCATCGAAATGTTGGGCATTCATAGTTTCATCCAAAACTTCGGGAGCCATATAGCGTTTTGTACCCACCCTATGTGTAGAGGGTATATCTACAGAATCATTTTTCTCCACATGCCTCACGGCTAAACCCAAATCACCAATGGCACAAGTGAGATTGGTTTTAACCAATATATTCTTAGATTTCAAATCACGATGTGCAATTGCAGGTTTACCGCGTGTGCCCACAATATCCATGTGTAGATGAGCCAAACCAGTGGCTATAGATAGAGCCATGCTAAGCATGGTTTTGGTATCAACCGTATGGGAGGTTAAATAATCAAATAGAGAACCATTTTCATGGTAATCGGTAACCAGCCAGAGTTGAGTCCAAGTGCCATTATCTGAAGAGAATGGTATAGAGATTCTTGGTTTTTTC
Organism: Lucilia cuprina; assembly: GCF_022045245.1. NCBI lineage: Eukaryota > Metazoa > Arthropoda > Insecta > Diptera > Calliphoridae > Lucilia > Lucilia cuprina. Next base: position 59,696,025 of record NC_060954.1, read on the forward strand.
ACTTTTTTGAAATAAAGATAAAACGACATACCTTTATTATCGGCTGCTATGAAACCTAAAATATTTTCATGTCTCAACATGACAGTCTGATAAATTTCGGCCTCTCGAAACCAAGAGCACTCTTCACGACTGGAAAATATTTTCACAGCCACATTTTCGCCACGCCAGCGACCGCGCCAGACTTCGCCAAAACGACCTTTGCCTATAACATGACACAATTGTATCTGTCTGGCAATAGAGCGCTGTACGAGTAAAGGCAGACCCGCTAAGAAACAAGAGCACAAGGATAGTAATGAAATTCTTGTTAAATATTGAAACAGATATAGGTATATATCTTGTTTTAGCAAACCTGATCCAGAACCCGATGTTGTCATTTCTATTATATCCTGTAAAGTGTTGCCATTCAGTATGGGATCATATACCGAATCTTCAGGAGCAAATGGTCGAGCTCGACTGCCCTGTTTGCGTTTTTGCCAGTAGCACCATGATAAGAACACCGAAAGACAGGCAGCTAATGTTGCTCCAAATATAATGGCGACCAGCACCCAAGTGTTTATACTCTCCTCCGGTAAATAATCTATATATTTTTGAGTTTATTTTAATAACTTTTTTTCATTTGCTTTGATTCTTTTTTTTAAGGATTTTGATGTTTTTTTTTAAGCCACCACAATACTTTTTTTGAAGCCATAAACACATGCAATAACTTGAACTTTATTAATGAATATTGTGTAAAACAATAAAATGCAAATAAATTATAAGCCAAAAAGAAAACAAAAAGTAATAAATTAACGTGCGCATGTGCAATTGAATGGTTAGTAACAGTGGATTTGGTTAGTTTCCATTTTGGGAAAACATGAATAATTAAATAAAGCCAAAACAAAGTTTATTAAAAAGCCAATATTAAATAAAGTTTAAACAATGAATAAATGCATTTATGTGTGATATATACTCGTTTTAAATATAAAACAAATACTTAAGAAAATAGAATGCAGAACATTAGAATATGTATAGACAACAAAAATATGTATTTATGTACATTTGCGCTCACTCTCACATTATTACGCTACACGCAATCTCATTCATACTTTTCTCATACTACATACAGTACGTTTTAATTTAATTTTTTACCTAATTCTTATTGTATTTCGAGTAGAAAAGCCTGCATTAACCTTATAAATCGACAAAGCAATTCTTTCAAGTTTTTTAAGCTTAAAACCTAATAATTATTAAGAAATTTGGAAATGGAAAGATTTAGAAAACAAATTTTGTATGAAAGTTTGATTTAAAAACCTTTCATAAAATTTGAGACTAATGATACTTAATTGTAACTTTCCGAACTAGTTATAAGTTTTAAATTTTTTGACATTTTTTAACCTATTGTTTCGGAACTAGTAGGAGTTTCATTTAACTAGCAATGTAAGGAGTGAGAAAAAAAAAATTCTTAACATACATATATGTTTATAAAAAAGAAACCACTAAACTTACAGCTTTATTTTTTTTTTTTTTTTTGATTCAAATTATTATTACAATTTACAAAAAAAAATATTTTTATAGTTTTAATCACTAGTGATGAAATTTTGAACCCTTTTCGGAAACCCTTCCATTAACGTTTTTATAGTGCTTTCTGTCACTTTGCTCGAACATGTAGTCCATCTCCGTTTAAAATCTACCACACTTTTGGACACCTTTTTTGTACTCTTCAATTCTCTTTTAACAAGAGCCCAATATCTCTCCACTGGCCTTAGCTCCGGGCAGTTTGGAGGATTTCCCTCTCTTGGTACAAATACCACATTATTGTTCTTGTACCACTCAAGGGCTTGTTTACCATAGTGACAGGATGCCAAGTCAGGCCAAAAATAAGTGGACACATTATGAAGTCTTATGAATGGAAGCAGCCTTTTTTGTAAACATTCCATGATGTAAATTTCGGTATTTATAGAGCCCGTTGTAACAAATGATTGGCTTCTTTTGCCGCAACTGCATATTGCTTGTCATACCAAGAACTTTCTGGGAAATTTTGTCTGCTTTTGGGTCCTAAACTTTTCTTCAACATTTCCTCGAGCATCAGCAACATAAAACTTTTGACCTGGAAGTTGCGAAAAATCTGCCAGAACATACGTTTCGTCATCCATTATGCAGCAAGAATATTTTTTTATAAAACTTGACTTCAATTTCCGTGCTCTGTTTTTGGCCTCTATGTTTTTAAACCTGCATTAGCTTTAACTTTTCGTACCAAATAGTCCGAGCACTGAGCTAACCGAGCTGCTTTCCTACCGGATGTGTTGGGAGCTCTTTTGAAAATGCGTTCTATTTTTTTGGCTTTAGAAACATCATGTGGACCATTCCTTCTATCTGAACCAGGTTTTCTATCAACTGACAAGTTCTCCCGGTACTGTTTAATAACATTGGAAACAGTTTGACGGCAGACCTTTGTATGCTTGGCCAACTTTTTGTAAGACCAAGTTGGGTTTAGTTGAAAATATTTAATAATTTTAGTACGCACTTTTTTCTGGTCACTCATTTTAATCAGATTAACAAAAAAATTAATATAATTGATATTACACATAATAACTGACATGTTTTTCAAAGGTAACTTGATCAAAAAAAAAATCAAATAATACTTTGGTTGAAAAATGTAATGAAAAACGTGTGTTAAGAATTTTTCAATCTCACTCCTTATAACTAGTTTCAAAAAACTAGTTTTTGAAGACTATTAAAAAGTTTTAAAAAACCACAACAATGTTCCAAGGAACGCGTTTCAAATGTAATGGTAACACCACCAGTTCCAAGTTGTTCTTGTAACAGATTGGCTGTGACTGGATGTTCTTCCCTGGAAAAAAAAAACTTTTGGTTGACCGATTGGGAATCGGGTTGTTCCGGAGCGAAGATCAAATTGTCGTGGAAATGCTGAATCTGAAGTGGTTATGTTTGTATTCGCTCTAGAACTAGTTGATTTTAGAACAAGTTTTAAAATTGTCCCTGGAAACAGTTTTTATAATTTCTAACTTAAATTCGAATTAAATTTTCAATCTTCAAACATATCCTAAATTAAAGAAATTTTCAAACTTAAAAATTTTAACTGCCTGTTCCTCTAAATGTGAACGAACATTTCTTTCTCATTTTATATTGAAAACAATAACAATTTTTTCGAATTTATTTGTTGTTTTCAATATAAAATTAGAAAATACTTGTTCGTTCGCTTTTAGAGAAACAGGCCCTAAATAATTTGCCTCAAGGAAAAATTTGAATAAGTTTAAAAAAAAATGTTAATTTCGAAACCGATAAATTTTAAATTATTTGCTTTAAATAAGACTAAAATTAAATTTTTATAAATCCTAATGATTTTGTGACAAATTTAATAGTTTTAAAATTTGTTCGAACATAAGTTCGAAATTTAATATTTTCAAGAATTTCAGCAAAAGTTATATTTTACAACTTATATTTCAATTTCATTGAAAATAATTTAAAATTTATGAATATTTTTAAAAAATTTTCAAATGTTTAAAAGCTCAAATTTGTAAAATTTATAAAATATTACTTTAAATTAAATTTTATACATAATTTACTGAGTTCCCATGATTTAATTTACTGAGTTCCCATGATTTAGTTTAAAAGGTTTACACATAATTTTGATAGCTTTCAAAATTTTACGAACATGAACCGAAATTTTTTAAATATCTTAATGAAATGAATTTTTTTAATTCGAAATTAGTAAAAATGAAATATTTATTTTTATAAAACATTTGTAAAGCTTCAAATCGTTTGAATTATTTCGAAATTTTAAATTTAATTTCAAGTTTCCGAAATTATTTAAAAAAAAAATCATGTGACTTTCGGTACGTTAGTGCTGAATGTTATAGCCCTCTAGAGCAGACGTAGTGAGTTCGATTCCCACTTGAAGCAATAACTAAATAACTTGCGAACTAACTAAGTAACTAAATAAGTAACTAAGTAACTAATTAAGTAACTAACTAAAATACAAACTAACTAACATACTAACCAACTATCTAACCAACCATCTAAATAAATATATATCTTTCTATCTTTCTATCTATCTATCTATCTATCTATCTATCTATCTATCTATCTATCTATCTATCTATCTATCTATCTATCTATCTCTCTATCTATCTATCTATCTATCTATCTATCTATCTATCTATCTATCTATCTATCTATATATCTATCTATTCAAATTTAACTACAAGTTTCCGAAATTATTTTAAAAAACGCATGTGACTTTCGGTATGTTAGAGCTGAGTCTTCTAGCCCGCTAGAGCAGAGGTGGTGAGTTCGATTCCCACTTAAAGTAATAACTAAATAACTAACTAAGTAACTAACTAAGTAACTAAAAACAAATTAACTTACTAACTAAATATCTATCTATCTATCTATCTATCTATCTATCTATCTATCTATCTATCTATCTATCTATCTATCTATCTATCTATCTGTCTATCTATCTAAAAAATTTTTTGAAATTGTCTTAAAATAAAAAAAAAATATAAAATAAAATGTTTAATATAACAATGATTCGAACATATTTTTGAAATTTCTTGAAAGTTCTTTCTGACGTACTTAAACAGATTTTATAACATTCCGGTCTTATTCGGTCTATTTTTAACAAAAGTAATAATTTTTCTGATATTGTTAGCATTGAATTTGAAGTAAAATCCATCTTTTAACCTCGCTAAAAAGAAGGCTTTCGATTTCGTTGAGATTTTTTTATAATTTACAATTTAACTTATATACTACTTATAGTTTATTTAAAACGTACTGCTTTATTTTATATACTTCCATATATACAAATAAACATTATTATTTGAAAGAAATTTCCATATAAATTTAACTCTATAACCATAAATTTCCAAATCTGAATATCTCCATTCAGAGAAAAAAAGACAATAACAAAACTATTATACTTAATTCTTAATAATAATTCCGATATAAATATATATGAAAAAAAAACTTTTCAAAATACATACTTGCATTATTTAATAATATTTCTGTAAATATTTCCCATTCAAATTAACTTTTAACATCTGTGATATGTATTCCATAAACAAACAATGATTACAATTCCATATAAAACATATACGTCGCAAAACATTAAAAATATTCAAGCCAATTTTGGGTGAAAGAAAACCTTTAATAAAAACAATTAACAAATAAACGAAGTTGTACAAAAGGGGGAAGCAGTATAACGATACACTTCCCAGCCCATTCCTTTAAAAAAAATAACATTCATGACAATAAATGATATATATATATATAAAAAAATAAATAAAACAACACACAGTGGTATAGGAAAAAAAAAAAGAGGGAAATAATTCGGTAACTTCTAAACGGTTAATCCGATTTTAATGAAATTTGGTATGCACAAAGAGGAGGTGTTGTCGAGTTTAGGTTTTGAATTTGGACCTTATAGGCCAACCAGGGGCCCGGCGGGGGGTCCTCAAATTAGGACACCTCGGCTATGTTAAATTTTTAAAACGATCCTATTTCTTCATTTGAGTTCCGATTTAAAAAAAATTTCGTATATAGAATCTCCTCATCGAGCACTATAAAAAATGTCGTCATAGCAGTAAATTATCTCTTATAGTTTAGGAGATATTCGCATTTGAAAATTAAAATTTTAAAATTTTTAACCGTCTTACGGTCTTCATACCTAGTTCGCTTGACTCAAGTTCTTACTTTAGTTTTTTGATAATAGCGGGTCCAAATATTCCCGATTTTCGCCTGACTGAGTCCAAAGTTATAGGCATTTTAATTTAAAAAATTAAAAAAAGGCGATTTTTTGCCATTTTTTTGGGAAAAAAGTATCTTTTTCTTTTTAAGTTATCTAAAAAGTTTCTAAGAAGATGTATATAGAATTTATACTTTTTGAAAAGCTGACTTTACATAAAATACGATAAATGAAACAAAACCTAAAAATTTTTGATACCGAGGGGACCAGGTCCATCCAAAAAACCCTATTTTTTATATAAAATTCAATTTTGAGCAAAAATTCTCAAATCGCATAGTCGATATCAAATTATAGTGACCTGTTTTATATGACCCAATATGTTCTTAATCATTTTGTAACGGGTTTCGATAACCCCGCCCCTGGTATGGATATAATAGGCAAAAAACCAAAAAATCCCATTTTTGGGATTTTTAAAACTTTTTTGGGAATTCCGGGATTTCTAATAAGAAAATTCGAACTTTTTATTTAATTTTAGATTTTGAGTAAAAAAATCTACCTAACTGTAAAATTTCATCAAAAAATATTCATAAATAAAATTTTTATTGCAATTTGAAAAATTTGTATCTTCGCAAAAACTGAATAAAAAACATTTTTTAATTTTTTAAAAAAAAGTATTCCGCGAATTTTTTAATTTTCAAAAATTATATACAGTTTTGAAAAATAGACAAAATTACCTTTCCATTGATATATAACATGCCTACCTAATGTTTTTTAAGTGACAAATTAATTAGGGAAAACTCAACATCTTTTAGAGAATTTACCTAGTACTATTATTTTCATCCATACATTTGTTAGGCATGTTTTACTACCTAAATTTTTATGAATTTTTACAGCCACTTTTTACGATTAATCTTTTATTCTTTATCCCTAAAAAAAAATTAACAAGTATTTATTTTATATAAAAATAGTCTTTATTTATTTTTTTTTTATAAATTAATATAATTTGTAAAATAATCGGTATCACAGTAGTCCATATCTAAAAGATAAAGTAAATCTTTAAATTCATGAATATTTTCAAATGCTAACGTTTTGTAGCAAATCCAACGTTTCCTTATAGTAGATAAAACAGGATCAGAAGATAGAATCAGATTATTAAAAATATCTTCATTTTGAGACTGCCTAGAACACTTCCTTAAGCTAAACTGATGAATATGCTTAAAGTCTCTATTCCTCGATTCTTGGGGTTCTTCTGTAAGCTCTCCTAAAGGCAGAATATTATGTTCTATGATGACCTTTCCATGACATAATATCTTGTGAACTGTAGGTGTCATTTCTTTCCAGGGATATAATTCCAAAAGTAATTTAGAAACTTTTGTAGAATACTCCAGAAATCGTATGCGAGCATGTAGGGGGGATATTCCAAATTGTAATGTTTCCTCATTTATTGATCTTTGCTTGGAAATATTCGAAAATTCTGATTTTTTATCACCACATATGTAGCAGTACCAAGTAGATGATGTTCCTGTAATGGCATTTCCAACTTTCCCATCAATCATTGTAAGTTTTAAATCATAGGACATGTTAAACGAATAATTTTCTATTTCGATTGTTATAGGTTTCAAGTTTTTAATTTCTGCTTCAATACGATTTATCAAATCTTGCGTTGTTGTTTTGGATTCTTTTATATACTCAAAGCTTATTGGCCTACAAAAAGCTTTGGATCCTGGAGTCGAATTCTTCCAAATATCATCGAAACTGGTTGATGGAGAATCGCTGTCAGCATACTTTCGAATTCTTAATGGAACTAGCGATGCCATAAATACACTTTTATACTCGGAAGATGATTCACTTGTGTTGATTTGTTTATATTCCGAGAGTGCTGATAATCCATCACATCCCCACTTACAAATGAGTTGAAGATCACAAGAATTTATTTTTTTAGTTGGTCTGAAGAAAAGTCAGAAGCAATCCTTAAAGCAGTATTTTCGAGTAGAGCGCCGAGTCCAATAACAGCCTTCCGATCAGTTATTTCAATAGGAGGTGGTATAATGCTTTTCTTCTTTTCATTTATTTTGTCATATGATGGTAAAACATCCACTCCTTTTTCAGATAGCGCCTTTCTTAACGTTATGTAGTTATCACGACTTAATCCCAGCTGCAACATAAGCGCAATAGCTTCTTCCTCAGTGAACGTTGTATCAGATGATGGTGTGGGTATACTCTTTACAATTCTTTTCAGTCGTCTTGGTGATGCGGTTGGAAGAATATTTGCAATTTTTATGGCATCCAAAGGCTGTTTTTCTTTTCTTAACATTGCTTTAAAAGTGTCCGAAACTTCTTCGTTAGATAAGGTTTCTAGTGAAGTTGATAACCTTTTCCTCTTAGATTTTGAGCTCAAATCCTCATACTGCTTACAGGGAGCACCAACAGTTGATACGCAAATAGCAACTTCTACACATTCATCCAGCCAATCAGAAAATTTCGATCGAAATTTAGCAATGGAATACCGAACACTCTTCAGTTTTATATCAACTGATTTTATAAAATTTTCAATTTTACATATATCAGTTTTATCCACTTTATTTTTATGTGCAGTTTCAATATATTTCAATAAGAAGTTCACTTTATCTTGAAAAGGAGCTGAAGAGTGTTCAAATAAAATGGAGCACAAATCATTTTTTTTTAGTACGATCGCCATGGTTAGAAAATTACAAATAATTACAAACAGATATAAACCTGTCTTATATATTAATTACAGGTACTTAAATTAAATTATTTTTTAAAGGGTTATGATATTCTACCTAATATGTCTAACGTATCCTTATGTAATGAATTTTTCCTCAATAGGTCACTTTAATAAGCTACCTATTAAAGTGACCTATAGGGGTAAAAATCATTACAGTTTAAAAAATAATACCTGAAAATTTTTTAATATATGTAACAAATTTAAGAGTTAACGTTATGGATGAAAATAATAGTGCTAGGTAAATTTTCTAAAAGATGTTGAGTTTTCCCTAATTAATTTGTCACTTAAAAAACATTAGGTAGGCATGTTATATATCAATGGAAAGGTAATTTTGTCTATTTTTCAAAACTGTATATAATTTTTGAAAATTAAAAAATTCGCGGAATACTTTTTTTTTAAAAAATTAAAAATGTTTTTTATTCAGTTTTTGCGAAGATACAAATTTTTCAAATTGCAATAAAAATTTTATTTATGAATATTTTTTGATGAAATTTTACAGTTAGGTAGATTTTTTTACTCAAAATCTAAAATTAAATAAAAAGTTCGAATTTTCTTATTAGAAATCCCGGAATTCCCAAAAAGTTTTAAAAAATCCCAAAAATGGGATTTTTTGGTTTTTTGCCTATTATATCCATACCAGGGGCGGGGTTATCGAAACCCGTTACAAAATGATTAAGAACATATTGGGTCATATAAAACAGGTCACTATAATTTGATATCGACTATGCGATTTGAGAATTTTTGCTCAAAATTGAATTTTCTATAAAAAAATAGGGTTTTTTGGATGGACCTGGTCCCCTCGGTATCAAAAATTTTTAGGTTTTGTTTCATTTATCGTATTTTATGTAAAGTCAGCTTTTCAAAAAGTATAAATTCTATATACATCTTCTTAGAAACTTTTTAGATAACTTAAAAAGAAAAAGATACTTTTTTCCAAAAAAATGGCAAAAAATCGCCTTTTTTTAATTTTTTAAATTAAAATGCCTATAACTTTGGACTCAGTCATGATTTTTACATAATTCTTTCACTGCTTGATATATAAACTTGTTGTTAAGCGAATAACAAAAAGAAATGGCGAAAATCGGGAATATTTGGACCCGCTATTATCAAAAAACTAAAGTAAGGACGGTAAAAATTTTAAAATTTTAATTTTCAAATGCGAATATCTCCTAAACTATAAGAGATAATTTACTGCTACGACGACATTTTTTATAGTGCTCGATGAGAAGATTCTATATACGAAATTTTTTTTAATCGGAACTCAAACGAAGAAATAAGATCGTTTTAAAAATTTAACATAGCCGAGGTGTCCTAATTTGAGGACCCCCCGCCGGGCCCCTAGTTGGCCTATAAGGTCCAAATTCAAAACCTAAACTCGACAACACCTCCTTTTTGTGCATACCAAATTTCATTAAAATCGGATTAACCGTTTAGAAGTTACCGAATTATTTCCCTCTTTTTTTTTCCTATACCACTGTGCAACATAAGACATCTTTAAAACAAACAATTAAAAATAATAAAATATATATAAAATTATATAAAACCTGCCGACACTTTACGTTCCAAAAAAAACTACAAAAATAATTTTGAAAATGAATAATATTCAAGCGTTTTCCATATAAACTTTACCCCGTAGTATTGCCAATGAGTTTTTAAATATAGTAGTGAAACTTATGATAAACAAATTTTTGAGGCGATTTATCTTTTTTTGGTTATAAATTTCTTTCATTAAATAGATGGACAATAAAAAAAAATTGTTTGATATATTTATTTATATATAAAATGTGAATTTGAGATGAGTGCTAACAGCTAAACTTTGAATTCCTTATATCATTGATGTATAATATATTTAACTGATTTGTTTGAATTTAGTTTTTTGATTTTGAATTGAAATTTAAATTTGTAGTAGCATTTATTTAAAAAAAAAAACAGAAGTTTTTTTTTTTTTTTTTTTTTTTGATGTTGTTGTTTGTTAGTCTCACCTGGCAGGTTACCCGCATAATTATCTCTTGTATTACAAAAATCTTCTTGGCAACATTGTACAGAGGATTCTGAGGTACTTTCGTGACACCAGGCAGGATCATCTGGTGGTATGTGGTTTTCTACAGACATGCATCTAATTAAAGTTGCAAATACACATAAATAACGTAATACACATATTTTAAAGTTTCGAGTAAAGAAAAAAAAAAGTTTTTTATGCAAAAAAAAAAAAGATGTAGCCCATTAAAGAAAATATTATTGAAATAGTTAATAAATATTAGAAAAAAAAAATATTTTAACACTAGCGCAATAGTAGATATAATAAAATACCAGAAACCAATTAATGTTATAGCTTAAATTGTTAAATAATTAAGTAAAACATAATTTAAAACATAAGAAATCAGCCCTAGAGAAGAAAAACTATTTTTTATAAAATTAATTAAATTTTTTTTGTAGTTACTAAACGGCAGTTATTGTTAGAGATTTGAATTTCCCAATTGTTTGTATCGTAGCAAAAGTAACATTAGGAAAGTCTTGTTTCTATTACAAGTTCTAAAAAGTATGTTTTATAATCATGTGTTGTTTGGTATTATATTTTTATTTGTCCAAAACTTTAAGTCCTCATTTTGTAAAAAGAAATAAATTTTGTATTACAATTTCTGTTTAAATAAGTTTCATTTTACAAAGTGAGGGCCATTATTCCCCTACCCATCTTATTCCCTTAATTTGATCTTTACTACTACAGAAACATTTTTTAAATTCATAAAATTCCCGAAGTCAATGAAAAATTTCTCTATAAAAGTAAAACAAAATTAAAAAAAATTTCTATCATAAGTTCGAATTTTAGAAAATATGTTAAAATGTTTATATTCTCAAACTACATTGAAAATATTTTGAAATTTATAAAAAAAATTTCAATTATTTGCAAAAATTATCTAGTTCGAAAGTACAAAATTTTAAGAAATTGCTCTCAAATCAAAATAAAATTAAATTTTTATGAATCTTCATGATTTCGAGCTTTAACATTTTTTCGAACATAACTTCGAATCGTCGAAAATTTCTTAAAATGTTTATATTCCCAAACTACATTGAAAATATTTTAAAATTTATGAAAAATTTGAAAATTTTATGAAATTGCTTGATTTGAATCCTCATGATTTGAAGATCATTTTAGCAGGTTTAAAATTTTTTCGAACATAAGTTCAAATTTTCGTAAATGTCTTAAAATGTTTATAATCTCAAACTACATTTAAAATAATTTAAATTTTATGAAAATTTTTCAATTATTTGCAAAATTATCTAGTTCGAATGTATAAATTTTAGAGATATTGCCTTTAAATAAAACTAAAATCAAATTTTTATGAATCCTCATGATTTGGAGATCATTTCAACCGGTTTAAAATTTTTTCGAACATAAGTTCGAATTTTCGAAAATGTCTTAAAATGTTTATAATCTCAAACTACATTTAAAATAATTAAAATTTTATGAAAATTTTTCAATTATTTGCAAAATTATCTAGTTCGAAACGGCAAAAGTTTTAGAAATTGCTCTCAAATTGAAATAAAATCAAATTTTTATGAATCCTCATGATTTGGAGATCATTTTTACAGGTTTAAAATTTTTTCGAACGTAAGTTCGAATTTTCGAAAATGTCTTAAAATGTTTATATTCTAAAACTACATTAAAAATATTTTAAAACGTAAAAAAAAATGTCAAATATTTGCAAAAATATCAAGTTCGAAACGGCAAAAGTTTAAGAAATTGCTCTCAAATTAAAATAAAATCAAATTTTTATGAATCCTTAACATTTGGAGATCATTTTGGCATATTTATATTTTTTTTTCGAATATAAGTTCGAATTTTCGAAAATATGCTTAAAATTTTTCAATTATTTGCAAAATTATCAAGCTCGAAACGGCAAAAGTTTATGAAACTTTTCTCAAATAAATAAGTATGAATCCTCATCATTTGAAGATTATGTTGGCATCTTTAAAAATTTTTCGAATATAAGTTGGAAATTTTATAAATGTCGTAAGGTTTTAAAATTTTAAATTCTGAAGCAACATTGAAAATTTTGAAATTATTTTCATAAATTTTAAATTCGAATCTTAGGCCATCTTAGGTAAGGATATGATTCAAATAAGAAACTAGAAAGTTGATATATGAATGAAAGTAATCAGTGAGAGATCACAAAAGAATGGATTTAAATGTTCATTATGGTCTTTAACCAAAAAAAATTAATCCTAATAAATTACATCTAAATATTTCCTAGTCATTTTTTCCTAAGACCCTGAACTCTAGGACAATTTCTCCAGATCTTTCCATGGCATACAGAAGTTCTTTATACAAAAGTTCTGTATAGTCATGTCCCATTTGCTTACAAAGGACCTAATAGAAGAATGTCGCAGTACAATAAGTACGTTGGTTACCTTTGCATTAAACTTTGGCCATAAGACCTTGGATATTCTATAATATGAAATCGTCGTGGAATTGTAAAGAAGAAAGTCCCATTAAAAGGCCTATCAGCTCCTTGCACTACACTTATCCTGCACAATAAGAACGTTGGTTACCTTTACATTAAACTTTGGCCAAAGGCCTTTGATATTCTACAAAAAGGAATTGAAGTGGAATCTTCATTATTCCAAGCCAATTTTCCCTCACACTAGACTTATAGCTCATACTAAGCCCAATTCCTTCTTGCACCTCGCACGCTCGCATATTCTACAGAAATTCCATTTGCTAATAAAGGCGCTAATAGAGCAATGCCCCATAAAGTTTTGTTTATAAGGGTTGTAAATCCACTCGGAGACCCAAGTGGATCCATTGTTGTTTCCTTTAAGAAGAAACATAAAGAATATAAAAAAACAGAGAGAAAGTTTGTTTTTAGTATTGGAAAGATATTCTACGAGGTCTGACGTCTAAAAAGCGAATCCAATTCCCTGACAAAACATAGAATGCCACTTATACTACACCTAGCTACATCTTACCCTCACACATTGTGTTTTAAAGACCCAATTATCCAAAAATACTTCTATTGCGGATAGTTATCACGCCCACAAGAATGCTAATAGTTTTTCTATACTGGTTTGTATTGAATTTCAGCCATATGGCTTGCTTAAATGAGTTCCTGAACTTATCGGAGTTTAATCTACAGTAGTTTGTGATATGAAGTTTCACCGACCTCACTGTACAATTATTATTATTTTCCAGATTTGGCCCTTGTCTGGCCAATTTGTCTGCAATCTCATTACCTTGTTTATTGCAGTGTCCTGATGCACAATACAACTTAATTGTATACAACCCAGATAGCTGAAGAATAATATCAGAAAATATCATTATAATTTTAAAAATAACGTATCCCCAAGTGGGACTCAAACTGGAGTCTAAAGAATATTTAATTAATAATAAAAATCAAGATGAAAATTCCAACAATATGATTCCTTCAAGCTTTGGTAATAAGGTCCTTGATACCTTACAATACAATTTATGGCTTCATGTCGTAAAGATATATACATAAATTTTAAAATAATCGATTTGGCGTTTTAAAAGTTATATTAAAACTTTCGGACAAATATAAAACTTTACACAAAAACTTCTCATGATTCTTGAAATATAAATAAAAAAAACTATCAGGTTATCGATTACGATTAAACATTAATATTTATACCGTACACCACTTTAGTGGGGAGGGTATATCGGGTTTGTGCTGATGTTTGTAACGCACAATAATATGGGTCCTATACCAACCTTAAAGTATACCAATTGGCTCAGAGTCGATTTAGCTATGTCCGTACGTCCGTCTGTCTGTTTGTCTTTCCATGTAAACCTTGTAATCAAACTTAAAGTCGTAATTTTGAATATAATTCAATGAAATTTGGTACATGATATTGTATTGCCCCAGGTACGAAGCCTACAGGTCGCAAGTTTGGAGATAATTCAATGACATTTGGTACATGATCTTCTAGTGTACCTTAAACGAAGCCTAAGGTCCTTTATTTCACCTAGGCCCCATATAGCTGAACCCGCCAAATAGGGCTTTTAAGTTCATAATTATGTTTAATATACTCGTATCTAGACAAAAAGTTGCAAAAACAAGTTCTATACTAGTTTTGATGACCCTAATGAACTTTAGAATTATAGGGTCTCATTTGACCCCTTAACCCCTTATAAAAGTTCCCATCAAAATTTTACTTAAATATCCACAGTTTTATTAAACAATAAATGGCTTAAGTATATCAGAGGCAAGGTACAATTTAACTATGTGATTAATTATGAAAACAAAATCATATATTATTCGTATACTGGTGTAGGGTCGGCATCGCACGACTATAACCTCTCACTTGTTTTTTTTTTATTTAGAAGATAATTGATTTTATAAAAGCTTTAAAAGTGCTATGGTTTTAAAACAAAAATCTTATATCTAGCTTCTCTGACACAAAATTTGCTGCATAAAATATCTCTTTTAAACAAATTTTATCCAATTCAACTAAAAAATAAAAGTATTTAATTGTGATAAAAAATCATAAAAATTGTTTTAAATCATAAAAATTTATCAAATATTAAAATATGAAACTCACATATCGATAAGAATTGAAAAAGAAAACATTTTTGCGTAATCATAAAACGGAACATTATAAAAAATCAAAAAAAAAAAATATTACAAATAATTTATAGTTAAATAAAGTAAATTTGTTAAAGACCAATTAAAAACAATTTAGGGCGAGTTTTTCTGATAAAGATAATCTTCATTCTTTGGTTAAACCTGGTTTAATATATGTTTCGTGTTTTTCAGTTATCAGTAAAGTTACTTATTATCTTAGTTTAACTGAGTGTAATTGTCCAATTAAACTCAAGTTATAAGTGAGAAAACACAATTAACAAAAACAATAAAAAAAAAGATTTCGGAAGAACAAAAACTTAATATTTTAAGTAAATTGCAATTTTTTTATTTATTTTGTTTTATTTATTATTGTTTTAAATGTTTATTTAATATTTTTGCAAAATTTTTACATTTTACAAAAGTAATGTTTGTAAAAAAACAGCTGTTTATTGTTTATGTTTTTAAGTGAAAAGTTGGCAATACTAACAAAGTTAACTAAGCTTAAATCTAAAACTGAAAACACACAATTATCGGTTAAAGTTTGCCTAAATTTGTTTCGAGTTTAATCTAACAGCAAGTTAAGCCTAGTTTAACTGAGGAGTAAGAAACCCGCCCTTAAAAGAAAAGAAAATTTTAGAAACTATAAACAGTTTTAATAAAATATTCTATTAAAATCTCTTAAATTATGCTAAAAAGAATCATTCATACTTTAACACTGCTAAGGGCGGGTTTCTTACTCCTCAGTTAAACTAGGCTTAACTTCCTGTTAGATTAAACTCGAAACAAATTTAGGCGGACTTTAACCGATGATTGTGTTTTTCAGTTTTAGATTTAAGCTCAGTTAACTTTGTTAGTATTGCCAACTTTTCACTTAAAAACATAAACAATGAACAGCTGTTTTTTGCAAACATTACTTTTGTAAAATGGAAAATTTTGGAAAAATGTTAAATAAACATTTAAAACAATAACAAATAAAACAAAACAAATAAGAAAATTGCAATTTACATAAAATATTAAGTTTTTGTTCTTCCGAAATCATTGTTTTATTGTTTTTGTTAATTGTGTTTTCTTACTTTTAACTTGAGTTTAATTGGTCAATTACACTCAGTTAAACTAAGATAATAAGTAACTTTACTGTTTACTGAAAAACACAAAACATATATTAAACTAGGTTTAACTAAAGAATGAAGATTATCTTTATCTGAAAAACCCGCCCTAAGTGAGTATTAATGTTTGTGATTTATTGATAATTTCTTTGTTTGCATGCATCAGATAGATAATTCATTTTAGCTAATTAAGATAATTTATTAAAACAAAGTAAAATTAAGTAAATATACTACAATATAAAGAGTAATTCGTTTTTTTACCAAAATATTAAATATTTCAAATATTCAAAACTAGAGCAGTGCAAATGTTCAAAAAAAAAGCAAAAATATAATAATAACAAAAAAATGTATATATAAAGTAGATAGTAGTCAAACTGAAGGAATAATGATGGCGCTTTGGATAAGGGGTAGTATATAATAAATAGTAACTAAATATAACAAACATTTCCAAACAAATTAGTCAATTGAGTTAGAAATTAGCAGAGGCTTGTTTGTCAGAAACCAATGTGCAAGTATACAAAAGTGTGTTTAAAAAAAAGTGTAGATGTGTAGATTATAATAATCATAATTATAAGACAGAAAGATTTGTAAACAAATTGTTTGATAATTAGGAAAAACCGAAAAAAATTATTGTATTATAAAAAAATATATATATGAAGCATCAGTAAAACAATGCTGTAGTATTGATAAGAATTTCTTGAAAATAATTATAACAGGATTAATAGGCGTAAATGTTAAACAATAGCATAGCAAAAAAATACCCTTTTAAAAGCTTGTAAAAAAACTCATTTTTGTTTTCTTTTAAATATTTAATAGACAAACGTAATAAAAGTAAATTTTGTAATAAAATTTGGCTCCAAATTTTGTAAAATAGAAAATTTTCAAAATTTTATAAAACACATGGACAGACAGACTCTTTAGTTTTAACTTTTTTTTTAAGTTTTGCTTTTAAACCTGTTATAAATATTTCAATTTTGTTTTCTTTAAAATACAACAAGTAATAAAAAAAAAACAAATTATGTATTTAATAAAAACTAAACTAATTAATGCTTTGTTTTGTTGTCTAATAATAGCAGTAGTAGATTTGATTAAAAAGAATATTGTGTTTGATACTTTGTTAATTTGTTTGAATTGGTTTTTTGTTTGATTGATTGTTTTTTTTTTTTTGTATAACGCAAAATACCTTCGGAAAAACTGAGTTTTAAAAGTTCATTTTTATTGCAGAAGTCCTCATGACAACATTGAACATTATAAATATTCTGTTTTTGTTTGGTCGTCAAACATTCAAGCGGCTCTCGTTGGAGATCGTACTTTTTATCAAGGCACCTAACAAAACAAAATATGGAGCATTCAAGAAATTAAGTGGGTATTTAGGTGAATTGATTAGATAGTTAACAAACATGTTAGAATAAACAAAAAAAAATTATGTATATTTAAAAAAAAAGAACATTTTAAAGCTCTTCTAATGAAGAGGCCTAGAAATATATTATTTATTAAGGTTAGTATTTTGAGGTAAATTAAAAAAAAGGAAAAAAAAACTAAAAAAATATATACAAAATGTTTTGGTTTTTTTTTTAATTATAAAATAACAATTTATCCTTTTTAAATAACATTCAACTTGGTCCATACAAAACGCAAAAGCTGTTGGTTAGTTTTATTGAAATGTTTTTTTATTTTTTGGTTTGGTTGAAACAAACATAATTAATTTTGTTGCTGTTTAGTTTTTTTGCTTTATTATCATCAACATTATATTGTTATTATTGTAACGAACGTACTCAATATGAAAAATTAAATGTTTAAACATTTTTCAGGACATACTTGCATTGTCCCTTTTATTTTAAGGAAAATTAACAAGAGGGAGCAGTGAATAAGAAAATAACAAAAAAAAAATAGTATAAAACAAACTTTAAAGCGGTTGGCTTTTGTATTAGCAGCCCACCTTTTGTTGAATCATTTAGCTGTAGCCCATTATGGGAATCGTAATAACGAATTATTGGTTTTAAATTTAAATTGCATAAATCATAGTTTTTGCAACAAGCATGACCACCATGTTTAGCAGCTGGTCTGGCTGTTGGACCACCATTACGACCGTCGTTGCACCATATAAAACGACCGGGTGGAAAACTTTGTGACATATTTAGACATCTAATTTTGCGATATAAGAAGAAGTTTAAATATTAATTTCAATAACTCTTCAATCATATTGTTTTATTTAGTAGTCGTTCATTCGTAGTTTCATTGGTTGTTTGCAGAAAAAATGTTGTTTGATATAAAGATAATTTTATTTTTAAATAAATTTTTAATAAAAATAAAATAAATACGAATCAAAAAAAAGTATTTAACTGTTGTTTATATATTTATATTGTTATTAAACTCTTATAAAGTTGTAATTGAAGGAAAATTATAAAAACATTAACTTACCTGTAACTAAATATTAATGCTCCTGATGTTTCTTTTTGTACTGAGGTGAAACAGTAGCCATCTGTTTCACATATATAATTGTTGTCTTTACAAATGTCACAATGACATTTTAATGGACCTAAAGGGAACGAGTAAAGTGGAGTTAGTAACAAGTATTTAAGATTTTTTATATAAAAATGCAAAAATCTAAAATGAACAATATCTAATAAGGTTTGTAAGGGTTATAACTTCAATTGGATACTGATTTATTATATTACCTTCAGCAGGATTAAAAGTATACTTAATTAAGAGTAAGTGTAAGATTTATTATATTACCTTCAGCAGGATTAAAAGTATACTTAATTAAGAGTAAGTGTAAGATTTGTAACAAGACTATAAATTCAAATCTCGAATAGAAATATGAAAGGAAATAAACAACTCAATTTAAGCTCTAATCGATAACAAATTTGCAATGAAGGCTTTATAAAGAACTGAGCTGTATAAAATCCTGCCAACATAACCGGAATTTTTTAAATTTTTTATTTATTGTTTGTATTTTTATAGAACGGGTTTTTCAGATAAAGATAATCTACATTCTTTGCTTAAACCTAGTTTAATATATGTTTTGTGTTTTTCAGTAAACAGTAAAGTTACTTATTATCTTAGGGCGGGTTTTACAGATAAAGATAATCTACATTCTTTGTTTAAACCTAATATATGTTTCGTGTTTTTTAGTTATCAGTAAAGTTACTTATTATCTTAGTTTAACTGAGTGTAATTGGCCAATTAAACTCAAGTTATAAGTGAAAAAACTAAATTAACAAAAACGATAAAAGAATGATTTCGGAAGAACAAAAACATAATATTGTAAGTAAATTACAATATTCTGATTTGTTTTGTTTCATTAATTATTGTTTTAAATGTTTATTTAACATTTTTTTTAAAAAATTTTCATTTTACAAAAGTGTTATTTGCAAAAAACAGCTGTTCATTGTTTATGTTTTTGAGTGAAAACTTGGCAATACTAACAAAGTTAACTGTGCTTAAATCTAAAACTGAAAAACACAATCATCGGTTAAAGTCCGCCTTAATTTGTTCGAAGTTTAATCTAACAGCAAGTTAAGCCTAGTTTAACTGATGAGTAAGAAACTCGCCCTAAGTGTAATTGGCCAACTGTTAATTGTTTATGTTTTTAACTGAAAAGTTGGCAATACTAACAAAGTTAACTGATCCTAGATTCATAACTGAAAAACACATTTACCGGTTAAAGTCCGCCTAAATTTGTTCCGAGTTTAATCTAAGAGCAAGTTAAGCCTAGTTTAACTCAGTTGAAAGAATCTCGTCCTTTTGATTTTTGTGAGAGAAAGACAAAGAAATATCAACCATCTTTTTCTCTCACACACAAAATTAAAAGTTTCCCATTGTGAACTAGGTCTTATTGACCAATTAAACCTAAGTTATAAGTGAGTAAATATTATCAACAAAAACAAAAAAATAAAGAATTTGGAAAAGCTAAATATTTTTTGAAAATAGTAAATTTCTGACTTGAATTATAAATATTATTATTGTTGTTAATGTTTATTTTTTTATTTGCAATAAACAGCTGTTCATTGTTTATGTTTTTGAGGGAAAAGTTGGCAATACTAACAAAGTTTATTGATCTTAAATTTATAAGACCTGGTTCACACTAGGAAACTTTTTTGGGAAACTTTTGATTTTTGTGTGTGAGAGAAAAAGAAAGAAATTTTGTGTGTGAGAGAAAAAGATGGTCAACAAAAGTTTCTTAGTGTGAACCAGGTCTAACTGAAAACATAATCATTGGTTAAAGTCCGCCTAAACTAGTTCCAAGTTATCATTTAACAGCAATTTAAGCCTTGTTTAACTGAGTATTAAAAACCTGCCCTAAGGGCGGGTTTCTTACTCCTCAGTTAAACTAGGCTTAACTTGCTGTTAGATTAAACTCGGAACAAATTTAGGCGAACTTTAACCGATGATTGTGTTTTTCAGTTTTAGATTTAAGCTCAGTTAACTTTGTTAGTATTGCCAACTTTTCACTCAAAAACATAAACAAAGAACAGCTGTTTTTTGCAAACAATACTTTTGTAAAATGGAAAATTTTGAAAAAATATAAAATAAACATTTAAAACATAAATAAATAAAACAAAACAAATCAGAAAATTGTAATTTACCTAAAATATTAAGTTTTTGTTCTTCCGAAATCATTGTTAATATTGTTATTAGGTTTTACCAAAGAATGAAGATTATCTTTATCAGAAAAACTCGCCCTAAGTGCCAAAAAACTAAACCTTGTAAAAGAACATTCAGGACGGGTTTCTTACTCCTCAGTTAAACTAGGCTTAACTTGCTGTTAGATTAAACTCGGAACAAATTTAGGCGGACTTTAACCGATAATTGTGTTTTTCAGTTTTAGATTTAAGCTCAGTTAACTTTGTTAGTAATGCCAAGTTTTCACTCAAAAACATAAACAATGAACAGCTGTTTTTTGCAAACAATAATTTAGTAAAATGAAAAATTTTGGTAAAATTTTATATAAACATTTAAAACAATAATAAATAAAACAAAACAATTCAGAAAAATGCAATTTACTTAAAATATTAAGTTTTTGTTCTTCCGAAATCATTGTTTTATTGTTTTTGTTAATTGTGTTTTCTCACTTATAACTTGA
Source organism: Lucilia cuprina (assembly GCF_022045245.1). Taxonomy (NCBI): domain Eukaryota; kingdom Metazoa; phylum Arthropoda; class Insecta; order Diptera; family Calliphoridae; genus Lucilia; species Lucilia cuprina. The sequence goes on from NC_060954.1 coordinate 59,717,230, forward strand.
GTTTAATTGGCCAATTACACTCAGTTAAACTAAGATAATAAGTAACTTTACTGATAACTGAAAAACACGAAACATATATTAAACCAGGTTTAACCAAAGAATGAAGATTATCTTTATCGATAAAACTCGCCCTCAGTGAAATAAATATAAAAAATTTAACCGACTTACGATCACGAATCTTTGTTTTTGGTTTATTTTGTGTGGTGACTGGTGTAACCTGGGAGACCAGCATCATAGGTAAAGAATCATTTAAAATACCATACGGTTTTGTAGTTGTTGTAGTTGTTGTTGCTGCTGCAGCTATAGAACTATCTCTATTTGTGTGATCATATTCTGATGACATGCTATTATAATTAGCAACAGTTGTATTATCCCGCAATGAAATATTTGTGGTTAATGGTACAGCTGTATTATAATAAAGATATTTTTTTTTGAATTATTAAAAATTTCACTAATTTATTATACTTATCACTTACCCTGTACTAAGTTTACTCCTTTCATACACAGTGTAAGATAAAGTAACACTGACATTTGAAGAATAAACAATGATTTAGCAAAAGTTCGCATATTTTGAAAAATGTAAACATTTTTAATAAACAAATTATTTTTCAATAGAGTATACATATTTTTGGTTTTTAATTTTGTTTAGTTTACTTGCAAATTAATATTTGTAATTTATTTTTAATAATTTATAGTATTAAATTTAAATGTAAACATTGATAAAAGCAGGCATTTTAACATCATCAAAAGGATAATCTTTTAAACATGTTTGGCAGTAATAACCACTAATAGAAAAAGAAACATCGCGCCACAATGCCAAATTTTAAAAATAGTATTTTTTTTATTATAGGTAATTTTTGTTGTTCTTAATGTTGTTTAATAATAAAAATTATTATATTTGTAGGTAACAAAATATCTTTGTCGTAAATGATTGAATGATGATTACGAAGTTGTTATTATTTTTGATATTGTTAGGAGGCAGCCGTAGCAATTGCTCTTGTTTTTGTTGTACCGTTTTTATTGACGATATCTTTGCTGTCGTTGTTGTTGCTGCTGCTGCTTTTGTTGTTCGTTTAATAATAGTAGTTGTTGTAGTTGTGGTAGTAGTTAAGGGTGAAGGGTCGGTTGGATTACATTCAACCATTGTTGTTACTTTATCATTATCATTAATTTTTCCATACACAAATCAATTTAGTTCAGAAAGAACAAAAAAAAGCACACATACACAACACAAACACCTATTTGCATTTCTTGCTACTTTTAAGCATATTTAATTTCTTTGTAAATATTTCTTTTTTTATTTTTATACTTTTTTTATTATTATTATTGTCCATGCTCCACCATTTTTTTAGATTTTAAGTTTTTTTAACTTGTGGTGGGTCCAAAAAAAAAATTTTTCACCGTTTTTTGCAATTTTTTCATCAATTTTATCACGTGATTTTAGGCTTGAAATCCTTTTAAACTCTTGAAATTTTTAGAAATATTTTGAATGCACATATTTAACTATTAGTTTTTGTAAAAATATTCAATTTTTGTATTGTTAATTTATAAGAAAAATACAAAAGTTTTAATACACTATCGCGAAACATTGGAGCAAGAGGTCGTGAAAAAAATCGCCATTTTTTGCTTTTGACGTACTGACAGTGTTGCCAGTTGTTATCTAATTGTACTGTCATATTAGAAATTGACACTTCTACATCACCAACAATAATTATGAAGTTTAATACATAATTATTTACAAAGATAAAAAAATAAAAAATATACATTTTTTCAAGATATTTTCCATATTGCATATACATATATTTATTAACTGAAAAGTTCTGCAACTCCAAAACCAAGAAGACTTAAATTAGAAATCATAGAATTAAAAGTTGCATTAGTGGTGGACATGTTTCAAGAGTTATACGCATCTTATATTAATTCCAATTTTAACTCTTAAATGTTCATGTTATATAACAAACCTAAACAGTTAAAACGAAATCGATTTTGGAATGTCCATGTCTATGTTAAAATCAGTTTTCAGATGACCAAATATCTGCCAGATCCAAATCTTAAAGTATTATATCAAATTCTCCTGTATTTGTTTTAGTTCGGCCCAAATATGGTCACAGCTCCCATGTGAAATCCACATCCGAAAAACTTTACAGAGACAAAATTTTAGCTATTGGTAAAAGGTATGTATTTAAGATTCGCTAAAGTCAAATTTCTTTAAGTTTGACACACTTGTGCCTTGGTTTCATAATTGTTTTTTTGAAATTTCTTAGTCACCCTGTTAAATATCCAAATCATTCTGTTAAAAAGACAACAACTCTGCTACAATTGTTTATGTTTTTTTTATCAGATGTTTTCTTTTTGTTTGTTGAAAAAAATTCATTGTTGTGAATGCGTTTTGTGTTTTTGAGTAATTAAACAAATATAACAAAAACAAATGTTAACAAAAATTACATTATAACTCTGTTCAAAAGTAAAATTCTTGATAATTTTGTGTATATAATTAATTGTATTTTATCAATAAAATGTGATAGACCTTTGAAGGGAGATAACGATTTGACCTGTGTAATTTATCATCTATAAAAAATGAACAGCGACCACCAAATAATAAGCTCAGCCACCACTAATAGTAATAATAATAGTGATGAAGCGTTTTTTATATTTTTTAATGGATCACGAGTTACGGTTGCCTGGCAAAATGAGACGCCACCATTCTCGCCCATACTGCGTTTGTGTTCCATAAGCCCAACAATTTTCTTATTGTTAAATCAAGACAAATATTTGTATGAAGCTAAATTTGACCATGAAAATTTAGTCATACAAATGAAATGCATACAACGTAATGTTATTGATGTACAGTATTGTCGTATCTCGAAAGAAGTGTTTTTAGTGTTGGGGGAGGGATCAGTTGTAAAACAATGTATTATAGATTACATGAAGCCTTTAGAAGATAATCTATGGCTGCCAGTGATATTTGATCCATTGGAACTTTCCGAAGATGGTGTACGCATTAAACGTATTTGCAGTTCTTCGGAGGCCACCATTTTTCTCTCCAATATGGGTGATATTTATGCCCTGGGCAATTGTGGTGTGCATTTTTCTGTGGAGTGTGAGCAGCCTAAACTATTGCGTTTATTTAAAAAGAGTCTGGATATAATAGACATTGCAGCAGGCGAACAATTCTTTATTTTTCTAACAAGGAAACAATGGCTGTTTGAGACAAATCAAACAACAGCTGTACAGAATTATGGTAAGTAAACATGATTTAGAAAGTAAATGTTCATTTTATAAAAGGTCGTTATTTTTAGGCGAATTACCCGATCTTTTACGCTCAGAGCAGTGTAATAAAAACACCTCAAGTTCAATGCATTCCTCTACAATTTCTACCGGCCTTGATTTGGAGACAAGTATACAAAGTCTGCTGCAACAAGGTTACTCTCTTCTGCATACGCAAATCTTTAGTATGGGTTCCAACAATAAGGGTTTACTTGGCACCGGAGATCACATAAAACGAGATTCTTTGTATAATGTGCAAAAACTTAAAGAAGTGGGAGTTTGCAGTTTAGCAACTGGCAAAAATCACACAGTTGTACGTACCATAGACGGACGTCTGTATCATTGGGGTTTTAATGACAAAAAACAACTAACAAATAATGAACAAATCTACGAAATCAGTAGTCCAACAGAGTTAAGTTTTGATTCCTCCGATTTGGATGTGCCGCGTGTACACATTTTGGAGGCCTGCTGTGGTGATTATCGCACAGTTCTCTTGAATACTCAAGGTGAGATCTTTGAAAAGAATAAACAGACTTACAGTCAAGAGAAAGATTTTCTAACGATACAAATGAAAGACATCAGCCAACAATCATATCCTCTACTTTTGGCCAGCCACCAACTGACCCTTTATAATCGCCGTTATTTTAAGCGACAATACCACACTTTGCATCATCATATTCAAAATCAATTGAAACAAATGATGAATTTTCGTAAGAAATTTCTGCAACTCAATCAATTAGTGGAAAAAGTACTAAAAGATCTGCATGAAGTGTGTCATCATTGGGAAAATGTATTGTATATAGTCATAACTATATTGCATTCATTGGAACAGTTCTATCGTGGGGATTATGATCAGTCGACGGAGCTGGTGGTTATTAAGTATTATCGTGAATGTATACAAATTTTTGAGTTGTATACGAAAGCCTACTGTGATACATATTCTATTGATGGTTTCAATGAAGCCTATCAACTGTTTAATCATTCGTATCCGCCCACCACTTCAGCGGGCTACAAAAATCAAGATCTTTTAAAAATGTTTCAACAACCATTTTTGATATTTCCATATGTTATACAATTGTTAGAGCATATCCAGAAACACGAAAACATTTGCAGAGAAGAACTTCTAGCATGGAATGAATTTTCCCGTCGCAATCGCATTGATTTGGAACTAGCAGATAACACGCGCGATTTTTGGCGCTCTAACTTTAAAAATACCAAAGTGTTACAATTTAAAACCAAGGAGAGAAGAGTTATTCTAAGCTCGACTGCAGTACCTATAAAAATTTCACACGTTGGCTTTGGTGCAACCATATTTATATTATTCTCTGATTTCCTATGTCAACATAGTAGTCAGATAACGGCTTTGCCTTTGAATGCCATGTGGCTGAAAAAAGAAGAGACTGGCATACGGATTATAACTCCTGAAAAGAATTTTGTACTGACCTCAAAAAATAAACACGACATAGAATTGTGGTATGATCAACTAGAGATTACCATTAAAACTGTACTTATGCTAAGCGAAAAATCAAAAATTCCCGAAGTTCGTATGATTGACTATAACTTTGCACCGAATCATGCCATCTACGGAGGTGTATATGTTAAGGGAAACTTTTCTAATGGTGTCATGCATGGCAAATGCCGCTTAGAATATCCAAATGGGAAAATGTATTCAGGCGATGTCATTCACGGCGTCATAGAAGGTTACGGTCGAATGTTTATACCGAAAGTTGGCCTTTATAAGGGCAATTTAAAAAATGGTAAATTCTGGGGCCACGGTACATTAATCATCAACGAAAAAGAGTTGTACGAGGGTAATTTTCGTAATGGACTCTTTAATGGTCACGGTCATAAGCAGCACAGTGATTACGTTTATATTGGTGAATTTGTGGACAATCAAAGATGTGGCTATGGTGTACTTGATCGCATTGCGACGGGTGAAAAATATTTAGGCTTATTTGCCGATAACAAACGTATTGGTAATGGTGTTTGTATCTCATCAACGGGCGATTACTTTGAAGGTTCTTTTGCCAATGATGAATTGACGGGACGTTGTATTGCGATATTTCCCAATGGTTTTTATTATGAAGGTGAATCTACTTTAAATGGTCCCAGTGGTTTGGGAAAATACTATATGCCTGTGGGCTACAATAAACAGGATGAAGATGTAAGTTTTTTTTCATAATAAATAAAATAAAAATAATTTTATTACATTACAATTTTAGAATATTGATATGACACTTAATTCCGAAATGATGGGCAATATATTGAGTGGCCAATTGACTGGAACCTGGGAAAATGTACGCATTAATGCTGGAACCATGGAAATCAATCGTAAATTTACAAAATATCCTAGGTGAGCTATTCAAAATCTAAACTAATATTTACTAGATAGTAATGTATTGTATTTTCTTTAGCACCTTTGGTTCAAATATTATTGATAATTCTCGAAAATGGTGTTCTCTGTTCGATGATTTCGAAAATGAACTTTTTGGAGATTTAGCAAATGCCACACCCAACACCAAACCTTTAATATTTGCTCTGTGGAATCGAGTTATCGCTTTCATAAGCAAACAACAAGAATTGGAAAATGAAAAGTTAATACCCCGCGAACTAGATATAACCAATATTTCGACTGCAAATGTTAGTAGTCACAACAACAATAAAAAAGGTTTTCTACCTTTGCACAATATTTCTAAAGATTTCGACAAGTTGAGCTTAAATTCGTCATTGTTAAATTTTGAAAAACCTGAATTAAGTCGCAATCACTCACATTCCGAAGACACACTAAACGGTTTGGATTTCTCTAGTTTTGATCTGCTTAGTACATTCAATAAATTGACAAACCTTAGCTCGGATGATAGCGGCGGTAGTCATACGTATTCGACATTAATGGATGTAATGGAAAATTGTAATAACATAACATTGGATTCATTCAACGATAGTGCTTTAAGTAACAGTGTACCGAACGATGATTGGTAAGTATTTTTATAACCTTCACCTTCGTGAGAAGAATATATATAAGTTTGTCATTCCGTTTGTAATTTCTATAATATAATATTCCGATCCTATAAAGTATATATATTATGGATCTTTATAGATAGCGGAGTCGATTAAGCCATGTCCGTCTGTATGTAGGTTTGTTGAAATTAGTTTTTAGAGAACCGCAGATATCGGCGCGGTCCGAATCTTTAATAATTCTAATAGACATGCTTTCGGGAAGATCGCTGTTTAAAAGCAGCAAAATCGGTCTATATATAACGGAGATATGAGCAAAAATCCGAAACAACCCCTGAAAATTTAATCAAAAATTAAGATTTTTTAATCATGCTCAAAACAAAAATTGCAAAATACAAAAACAAAATACATAAACATACGGTAAATTTTGTTATTGCACTCTTGTTTATAATAACAAGGCAGAGCGAGAGCAGCAGAGCAAGAGTAGCAGAGCGAGAGCAGCACTAGTGTGTTGTTATTGGCTAGAAACATGAAATTAAGTATGTAGAGCCTGGCTTAAGTTAGAAGCAATAAAAGGGAACTTTTTGGTACTTTTTCGTTTTAAAAAAATTGCAAAAAACAAAATACTTAATCATACGGTAAATTTTGTTATTGCACTCTTGTTTATAAAAAACAAGGCAGAGCGAGAGCAGCACTAGTGTGTTATTATAGGCTAGAGACATGAAATTAAGTATGTGGAGTCTGGCTTACGTAGAAGCCATAAAAGGGAACTTTTTGGTACTTTTTCGTTTTAAAAAATGGTACTTTTTGAATTTTCTATAATACTTAACCTTGAAATTAAGTATGTAGAGTCTGAATTAGGTAAGAACCCATAAAAGAGAACTTTTTGTTGCTTTTTCGTTTTTCAAAAGGTACTTTTTGAGTTTTCTATTATAATGAACTTCGAAACATAAAATTGAGTATGTAGTGTCCGGATTAGACGAGAACACATCAAAATCATTCGTCCTACAAAAGGTACTTTTTGAATTTTCTATAATATTGAAACTAGAAACATGAAATTAAGTATGTAGAGTCGGAATTAGGTGAGAACCGGAAAAAGTGAACTTTTTGGTACTTTTTTTCCTTTTAAATGGTACTTTTTGAATTATCTATAATATTGAACCTAGAAATATGAAATTTAGAATTTAGAGTGTGAATTAGGTGAGAACCCATAAAAGGGTTCTTTGGGGTACATTTTCGTCAAAAGGTACTCTTTTTAATGTTCCATAATATTGTAAGTAAGTTATGTAAAAGAAGAATTTTTGGTATTGACTGTTTTTTTTAACACACCGTGATGAAGGCTATATAAGATTCGGCACAGCCGAATATAGAACTCTTACTTGTTTTAAATTCCAACTTATATATTGTTAACCTAAACTTATTTTACAGCATATCCTTACAAACGGAAATGGATTTAATACCACAATTTGGAATGAGTGATTTAAATGATCAGGAATTGATTGCCATTAAAGAGTACCTGCGTGATGCTTTTCGTTATCGTTATCATCCCTTTAAACACTTGAATGAGCGCATTACACACTGCTTCTATCGTTCATATGGTTGTTGGAAAATTAAACCAACTCCCTTATTGGCTCAACAGGCCATGCGTGAATGGGAGTCTATATCTCAAAGAGTTTATAAATTCATACGCCGTCTGTTTCCCGCTTTGCCAGAGGAATACTCTGTAGTGGGAGAAAATCGTGAAGTTGTCTCACACATAACACTTCTCTATCCCATATTATTATCAGAAGGTATATATTCCACACTATTTGTGTTGTATGCCAATAAATACAGTCATAAAGATGAAATTTATCGTCAGAATCTATTGCAAGCGGAAAAACTAAGTGATAATGATTTAATGCAATATTTAGAATTTGATAGGTAAAATGGACTTTTTGGTTCTATATATTAGGACAATAAATTTATATTTTTTTTTTATTCTTTAGTAACATCCTGTTGGTGGTAAATACTGATACGTTTTTAGAAGCCATTAAAATGCTTAAGGAACTTAAAGAAAAATACACACCAATGGCCATGTTGACTGTGATAGAAAATTGCATGGAAAAAATAACTCTAGCATATCAGACTATATCCAGTGGTAAGTGAAATATTTAAATTAGAATTTTTTAACAAAATAATTCTATAAAATCTTCTTTTATTTAAAGCAACTAAAATCAGTTTAAATGCTGATCTCATAATGCCTTTATCATTAATATTATTGCTGCGTGCAGCAATACCACATCTTGGTGCTGAGCTGGCTTTATTAGATGACTTGACCGATTGTAAAAATTTTCAATTTGAAATGAATGGTATTCGTGGTTATTGTTATACCACTTTAAAAGTAATTTATTATTATTACTCATTAAATTTTCTTTAATTAATGGTTTTTTATCCATATTTCTAGGCTTCATATGAACACATTGCTACCAAAACCCTATTCGAAAAGAAGTAGTTAAATATTGTTTGCTCAATTTTTAAGTTTTAGTTAATGATCAAGTGTAAAGTGTGCGGATAGTATGAAAGTATTTCAAGAGTTATGTATATGTAAATCTGTATTTATCTATAAGTAATTATTATTGTAATTTATTATAATAAAAATCTGTATTACAGTTGATGTTGTTATTCCAAAGAAATAGTTTACAAATACATTTTTGATGATAATTTCTTATGGTCAGGGAAACCAAAAATAAGCTTTTAACAAATATGAATGTATAGCCAACCATATGATACCCTACACCAGTCAGTATGTTAAAAATGGGGATAATTATTTGATTTTTAACTTTATTCCGAAATATTTTTACTTATTTTGGCAAAAAAAGAGAGTTTTTACAAGAGGGCTCAAAGGGGATTATGGGAAAATATGGCCATAACCTTATAAATGTTGGTAGGGGAAGTTAAAATTACTTCAAAGTTATTTATGTAGAATTTAAAAGTGTTATTAGTGTTTGTAGGTGAATTTTGACCTGTAAGTAAATTACTGAAAGGAAGTTTGTATGTGGGCTAGGGTCAAATGAAGCCCGATCATTAATTTTGTCGACTTTTGATGACATAATAGAACATTAAACCGATTTATTAGCCCATAGGCCCTATTTTAGGGTACGCTTGTATGGGGGCTAGCCGAAATAATGGACTGATTTTAACCATTTTCAATAGGCTTGGGACAAAAGAAGCTTTTGTGCCAAATTTCATCCAATTATCTTGAAAATTGCGACCTGTACCTTGCGCACAGGGTTTACATGGACAGCTAGTCAGACGGACGGATGGACTGGCATACCTTAAGGGCAGGTTTCTTACTCCTCAGTTAAACTAGGCTTAACTTGCTGTTCGATTAAACACGGAACAAATTTAGGCGGACTTTAACCGATGATTGTGTTTTTCAGTTTTAGATTTAAGCTCAGTTAACTTTGTTAGTATTGCCAACTTTTCACTCAAAAACATAAACAATGAACAGCTGTTTTTCGCAAAAAATACTTTTGTAAAATGGAAAATTTTGGAAAAATGTCAAATAAACAACACAAATCAGAAAATTGCAATTTACTTAAAATATTATGTTTTTGTTCTTCCGAAATCATTGTTTTATTGTTTTTGTTAATTGTGTTTTCTCACTTATAACTTGAGTTTAATTGGCCAATTACACTCAGTTAAACTAAGATAATAAGTAACATTACTGATAACTGAAAAACACAAAACATATTATATTAAACCAGGTTTAACCAAAGAATAAAGATTATCTTTATCAGAAAAACGCCCTAAGCCGATTGGTATACTTTAAGGTGGGTATATGACGAATATTTTTGTATGTTTTGAACATCAGCACAAACCCAATATACCCTCCATGGTAAAGTGGTGTAGGGTATAAAAATGTGTTTCATACTCATTAAATAACTAGTAAAAATAAATAATTTTAAAAATACGTTTACACATCATCCAAATTCTATTCGCTTCGCGCTTTACTTTACTATTAACAAAAATGAATAGCGTTGCCAACTTATACAATCATATGACAAATGCCTGTCAACAACTATAGTTGTTGACAGGCATTTGTCTAAGTGACACACATTTGTTATTGTTTAATTTTTGTTGTGATGACATCAAACTAAGAAAAATTTTATTTATTTTTAAAATTAATTTAATTAAATCCAAGAAAAAAAACCTAAAAAATGTTAGAATTTTGCCAGAAAAAACACATGTTACTTGGTCTGGGCCTGCTGGTTACCACAACAATTGTTGTGTTAATACTGGAATCCCGATTGGCCACCACCGGACCGATGCGTCGCGGAAAATCCCAACAATTTGTTATAGAAAACAATTCAACCTGCTGGAAACGTGAAGAATATACAGTGATACAGGAATGTCATAAATGTTCAGACTTTGATATTGTCAGTCGAAGTTTAGGTGTATGCATACACACTAAATACAAGGAGGTACTGAGATGCAAAAGCGGTGAAATTGTTACCAAAAGTTGTGACCGAGTGGCCTTGATCGATCAAAGACATTTCATACAATTCGAGGTGTGGTGTTTTGTTATTGGCATTATTAGCTATTTAATATCTTATGCTCGAGATCGTGTACTATCGAGAAGGACGCATCAGAAGCTCGAACGACAATTAAATCGTGTAACGTAAATAACGACGCATTACTAAAGACGATATTTAGATTAAATTGTAGTTTTAAAATAAACTTTATTTTAATCAAATTTTGATTTATGTTGTAATTTTAATATTTAGGAATATAGTGGGAGTCTAAATGCAGCTTCAGATTATGAACGAAATATGTAAAACTTATATTTTCTATTCCACTTGCACTTTCTATATCTAATGAAACTTTTGTAACTAAATTGCTAATGAAAACAAGTCCACAATTAAATTATATTTAAATAAACATTTTATTCGATATGAACTATAATAATTAAGAGATTCATTGTTTATATATCCAACACTTTCATTCCAGTATTGCTACTAAACATGATATTGCTTCATAAATAGACATTATTTGTATTTTAAGTAAAACATTCGTTATATTTAATGCAGTCAATAAACAAATGAAATCTCTTAAAGATAATATTTTAATATAAGTATAATTTATAATAAACTTTAGTAATGATAAAAATTAATAATCATAATAATTGGTTAAAAACTACAAACTACTTGGAATAGGTTGTGATTAAATTGGCAAAATTGAATCAAAAAGAATTTTTTTTTTAAAGAACTAAAGGCACTTCTCTATTATTTAATGTTTGTTGTTTTGTTATGATGTTCCTTGATACCATAGTCAAGTAAAACACAAACAATCGCGATTTTCACATTAATCCCTCAAAAAATTTTGTAATTATACTCTAGAATTGTATAATGCAAAAAATGAACACATAAAAATTGACAATATTCTTTTTGATTCGTAATTTTTAACCTATTTTTATTACTTTTTTTGTAAAGGATATGGAATGTTTGGTAGTTTTAGGTTTTCTTGTTGTTAATTAAGTACTCCAGCTTAAGTATTTCTTGCTATGTGTTTATATACAACTTGATATTCATTCGATATAAATTACTTTCGCCAATTGGAAATTAAATCGGGTTCAGAGCTATCCATTGTGTTAGTTGAAGGTGGTAAACTTTTAAATTCACCTACTTTGCTTGCTGTGTTTGTAGTGGTGTTATCTTCATGATCAAGTTCGCTGTCAATTTGACTGGTATTTGCAGAGTTGGTTTTAAGTGATGTATCTGTCATTGGCAGGGGTTTAGCTACACCTATACGTACTACGCCCTTGGCAGCACCTTTTAGAGCCTGTACCGCCTGATCCAACGTAGCATTTTCCAAGTTAATATTATTAACAAATAACAAACGATCTCCTGGTATTAAACGTCCATCCAATTGTGCTACACCGCCCGGCACTAAAGATCGTATAACAATTAAACAGTCATTGGAATCCATGGGATCTTGATAGTCCAAAATGGAAAAGCCCAAACCACGATCACCCTTAATTAGCTCAATTATTTGAGGCTCTGATGACCACATGGCCAAACCTGTGAGAGGTTCTAACGATCTAGATTTAAGTTTAAACGAATCCTCATTAGTTGGCGATGTAGTTGCTAAATTGCCATCCGATTTAGCTTTAACTAAACGATCTGAGGCTGGCACTAGATTTTCAAAATTGTTGCTTAATTTCTGCAGTGTATCGTCAGAGAAGGACATCAATTCAGTTTTGCTGCGACCACAAACCATGCGTACATCCTGTGGTAATTCTTTCAAAATAGCCACAACTTCTAAATGATTCATGCCGAAGAGACGTTGGCCGTTTACTTCCAGTAGTTCATCACCAGCTCTTAATTTTCCATTAACACCCACAGGGCCATCAGCCAATATCGAACGTATATAATGATGAGGCCTAACTTCACGTCCGCCTTCTACATCTACAGTGCCCTCTAGTGATATACCTAAACCACCAACAGGGAATTTTTTAATTTGAGCCACTATAACATCAACATCGGGGCCTACATTTTTCTTCCATTTACGTATGATTTCTTGTTCAACATCGGCTGTAAGTTCAGGATCTGTGTAATACTTTTGGCGTGTAAGGAGTATGTTATTTTTGGCATGCAAGGGTTCCTGCAAAAAAAAAAATAGTATAAGAGTAATCGAACAGGTTTGTTTATTTAGAATATTTCTTTTCCACTTACCATTAAGTCATGTTGTTCGGATTCTGGTGCAGACAAAATATCGGATGTAATAATTTTGGTTGGTTGATCATCGTGCAATGAAATAATATTCTTATCAACTCCAAAAGTAGACAGATTTGTAGTAGTTGTAATTGTGCTACTGGTATTACCCGAAGTCAAAGTAAAGCTCTCCGGTTCAGTGGCAAAAATATTTACTTCATTCGAAGGTAAAGTTTCACGTCCCGATAGGAAAGACAAATCTGTAGTTGCTGTGGAAGAGCGCATTGGAGTTATAGAACTAGAAGGTAAATGTGCTGTTGTACTGCGCGAAGGTGTAGAGGGAACCGATGGAATTTTATCATTGGCTGCTATAGCCTGTTGTAACTGCTCATATTTGGGTCCTCGAAGATAACGCTCTAAGCGTAAATTTACCACCTGACCTGATTGCTTAAGAAGTTCAACTGCTTGATGATTTGAAAAACCTTGCAATGACTGACCATCTACTTCAATAATGCGATCATTGACGCGAATACGTCCATTAAGATCAGCAGCTGAACCAGGAGAAACACTTTTTACAAAAATACCAGACAATTCTTCTTTTTCGCACACATAGCCAGCAATGGTTATACCCAAACCATTGGCATCTTTAGTCAATTCAACCTGCAGCTTTTCGGTTTCTGGCAATTCCAGCAAATCAATAATGGGTTGTTTGCCACGATAAACAAAACGCTCATCTTCCGTTGTCGTCTGGGGAGTGGAAGCATTTGAGCTTTCACCAAATATTTCTGGATAACCAGTGGATATTAAATAACGCTCAAGTTCTGCTCTGTCTACAAGGACACGGGCTGGTACTACAGCACTACCGGGATCTAAGCTAAGTCCAATAGGTGATGGATGTTCAATAGCACGTCCCACTACCAAGCGCACATGGGTACCAGATTGTCTTAGAACAGTAGCCACTTGCTCGGACACCATTTCTTGTAGATTAACATCACCAATTTGTAATATATGATCTCCAGAACGCAAACGACCATCTCTGTCAGCAACTCCACCAGGCAATATTGTTTTAACAATTACACCCGAAGTCCTAGCACCAATAATACCAAATCCCAAGCCAGTGCCGTCATTAACCAATTCAATGGCCTGTATTTGAACATAATCTGTGGGAAATAGTTCCACTCCAGATAAAGAAGGCATTTTGGTATGCTGTACTAACGTAGGATCAACAGCATCGGCTGCTGCTTTGCTGCTACCTGGACTGTTAGGTCCCGAGGCACTGTTCAAAGGCGTAGAAAGACGCTCATCAAACTCATACATAACATCGCCTCCATTAACACTCAAAACCAAGTTACCAGCCATATCAATGTCGAAATCATTGGGCAGCATAGATGGGTGCTGTGTCAATTGAGCATTTAGTTCCGATAACGAATCTTGAACATGTACTATTGTTCTAAACACTGGATCCTGCAGCAGATCCAATATAGTCTTAAGACTATCTCCCGTTTGAGAATGCAACTTTGGGTCGTCAATTTCATCAATGCCCCTTTTGACAGCTTCAATTTGCTGTAAAGCACTAGATATATCGGCACTTAGATGCATCTCGGCTTTTCTTTTTTTTCTTTCGAAATTATTCAGGCGTGACACAAATAATTTTCACTTTTATTAATTGGATTATCGAATACCAAAAAAAACTTTTCTTTCAACGACACCACCCACTTTTTTCTTTTGTTTACCAGAATTCCTCGTCAAAAAATAACATTTACTTGCAATAGTTTTTGTTTGCTTGTTTAGAATTTAACATTTTTCTTTTACTTGCGTTAGGAATATTATCCTGTTTTAGTTTGCTAATGTTATGGAATGTCTAATGTATTTTTTATTGCTAATTAATGACTTTTTTTGCAATGGAATATTTGTGTCAAGTAAATATTTTTAATATACCTGTATTCACCACTGTTGCCAACCCACTTTTTAAAAACATCGCTAAAGTCACTTGAAAAATAACTAATTCTGCAGTTACACGTTCATGTTATTCACATTAAGCACTTAATAAAATTTATTTAAAATCAAATCCCTCAACAATCAAATAAAACTTTTATGCGACATTTGTGTGACCACAAAGTATATAGAGAGACAATTTTGTCATTCAAAAAGGTCTAAAAATATTAAAATAGGTTTGTGAGAAGGTTTCCGTCCTTTATTTCAGTGTAGAATAGGGTTCTATAGTTGAAACGAAAAGTCGACTTTAAATATTTTATAAATAGTCGACTTTTCGACTTTTTCCGACTTTTCGACTATTTGTTGCAATTTTTTGACTTTTTCCGACTTTTTACGACTTTTTTCGACTATTTTCGACATTTTCCGAAGCCAGAAGCGTAAATTTATAATTTTGCCATTTAACATTATATTATTATTATTATTATTATTATTATTATTATTATTATTATTTTTATTATTAATAAAAAAACATTATTTATATTTTTTCTATTTGTTGCAATTTTTTGAGTTTTTTCGACTTCTTTCTATTTTCGAATTTTTTCGAATATTTTCGACTTTTTCCGACTATTTTCGACTTTTTCCGATTTTTCGATTTTTTTCGACTTTTTCCGACTTTTATTGACTTTTTTCGACTCTTTCCGACTTTTCGACTTTTTTCGACTCTTTCCGACTTTTATTTACAAAGTCGACTTTTCGACATTTTTCATAGACGATAGTCGAGTTATCGACTTTTTTGGAACAAAATAGTCGACTTCAACTTTTCGACTTTTTTCGACAAAAAGTCGATTGTTCGATTAGGTTTTATAGAACCCTAGTGTAGAATACGTTATTTATGTTAACAACCGCAAAATTTTAAAATCGCTGGATTTTACTGGAAAATAGCTAATTTGACAACCTGTATTGGAAGAACAAAAATAAATGTTACCAAGTTTTTGTGAAGTGACATGACCGCAGCGTGGCCAGATTAGGGGATTTATTATAGCTTTGGGGAAACGATTTTTTACGGATTTTAGAATGATTTAAGAATCTTTTAAGACACTTCTTAGTATTCCTTGCCTTGAGGTTTATTTCTTTTTTAGGTTTCCACCAGTTTAATTCAGCATAACCTCAAACGAGGAAAGTAAAACGAAAGCATGCGATTACGACTGTCCAAGCATTCTGTGCAAAATAGTTTTTGAAAAAGTTTTTGTAAACGGATAATTTTTTGAGAAAACAAAAGTTTTGTAATTAAAATTAGAACTTGTTTTTTAAGGTTCTTTTTTTAACTTAATATCCGTTCTTGAGAATGATTTTATTTATTTATCAAATTTATTTTACAACATATATTTGAGAAATTTTTTTAACATGAATATTTCCGAATTGGATTACTATTCTGTTTTAAATGTACCGAGAGATGCCAGTAAAGAAGAAATTACTTTGGCATATAGAAAATTGGCAGTTCGTCTCTGTCCATTTCGTGACCTAAAGCATCAAAGAGATTTTGTGCCATTATCACAGGAATCCCAAATTAATCATTTGTCTCCACTGTCTTTAAATCGTCAATGGAATTATATTAATATGGCCTTTGATATTTTAGGTAAATTCAATGGCAGATTTAAGATTGACTTTAAAAAAAACGTCTCCCTTTGCTAGGTAATGATCTATATCGAACAATATATGATCGCTACGGTGACGCTGGTCTATTTCAAGGTATTCTCTTGCCCAATGGTTATTTTCCACCCTACCAATACCACGGCAATCATATGAAGGTTTATCATAGCGTTTTTGCTTCCTATTCTCCATATGCCAATATAATTGATGCCTTAACCACACCACCACCTTTGTGTTCGAATGGGAGCACTGAAGGTATTGGTGTGCGAACCAAAGACAAAGCTGTAGAAAGGCTGGTGGAATTAACTTTGGAAGAGGTGTACAATGGATGTGTAAAAATAATGCAAGTATGGCGTCAGGAATTTGTTGATAAAGAAGAAACACACACGGAGAAAAGAAAAAAGTTATTGAAACTTAACATAGAACCAGGTGTAACTGCCGGTACACGGTATTGCTTTAAAGAAGAAGGTGATCGCTCGCCCACTACCATACCGGCTGATATAATATTTATCGTAACAGACAAGCCTCACAAAACATTTCGAAGAGAGAATTTACACGATCTTGTGTATACCCTGGAAATAGATTTATGTCAAGCTCTTATAGGATTTCAATTCGTTGTTGCTGGCTTAGATAAGCGACAACTAAAAGTATCTATTAATGATGTAGTAAAGCCTGGATATGTTAAAGTTTTGCCTTGTGAGGGTTTGCCTAAATGTAAAAGCACAGATCCAGCATTGGCTTTAAAACCTCAAGAATTTCAAAAAAATGAATTTGGAAATCTTATTATAGAATTTAAAAGTATTTTAAAGTTATTTAGTTTTTTTCAAAAGAAATTATAATTATTATTTTAATTAAAGCTAAATTCCCGGACTATTTAAATAAGGAAATGAAAAAATGTGTTCGAAACTTTTTTACTGAGTTGCAAGATCTACAAAAGAAAGAGATGGAAAAGAAATCCCAGCCAAACTGAGATAAATATTGTGTAAATTTATTGAGTGCAAAAATTAATTGGCATTTAAAGCGGAATTTATTTAATTTCAATGAACTTTGTAGAAAATATATAAATTTAGAGCTGAAATTAAAGAGTTATTGATTAAAATAATTTGTTATTTGCGATTTTGAATACTTCTTAACTTAATATACAGTAAGTAATCCATCAGTTTAAACCGTGTAACATAATACATTTAAATATCGAAGAAGTTATATGTTTTTGTGTGTTTGTTTAACATGACACTTATGTATGTATGTATTTAAGTTACTGTAATAGGGAGGGACCACTATGCTTGTTTTTTTATTATATTAACCAAAAATTAATAATAATAATGTGAATGTTAGTGTTTTTTTGAATTTGTCTAGAGGGAATAATGTGTAAAAATAATAACCATAATTTTTTTTGTCAATTTTCAATTTCATTGAAAATGCAATAGTATTAAAAAAGTAACTGAACTTATTCCGTAATACCCATTAATGTATCGATATACCCGCAAATGAAACCTCTAAGCCCACATCATTCGATTCCATGCGACTTTTTATATGGGCCAAAGTATTCTTATAATGCATTTCAATTTGTTTTGTTTCTTCGCTGGTTTCCAAATTAGGTAGTTCCTCATTGATTTTAGCAATTAGCTAAAAGACATAACAAGAACAAGTTCAATATAGATTTAAATTAAGGAAGTATACAAATAAACTTACCTGATTGAGCATGGCAACTGTTATTAAAGAATTGCCACGTTCAAAATAGAACAAATAATGATTAAGTAGCTCCACGTACAGTTGCACTTGAACACCTATGTCTAAGCACTGTGAAGCAATACGTGCTCCTTTCTTCAAACAATCCAAAGTTTTCTTTTCGTCACGCATTTCTTCGCCATTTTTTCTTTACATGAAAAACAAAATTTAATAGTAAGAAATTGTTAAAAATTATTTTTATTATTGTCACATACTTGCCACTCCAGAAGAGGGCAGCGCACGCCACTACACCTCTACATTGATCGGGTTTTTTGAGCAATTTTGAAGCAGCTAAAGCACAGTTAGTTCTTAATGGATCGGCATTTTCCTCGCCAAAGCAGGACATTTGTTCGAAAGTAGACATTATTAAAGTAATAGCCGCCAATTGGGCTTTAGAATCTGAGATTTCATCTTCGTAGAGGGAAAATGCTTGTGTCATAAACTCATAGGCTACGGTCTCATGATTTGTATAACCAATTTCACCAATGACCAAAGCGCCTTGAAGATACAGTCTTAAAGCTAATTCCGCTAAATCGGCCTTAGCCAAAGCCGATATAGTGCTGTGACAATATTGTATAATCTTTTGACATTTCTTATCCCAATTCTCATCTTCCTCGGCCTTGGCTTTATATTTATATGCCAACTGATAGGCTGAGAACACTAGAGGTGGTAGAACATGTTTAATACGTTGTGCTCCACCAGCGCCCAAGTGTTTGCGTGCTGATTGCAAGATCTTATATTGCATATCGGGATCCTCAGATCTAAGCAGGTGTATAAAACGTGCCACAATACCTTGTTCTTCAGCAAATTCATCGGGATCAACCGATGGTTCCTGTCCATTTTTAGTCACAATAGTTTCATCATCTTTAATTAGAGGAGTTATTATATTTAAAACAGCATCAGCCTGTTCTGCTGTTGGTATTAATGTCTCATATTCCAACACATTCATGAGTAAATATAAAGCCAGTGTTTTACGTGAAGTGTAATCGAATTTCTCCAGTAAAGGACAGAAATTGTTTAATTGTATAACAGTCAAAACATTATTGTAAAAGTCAATGCAAATGCGCAAGAGACGGGACAGCTCCTGATTAACAGATAACAAATGAGAAATACTACAAAAAAAGCGAGAAAGTAACGATAAAACAAATGTGATTGATTGAAGGAAAAATCGTACTTGTTCATTTCGAGACATTCCAAAATCTTGGTCGTTGTGCCTAATACTTTATCCACATAATCAACACGATCTGGATAGACTTTTTGTGCAAGACTTAATAAAGCAACTTGCAATGATATGGTATCTTCCAAAGGCATGTCAGAGCGAGTCTGGGGAAATGAATATAACGGAGATTAAGATAACGTTTATGTAGTAAAGGCAACAACTTACCTGTACAATATTGGCAACTTGCACGCTAAATACTTCAAAGAGTTCTACTTCTGGTGGTATAATAGATTCAATATCAGTTCCATTGTTCTGAAGTTAAAGAGGGAAGATTAACTACATATATATCTACAAATTAAAATATTTATTTTTCATATTACCTTTCCACTTCTTTGATTGTAGGTGGCCAAGCGATCAATTAAACATATTATTATGTTCTTAACATTTACTCCGGTCTGCAGTTGGGCACAAGACTTTAGAAAAGGATCTAAAGTTTGCAAATGAAATTCATCTGGAAATACTTGTATAATACATTCCATCAAGTATTCCTGGGCTATGGCATCACGACAGCTCACCACTTGTTCTAAAATGCCGGGCAATATTAAACGTTGATAGATCTCCAGAGATGCAGATTCCAATTGCGATAAACGTACCAAATTGGTACCAACCAAAATTTTCAATTCTTCACGTTCTTTTTCACGACGAGTCTTTTCACTCGAATGACCCTGATGTTGCATACGTACCCATAATTTATTCATTTCGGCAAAATTGGTCAAAACAAAGTCGATGGCATCATAAACATTGCCCTCATGTTCATTGTCGGCCACTAAAACATCGGGTAAAATATTACGTGTACATTGCAACAGATAATTGCGTAAAAATAAGCCGCGCAAAGGATGTTGTACACCACGACACATTTCCACCAGATCCTTGAGTATACTGCGCTTCAGGGAACGATCATTCTTAATGTACACAATACCGACAGTAATAAGCAAATACAAACGGGGCACTATAGTGTGCGAATACTGAACCAGCTCGTAAAGATCCGTTTCCTTTGAAGCCTTCTCACTCAAGTACAACTCCAAATGACACAATTCATCGGTTATCACCATATCTGCAAGATATTTATATAGAAATTGATCATTTTAAACGTAATTTCATAATGATGATACTTACACAATTCATAGTAGCTTTTCGGTGACAACATGGATGTACGTAATTCACTTAACATGGCGCTGGCACATTTCAATGCATCCAGCATACGTTCCTTGTCCAAAAAATGATTCATTTGAAATGCCTGCTTGCGAGCAGAACTAATGGCTTCGGCCAATAGTTTCTCCTGATCGTCAATGCTATTCGGCATAGTCTGCAAAAAAAAAAAAGAAAACAAAAGTTAATAATTATTATGCAAAATAAATTTGTTAAGCCATACGTATGATAGAATGTTTGTTGATGATGATGTATAATATCAATAACGTTGGTTGATATGTTTGTATATATTATATTAAAAATAATACTAATATTTAGCAAATGTGCTTATGTGTGTTTTTAATGCATATAGTGGCTATTATCGAAAACAGCACTAGTTTGATATGAGTGTACACATAAAAAAGGAAAACAAGTATGAGAGTATATTTTGACATATTCGACCATATGATACCCTACAACAGTTATTGTTAGATTTAAAGATTTGTGCTTAGTATTATTGATTCCTCATATTTTGTTATTTGTATCGAACTTGTTAGATTTGAATTTGAACCGGAGTCTGTTAAGTTTAGAAGAGAAATATGTGATGACATTTTTTATTTGAGCGTTATACTTTTATCTGGACGTAGAGTGACTAAGAGACTAGCTAGCACAAACGCATAATACAATAGTCTTGTAGGGTATAATAAATGCATTGTTATTGTGTGTATGATTGTAAATGATGCCAATGGGTGGTGTATGTTGCCTTACAAGAGTGAAAATAGACATAAGATTGTAGTGTATATTAACCAAAACCGCAATAGTATTAAAGTTGAAAATAAGCCTTAGAAGTTAATAAGTAAAAGAAAGCCTAAAGTTCTAAATAGAAAGAATTACCATTGTACCAACACCACCTGCTACCGGTGAATAATTTGCGGAACTCCAAGGATACATTTTGCCGCTAAGTTAAAAGTATCTTAAGATTTCTTTTTTACTATCAATGTACGGCTAAAAAATGCAGTAAATTCCTTTCCGAAGTGGCTGCAGTGTTCCAATTCGTTTTTTTCTTTGGATGTTAAACAACAAATGTCGGTATGTTGGTTTCGTGCGAGTTTTTCTTTTTTTTCTATTGTATCTTGTGATTGTTTTAATTCCCTTGATTTATTTTAAACTTACCATATTAGGAATGAATTTGTTTTGTAAGATTTATTTAAATATTGCAAGTCAATTCCAATTTATTTTCAATAAAAAATTAAGGCGTTAATTGGGATTTTTTCTATCTTCTTATCGGTTTTACAAATTCTTTTGTGATGCTTCTTCGTTTTGTCAAACTGTTTGTCAAAATGATGACATGTACTATTGAGGGTTTCTATAAATGAAAAAATCTACTATTAGACTTTCTTGAATTTGTGAAAAGTCAACTGTTCGTAACAATTTAAAAAAATATTTTAGATTAGTCGTTCAGCTAGTCAGAAATAAGAATTTTGCATTTTTTCCACCTCGATAACACAAAACTTTCAGAAATTTGTTTAAATTTGATTTATTTTAGTTAATGGTTATCTATAAAGGATAAGAAAATCTGTCATTTTTATTACGTTGGTATTAGGGTTCTATAAATCGACTTTCGAATAATTGAACAATCGACTTTTTGTCGAAAAAAGTCGAAATGTCGAAGTCGAATGTTTTGTTCCAAAAAATTCGATAACTCGACTATCGTCTGTGAAAAAAGTCGAAAAGTCGACTTTGTGAATAAAAGTCGAGAAAAGCCGAAAAGTCTGAAAGTGGAAAAAAGTCAAAAAGTCGGAAAAGGTCGAAAAAAGTTGGAAAAAGTCGAAAAGTCGGAAAAAGTCGAAAATTGTAGAAACAAGTCAAAATTTTTAAAAAAAGTGGAAAAAAAGTCAAAAACTCTAAAATAGTCGGAAAAACTCGAAAAAAGTCAAAAAATAGTCGGAAAAATGTAGAAAAAAGTCGAAAATAGTCAAAAAGTCGAAAAGTCTACTATTTATAAAATACTTATAGTCGAAAAGTCGACTTTTATTTAAATGAAAAAAGTCGAAAAGTTGAATAATCGACTTTTCATAAAATGCAAGAAGTCGAAAAGTCGACTTTTAACTAAATGAAAAAAGTAGAAAAATCGACTTTTCCTTTCAACTATAGAACCCTAATTATAAATAAAATAGAAATCGGTTAGTTTTTGTTGAAATGAGAGTTTCAAGCACAAGAATCTTCGTACCGCAAGAGATACTATTGATATTTCTTTATCTCACCCACAAAATCAGAAATTTTTCTGTGTGTACATCTTAAGTGAGAACTCATTCCACTGTAAATGGGAATTAATTTTTGATATGGCAGCATTAATTTATTGTTTACATTGAGCCGCAAATATGGCAATACTTTATTGTTTACATATAAAAAATAAATAAATAAAAATCTTTTAAATGTTAAAGTTATTTATTATAAAACAATGGATTTAAATACCAAAATTATTGAAGGTGTTAAACAATTTCCCACGTTATATGATGACAAAGGAAATTTGGATGAAAGAAATCAAGCATGGATGCAATTGGCCGATAAATTAAAAATGCACGGTACGATAAGAAAATTGTATACATTAAAAAAGTAAAATACAATTTCCTTTATTTTTTAGAAGTTTATTTAAAAATTCGTTGGCATAGTTTAATGCAAGCATATCAACGTAATATGAATTTTAAATATGCCAATAACATGGATTTCGTACCACGTATTAAGGAGACACATAATAAAGGAGAAAATTGGCCGGAATTCATAATAACAGAAGAAGATTTAAAGGAAGACAGAAGCGTTCAAGAACAAGAAGAATTTGTATTCTTAGAAATAGACGAAGAAGATGCAAAAGTTAAAGAAATGCCAAAAGCAACTGTTAAGGAAAAGACAGTAGAAAATGTAAAACAGTTAGAGGAAGCATCCAATGTTGTGTTAAAAAACAAAAACTTGGAACAAAATGTTTATAAAATCCAAAATATTGAAAAATTGAATGATTTAAAAGCAACACAAAATGTTGAAGTTAAAGAAAACATTGAGGATAAACCAAAGGAGTGTGACAAAAGCACGACCACAACTAGCAAAGTGGAAGAAAAAATGCCAGCAGTTGATGTAAATAAGAAAGAAAATGATCAAGTTATTAAGGAAACTAAAGAAGTGGCCATAGAGAAATCTCACATAAAAAATGAACGCTGTGAAGATGCTATCTTTGGAGAACTTGTATCAGCCACATTAAAGCGTATGGATGAAGAAAAGAAACGAAATATTAAAAAAGAAATAATGAATCTTTTATTTTCCTAAACAAAAACTTTTCAAGAATAAATACGAACATATTTTAATCCAATTTTCGATTTTTATTATTTTTAACATATATAATTTACAAGATTGTTCAGTTAATTGTCTCAAAAGTTCGATTGTTTGAATGTTTGTATGTATATTTAAATAGTGTTATTGTTGTGCATCACTGCAAAAATATGCACAATATTGCATCACTTGGCAGCACTGATTATTGTTTACAAATAAATGGCATAACTGCCATATTTTTTTGTAAAACGACATTTTAGTTTGTGATGCATTTTTGAAGTAATGATGTGCATGATTTTAAAATGGAAAGGTAGTGATCATAAAACATTAATTGTTAGACAACAAATGAAAATTATTTATATTTTTAGTTCCGACGAAGATATTGCATTTAGCACTACACAAGAATTAATAATAAGAACGAGGCTGGAAATGGAACCAGATTTCCAGGAAGGAAGAAAAAATAGAACAATTTTATGGGAAAATGTGCTGTCAAAAATTAAAGAAACCCAACCGGACTTTAAAATGACAAAGGATCAAATAAGCCGAAAATTTTTAAATTTAATGACAACTTATAGACGGATAAAAGATCGTAGTAGTAAGACAGGTCGTAATGCTACTTCCTGGGAATTTTTTAAAATGTTTGATGAAGTTTATGGTAAACGATACTGTGAAAAACCACCACCCTTAAGAAGTTTGCGCAAAATTTATGATCCTTATTATATTAAGGAAACCAAAGAAGTAGCCGTTGAAAAACCTCAGTCACGTATACTACAACCTAGTGAGCGCTGCGAAGATGTCATCTTTGGTGAACTTGTATCAGCCATGTTAAAGCGTATGGATGAGAATAGGAAAAAGCATGCGAAAAAAGAAATAATGAATATTTTGTGCTCATAAGTATTTATTGATATCATAAAAATTTTGATATCAAAAAAATTTTATTATTTTAAAGTTCTTGTTTGTATTTTAAAGTTTTTTTTTAACCGATCTAATTTATAATCAAATCCAAATAATGCAAATTCTAATTATTTATGGAGTTAAATTAAGTTTGTTTATTTTTTTTAATATTTAATTGTTCAATTCACAATCGATGTTGTATCGTTGTATGTCATAAAAAGAAATCATTAATAAGACAAAATAATACAAACTACGATACAACCGCACAACACCAATTGTGAATTGCGCAAATAATTTAAAAATTTTTTATTCTAAAGTATTTAAATAAATCGATTTAAGTTTTTTTTTTATAAAAACCAACTAAATTAAATTTTTCAACAAAAATTCTGTTTTAAATAGATTTTTTCTAAGAAACTGAAACCTAGAATACGGAAATTTTATTTTTTTTATATAAAATTTATTTTTCTTGTTAGTTTATTTGTTCTCTAGACCTTTTGGTTGTTCTCAGAAATGTTGGGTTTGTTCGGCTTGAGGTCTTTTCATTAAATAAATATTAAAAAATTAAAAACTCTTTTTTGTTCTT
Organism: Lucilia cuprina; assembly: GCF_022045245.1. Taxonomy (NCBI): domain Eukaryota; kingdom Metazoa; phylum Arthropoda; class Insecta; order Diptera; family Calliphoridae; genus Lucilia; species Lucilia cuprina. The sequence goes on from NC_060954.1 coordinate 59,742,602, forward strand.
AGTTTAATTAATATTTATTGTGGTTTCCAATATTTCGACCAACTTCGTTGGTCATCTTCAGGGAAAGTTCTACAAATAATACATAAAGTACAATAACAAATAATAACAAAACAAATATAATATAAACAATAACAAATAATTTCTTTACATTTAATTTTAATGCAGTGTCGTCTGTTGTTTATGTTTTGATCTTCTATGACTGACTGTTTGGATTTTATTCTTTTGTTTATTGTTTCTGTATTTATTTATTGTATGTCGATAAATGTGAGCGCAGTTGTCAGTATCTGTTTTGTAATTTATTCTCTTTTCTGTTGGTGTATTTATAATGTGGAGCATCTCTTGTAAGTAACGTTTTGTGTGATTGTTCTCTCCAGCTAATATTCTCACTTTTTCAAAGTCTGGTTGGTGTCCAGTTATTGTACAGTGGGCAGCGAGGGCTGTTTTTTGATTTAATGGTTTGTCAAGTGTTCTTAAATCTGATTTGTGCGATGATAATCTTGTCCTCAGTTTTGTTTTCGTTGTACCAACATATACCTTTTGGCATATGTTGGTTTCGTCACCATTACATTTAATTCCATACACTAGATTGGATTTATCTAGTTTATCTAATTTGGACTTCATGTTATTAAATAATTTATATGTTGTATTATTCGTCTTCACTTTTTTCTTATAAAAAGTTTTCGGAAAAAAATATCTTTTTTTCTAGAAAATTAGATTTTTTCTAGAAAATTACATTAGATTTTTTATGGAAATTTTTTATAGAAAATTTCACTTATAGGAAGTTTTCGGAAAAAATTATCTTTTTTTGTAGAACTTGTTCGTAATATTTTTTTTAAAATTTCTCTTTTAAGAGAAATTTAGATTTTTCATGGAAAATTTTTCCTTTTTAGAGAATTTTTTTTTTTATAGAAAGTTTTTGAAAATTTTTCTTTTTTTTAGAAGATTATGGAAATTTTCTCTTTTTGGTAGAAAATTTTCCCAAAATTTCTCTTTTTATAGAAAGTTTTTTTAAAATTAATCTTTTTAAAAGAAAATATAACTTTTTATTAAAACTATCGGAAAATATCCTTTTTATAGAATTTTTTTTTTTTAAATTGGACCAGCACTCAGGGGATGACTCCTACTTATGCAAAGCATTGTGTTGGAACTAGGATAATAGGTTGTGGGAAGGAGGATAGACGGAGTAGTGTTTGTGGACATTTGATTTAAATCTTCTTATATCGAAAGTGGCAGGGAGTACCTCTGCAGGAAGTTTATTCCATATACGAACAGTGCGGCTGAAGAATTAATTTTCCCTGTAATGTGCTGTGCGGTCCACTGGCCAATCAAGAACAAATGGGTGTGTTCTTGAAGAAAGACGTGTGTTACGCAAGAATATACAGGTATTGGGAACAAGTTCCCTAATTACAAAAGGAACACATTCCATTGTAGTATCGATAGAACAGTGAAATACATCCCACTTTGTGACGGTGTTCAATAGAGTTGGATACCCTACTGTCACCGATAAGTACCTTCGCCCTCTCTTGCACGCGGTCGAGTAGCTCCAAAATAGACTTCGAAGCTCCGGCCCATACATGAGAGATGTAATCAATTTTCGGTCCGATATAAGTGTTGTAAATAGTAAGAAGATCAGATGGAGTGTAGTATGTCTTAAACCGTTTCAAAAAACCGAGACACTTGAATGCTTCTTTCGAAACTTGAAAAATGTGTTTAGTCCAGCGGACATCGCGCTGAATTTTCATACCCAGAACATTAAGAGGGTGTGATTCCTTAATGTTGTTAACATGACCCCATACAGAGATTTTTATCAAGTCGTGATTAAGCGATTCATTCATATTGAGCCTCATTGTCCCAATCTCTAGAGGGCTTGGCCTATGATTGAATGAATAAGAATGGCAGATACTGCTGTCATCCGCAAAAGAGTAGATAGAATTGGAAGTTTGACATAGATGGTCATTTATAAAGATAAGAAAAAAGGTAGGAGAAAGAACGGAGGTACCCCTGAAATAATCTCTAACTCGTTTTATGAGATCCCTTATATAACAACTCATATAGTGCGATCTCTAAAAATATATAAAATTTTCGGAATTTTCTCTTAAAAAAAATAGAAAAAAATTATATTTTTAATAAAAAAATACAGAAAAAATAATAATCTTACCTTTTTTGCACAAGTTAATTTAAAAAGCATTATTTTAATTTAAATATGTAAATAAATTTTTGTGTATATTTATGACTACAAGTATCCAAAAAATGTTTTTTCTTTTTTGTTTAACGATAATTACATTTATAATAAATATAATAATAATTAATAATAATCATGAAAATACTGGACTCTAATTAAGGAAAAAACATTTTAATCCTACGAAAAATTCATTTAATTGCAATTATTTTATTAATTATACTTAAAAAACATTTGGAAAAAAATAACAATTTGTTTATATGCTTCATTTTGTTGTTGTTGTTTTTTTTGTTTAACTATAATTATATTTAATTCGGATTTATTTTTTGTTTAAATTTTGTTTTCATATTAAAGGTATTACAAATATTTTTTAAGGTTTTAACATTATTATTTAATTTTTATTTTAAATAATTTATTAAGGTGTTAATTAAATATTTAATTTAATTTTTTTTTATTATTATTAAATATGAAATTCCATTGTGCAGCATGTTGTATTTAAATTGTGTTTAATATTTAAATATGTATAAATTTAAAACGACATTTACACGTAAAGTTTTTATTTTTTTTTTATTTAAACACATGAAAGGAATTTTCATGTTTTTTTTTTTAATATATGTAAATATTTATGCTGAAAAATACATGAAAAAATTTTGCATTTTATATTGTTTTGCTTATAAATCCGTTTCATTTATTTTAAAAAAATTATGTAATTATTTCTTTTGTTATATATTTAATAAAATTATCTATATATTTCATATATTTACGTTACGAATTTGTTTTGTATAAAAAAAATAATAAAATAAAAATTTAAAATAAAAAAAAAACACATCTTATCAAACTCTTCATTTATGTTTTAACCGACTTGAACTAAGTATTATAAACTTGTTTTAAAATATAAATATGTTCTTTATATTTACTATCTAATAACTGGACCAACAAAGTACTACTAAGTGTTGGATTTTTCAGTTTATGTTTAAATTTTTTGGTGTTAAACATTTTTTAACTTTTGATCATTAGTGTCAATTTTTTTTATTATTATTAATGTTTCTAATGGTCCCTTCATCTAAGATTTCTTTTTGTTTTTTGCTTTGAAAAAGTAAAAAAAATTTTAACAATAAATAATTAACAAACTGCCAATTCTATATAAAAAAAGCGTTACTGCAATTCAAAATGTAAATATATGTATATTTTAAACATCACTTTTATATACCGTCTTATAACCATCTTATTTTATTATAAAAACTTTAATAACAAACATACAGTGTCTAACATAAGTTTTACAAAAATTTACATATAATCATAATAATTTTGTAGTTTTGAAAGTCGTGTATTTAGTTTACATTTATAAGAATTTCAAAATTGCTTTCAATACCTTTCAGTTAGAAATTGCTTTTAAATATAACAGAAAAACATATTTTTATGATTTGTTTAGAATTTTCAAAACTAATGTTGGAACAAGTATGAATTTATAGTCGGACATTGCCGACCATATGATACCCTACACCAGTCAGTATGTTAAAATTTGATTTTTTTTAAATTAAGCATTTAATTTGTTTTATTGTGGAATATTTTTACTTATTGTTGACAAAAAAGAGAGATTTTCTAAAAGAGGGCTCATAGGGGAGAATGGGTAAATATGGGCCTATCCTTATAAATTTTGGTAGATGAATTTACGTCTACTACAAAGTCATTTATGTAGATTTTAATCGTTTTATAAGAAATTATAAGTAAATTTTGACCTTCAAGTCATTTTCTGAAGGGGAGTCTGTAGGGGGGCTAGGGTCAAATGAGGCCCGATCACAATAAAAATTAGTATCGTCAATTATTGTTCTATAAAACTAAGTTTTGCTGATTTTCGTTGACATTATAAACATTTAACGTATTTATGTGCCTAAAGGCCCAAGAAATAATGGACCGATTTCAACCATTTTTAATAGCGATCGTCCTTGAACCAAAAAAAGAGTATGTGCCAAATTTCATCAAATTATCTTCAAAATTGCGACCTGTAGCGTGCGCACAAGGTTTACATGGACACCCAGACAGACAGACGGACGGACGGACATAGCTAAATCGACTCAGAAAGCGATTCTGAGGCGATTGGTATACTTTAAGGTGGGTCTAGGACCAATATTTTTGGGTGTTACAAACTTCAGCACAAACGTATAATACCCTCCCCACTATAGTGGTGTAGGGTATAAATATCGTAATTTTCTTTTTATACCCTGCTTGCATGAACAGCTGATTTTGATAAATACTCGATAGAAGAAGTAGGAAAGTATAATCGGGCATGGCCGATACCATATAATACCCTACACCATGAGAATATTTTTAAAATTTTTATTTTTTATAAAGAAACTTTTATGTTGATTATTTTATAGGTCAAATATGGGCCGATCCTCGGTAAATTTGGAAAAAGGATATATTTTTAAATAACAGTTAGTTTTGTTGAGTTTCATTGCGATACAAATGGGTACAAGTCAATTTTAGACGTTTAAGACATTTTTTGAAGGGGGGTTTGTATGAGGGCTAGAGTCAAATAAGGGCCGATCCCTACGAAAATTTGTAGTGTCATTTATACTTATACAAAACTTATTTGTGCCAATTTTTAGAGAGATAATAGAATATTTGACGTAATTATGGAATAAAAAGTTCAAATCGGGAGGTACGGTTGTATGGGGGCTATGTGAAATAATGGATCGATTTCAACCATTTTCAATAGGCTTCGTCCCTGTGCCAAAAAACATGCTTGGTCCGAATTTCATCAAATTATGTACCTTGCGCACAAGGTTTACATGGACAGTCAGCCAGCCGGATAGACGGACATGTCTTAATCGACTCAAAAAATGATTCTGAAAACTTTCCCATAATTAGTTTGATTGATTCTACAGAATCAGTTTGATTATTATCCCATAACAGACTTTCGAATCTGACAAATTCCTTATGGGTTATGTAGTTTTTACTAACAGATCTAATATGAACCCAAGCCCTGTTGAGGGTGTGTATCATATGTACACGAAATGGTTTTCATTCTACCCGAAGTATGTACGGCTAGTAACGGAGTAATCTGAAAATTAACGGAACTTATACCTGATCATATACTAATCAAAAGTCTTAAGTGACAATAACTTTCGATAGAAAAACTACACTCAGAGTATTGATATTTCTATATGCAATATGGATGCTATGGATATCAGAATATTAAAGAGAAATGTGGTAGAGAAAGCACTTGATCTAAATAGAAGGGACATAAGTGATAAGCCACACATCTGTTACAATTATAATATGATCTCTAAAAGATTTTGCAATATTTTTAACCAAATCTGAAACTAGAATGAAATTGTACTGGGTAGATGTAGCGTAAGATTCAGAAAGATATGTTAACAGAACATTGTTCAATTAGGACTATTATTAATACTATATGAAACATCTGAAAGTTATGCGATGATATTGAGGAGAAACGATTGAGCAAATTATTTGGTTTTGCCCTAAAACACTAAGTCTTTAACAAAAATTACTATATGATTCAATGACAAACTTTGAAATCATGCAACGCATACAATCTATTAGTCTTCTTTCGATTGGATCTTATTCTTCCTAAATTCGCAAGCCAGACCAAGTCTCTCAGTCTAGCTCTAAACTTTTCTATTCTCATTGTTTTTATACTAAAGCCCTACATATTTATATTCTTTTAGGAAGGAATCACAGAAAAGAGAAGTCAGACATCTGTTACAATTATAAAATAATCTCTGAAAGATTTTGAAATATTTTCAACTAATCCTGGAACAGTGAAAAAGATTGAAAATGTTCGGTTTATATGTTGTGTAAGAAATTCGAACGAATCGTTAACAAAGCATTGTTCAATAAGGACTTTTTTTAGTAAATGGGATAATACTATATGAAACATCAGCAGGTTATGCGATGATATTGAGGAGCAAGAAACGATTGAGCAAATAATTTGCCATTAAAACACTAACTGCCTTACTTGGAGAATATACTTATATACCTTCTTTAGAATGGTACTAAAACTAGTTATTTCTTTAAGCAATTAATGTTCGTTATTGTAAAGATTAAAACCATAGTTTCAGAAACTGAAGAAGTTTTAACAAAATCGATTTAAATTGGAATAATACCAATAGAAATATGTAACAAGTCTGTTACATTTAATTAATATAATTCGTAAATCATAAGCTTCAATAAATGATCTATGCTCATATTTAGGGCCAACTTTCGAACTTTAACTGAGTGTAATTGGCCAATTAAACTCAAGTTATAAGTGAGTAAACACAAAAACATAATATTTTAAGTAAATTGCAATTTTCTGATTTGTTTTGTTTTATTAATTATTGTTTTAAATGTTTATATAACATTTTTCCAAAATTTTCCATTTTACAAAAGTATTAGCAAAAACGAGCTGTTCATTGTTTATGTTTTTGAGTGAAACAAAGTTAACTGAGCTTAAATCTAAACCGGAAAAACACAATCATCGGTTAAAGTCCGCCTAAATTTGTTCGGAGTTTAATCTAACAGCAAGTTAAGCCTAGTTTAACTGAGGAGTAAGAAATCCGCCCTTAATGTTTAAATTCATAAATATTGTATATTTTTTTTTGCACTAGCTGTTAACATTTTTGCATTTCTTGTGCAAGTTTAAATCACTTCCATTTGGGCGCTTAAACTAGCAAACAAAATTAACTAATTGAGTACTCAAAAACAACTTTCGAGGATTAATTTTAATCCCTAAATCTTTACCTACAGATTGGCCCTAAGAAGTTAAACGTAAATTTGTAATAAATTTAAAACTGCACTGTATGTAAGAAAAATGTGGACATTTAAGTTCATTTTTTTTAAAAAACACATTTTATAGAAAGAATTTTAAGTTTTATATAAGTATATTTATATGTACTATATATAAAACAGATTTTACACTATATTTTAAATGAGCAATAATTAAATTTAAAAAATAATAAAAAAAACATAATAATAAAATTTTAAATGCATATTTAATGTGCGATATTTTATTAAATAAAATAGACTTATAAATAAATTATTAATAAATATATTTATAATTTATAGTTATTTAATAGTGTAATTTCTGTTAAATATACAATTAAACATTAAAAAAAAACAATTGTTTCTTAAATTTGTTTTGTGTTATAATTACTTTTTGTTTACAACAATTAAATTGGAATAAATTTATTTTAAATATTGCTTATTTTGAATTTTTTTAAAAATGCACGCGTTTTAGAACTCGTGACTTGTTTTTGACTTATTTTTCTATAAAATTCTTATATTTATTAAATAACAAATATTTTGTAAATATTTGCTTAATTATGTCTTTTATATATAATTTAATATTCAAAAGGAGGAAAAATTGAAGGGGAATTTTAAAAAAATTTTCACATTGACAACATTTAGATAGATTTGAAAATACATTAAAAAAAAGTAATAATACATTCATATGTATGTTAGTTAGTTGTGTTTTCTTTAAATGGAATTTTCTTGTTTTTAACAAACTTTTTTTTTCTTTTCAAACATTTAATTATTATAAAAAAATGTAATGTATATACGAGATTTTTTAATTATACAATATTTTAGCCTATTCATTCTAAAGTGGACCCATTTTCAAAAAAAAAAAAAAAATTATATATATCTAGCTGTTGAAGTTTCTTTTAATAGTGGCAAACCATAATTAATAGTTTAAATTTTACTCTAGTAAAACTTGCTATTAGCTTAACTTAAAGTTAAAATAATTAACTTAAGCCTTTAGACTAAATTATAGACTAGAAACTTTTTTCCTTTGTAAAAATAAAATATTGTAAATAATACTTATTATCTTTGGGTTAAAATGTCCCCTAAAAATAAAGAATAAATAAGTTTATAACGCGCATTTACAAAACATGTAAATTTTCACAGCTTTTTGATTTTGAATCTCGAGCCCAGACACGACCCAATAAACCTTTAACTTTTAGACTGGTAGATGTACGGGAACCACGATATTTACGGGGACTGAAAGTATATTTAATATACAAAAATAAAATCATATTTGGAATATAAATTTTTCAATATGATAACACCTACCTGCTGTGAGCACTGCCGGGTGGTGTATTGACATCTGTTATTATATTATTGGTGGGACCCATAGGTGTATTTGGGTTAGTGCCACCGGTTAAACAAGCTCCACTTAATGGTGAACAAGCTCTTCTCTTGGATTTTCTAATAGAACGTTTTCTAAACATATCCCTAGTTTATTTAAAACAAAAAAAACATAAAATCCTTTAGTATTTTTATTATAATTTTAAACAATTATTTATATAATTACCTAGATTTTTCAGGATTTTCCAATTTTAAACGTATTTGTGATAACAAACCCACCAATAATTCATCTACATTATGATTAATACCCACTGAAGTTTCTATAAATTTACAATCATATGCGGTTGCCATAGCTTTGCCCTCTATAAATAAATATATAATTTTCATTAGTTAAGTATATAGTCATGTAGTAGTTTAGGGATACTAACCTTCTGCACTCACTAAACGACTGCGTGCCAAATCGGCTTTATTTGCCACTAAAATTACCGCCTTTTGGGCAATATTTTGATTTGTCCATAATACTTGTAATATATGTTCGGCCACACTGAAACTACTACGATCGGAGGCAGAATAGATAACACAATAACCATGTGGATCATAACTACTTAGGCAATCATCGGGCTAAGAGGAAAAAAGAGAAAAAAGATTAAAAATGTCTCTTCCAGTTCACTTCTAGTTCAGTTCTAGTTCAGTTCTAGTTCAGTTCTAGTTCAGTTCTAGTTCAGTTCTAGTTCAGTTCTAGTTCAGTTCTAGTTCAGTTTCAATTCAGTTTTAATTCAGTTTTAGTTCAGTTCTAGTTCAGTTCTAGTTCAGTTCTAGTTCAGTTTTAATTCAATTTTAATTCAGTTTTAGTTCAGTTTTAGTTCAGTTCTAGTTATTTCTAGTTTAGTTCTAGTTCGGTTCTAGTTCAGTTTTAGTTCAGTTCCAGTTCAGTTCTAGTTCTGTTTTAATTCAGTTTTAGTTCAGTTCTAGTTCAGTTCTAGTTCAGTTCTAGTTCAGTTCTAGTTCAGTTCTAGTTCAGTTCTAGTTCAGTTCTAGTTCAGTTCTAGTTCAGTTCTAGTTCAGTTCTAGTTCAGTTCTAGTTCAGTTCTAGTTCAGTTCTAGTTCAGTTCTAGTTCAGTTCTAGTTCAGTTCTAGTTCAGTTCTAGTTCAGTTCTAGTTCAGTTCTAGTTCAGTTCTAGTTCAGTTCTAGTTCAGTTCTAGTTCAGTTCTAGTTCAGTTCTAGTTCAGTTCTAGTTCAATTCTAGTTGAGTTCTACTTCTTTTCTAGTTCATTTCTTACTCACCGTCATTTCGGCATATGGATGATCAATAAATATTAATTCCGATTCTTCACCACTCAACAATACTGAAACAGATTTTTCACCCGAGTCATCATCTAAACATTAAAATCCAAAAGAAAACAAAATAAATATAATTAACTTAAATTTGAAATAAGCAAATAATTAACGTAGTAAAAACTTTATCAAGTGGAAAATTTGAAAAAAATCAAATGAGAGAGAACAAAATAAAATAAACTGAGTGAATGTACGTGCAGTAACAAATTTCGAATTAATCGTTTAATAATAAAAATCTCTAAAGGAATATTTTATTATATAAATAAAGAAAATTGTGTTTATTAGTAGTACATATGTATGTGTGTATTTAAATATATAATTTTATATAACATAGTGTATGTATGTATGTGTGTGTGTGTTCAATGGAAAGTTTATATAAATGTGTGCATTTGAATATCTTTTGTCTGTCTGATTGATTAATAGATTGACTGATATATTTATATTTTTATTATGGATTGTATGTATGTACGTATGTTAATGTTTTTCTGTGTACGTTTGTATGTATTTGATTTTTATTATAAACAAAGGATATTATTAAATTTGTTCATATTACTTTTTTTATTTATTCATAAATAACGATGCCAGACATAAATATCACATACATTTTGTTGCTGTTGTTTTGATTTTATTCGTTTTCAAAATTTAACGGTCGAAATAAAACCAAAATATGTACTTTTATTTTAACAACAAAATATTAGAGGGTAATAATAATGATGTTTGTGGTGAGAAGGATGTTAACAAGAAGATGCTGTGAAGAGTGTAAGAGGCAAGTGTAAAATGTATTTTAAGTTGTAGGATTTCAATTAAAACTTTTCGAAATAACAAATTATTTCTTTTTGTCTTTGGTAAGTTTTTATTTATTGCAAAAAAGTAGAGAGGATTTGCTTCCAGGATTTATTTACAACATTCAATTTACAAGAATTCAGCAGAATCCAAAAAAAGTTTAAATACTACTTCTATTGGTATATACTTTCGCCATAGAATTGCACTCTGACCGAAAGTGATATTAATTCGTTCTTCAGAATATGTAAACAAACAACTTGTTTGGAATGTAAGATCAGTTCAATTCTAGTTCAGTTCTAGTTCAGTTCTAGTTCAGTTCTAGTTCAGTTCTAGTTCAGTTCTAGTTCAATTCTAGTTCAGTTCTAGTTCAGTTCTAGTTCAGTTCTAGTTCAGTTCTAGTTCAGTTCTGGTTCAGTTCCAGTTCAGTTCTAGTTCAGATCTAGTTCAGTTCTAGTTCAGTTCTAGTTGAGTTCTTGTTCAGTTCTAGTTCAGTTCTAGTTCAGTTCTAGTTCAGTTCTAGTTCAGTTCTAGTTCAGTTCTAGTTCAGTTCTAGTTCAGTTCTAGTTCTGTTCTAGTTCTGTTCTAGTTCTGTTCTAGTTCAGTTCTAGTTCAGTTCTAGTTCAGTTCTAGTTCAGTTCTAGTTCAGTTCTAGTTCAGTTCTAGTTCAGTTCTAGTTCAGTTCTAGTTCAGTTCTAGTTCAATTCTAGTTCAGTTCTAGTTCAGTTCTAGTTCAGTTCTAGTTCAGTTCTAGTTCAGTTCTAGTTCAGTTCTAGTTCAGTTCTAGTTCAGTTCTAGTTCAGTTCTAGTTCAGTTCTATTTCAGTTCTAGTTCAGTTCTAGCAAAGTTCTAGATCTGAGTATTACAAATTCATGGAATTCTATTTACAAAATAAATTATTCAAAACTTAATTCTTGTTCTGAAGTCACTAAATTTGTGCATTGGAATCACACGGGGACTGTGTTTCTATTACAAATACAAAATAGTAAATATTATAATCATGGGTAATAACTACAATGTATCCCTCTAAGGATTAAACAATTATTACAGATACCTGTTTCACAGTATTGTGCACATTTCTGCTGGCACAACCTTGGTGAAAGTTTATAGGTTTTCTGAGATTGTTTCGGATAATTAACACTTAATTTTGAAATAAATGATGACTTTTTTTGTCCTAAGCAAAAGAAATACATTTTATTAACTCTAATTGTTATAAAATTTTTAAGGTCAAAAGGAAGGTAATTTAAAATTAAAAAAAAAAATTGATTTTAACTGCATGCATTTATAACCTTTAAGAAAAAAAAATCATATAAAATTGAGGGACAGATAGATAATCAGAGAAATGAGAAAAAATACTAAATAAAAGACCTGAATATGGACGTGAATCAAACCAATTAAAAATGTGTCAAGTTCATTGCGTTTTTCCATTTTTTTCGTTCTGAAATAAATGGAAGTGCTTTCCTTTTTTTTGCTTTGGATTTTTCCCTGAATCATTGGCTGGTTGAAACATTGTAATTGTGTTTGGTCGATTGGGTCAAGTCTATTATGAAAATGAAAAAAAAAAAAAATTCGATATAATGTAAATGCCAATGTGTGTGTGTATGTCGGTATGTGACGGCTTGTTGTAAGGGGGTTTGATAAATGAACCAAATATCAAATTATATTCAAAAAAAAAAAAAGTTGAAAGGATTTGTTTTGAAATTGTAAGGTGTGGGTTGCAAGAAGTAGAAAGTATTGAATATTGTATGCGTGTTACAATAAGTATGTTTGTTGTATGTTGGCTTTTATAAGTTCCATAAATGACTGAAATAAATGATCGATAAATGATGGGTTTGTAATGAATATGTGCATTTTAAGCTGGTTTTTTGTATTTGCTATTTATATTCTTATTGTTGTGAATTGACGTATTCTATAGTTTGCAATTATGAAAATATAAAATTAATATATTTATGTATTTACTTTTTTATTTTAGTTGATTTGATTTAATAAGTAACAAAAAGCTATTTTCAATATTATTTAAATACATATATGTATAGTAAATGTGATTTAAAACAGAGCAACAAGAAAGCAAAGTAGAAACTATATAAAACCAAATGAATTTGAATTTTAAAAAAATATTTGAACATTTTAGAATATTTTGTTTGGTTTATAAACTAATGGTTTAATTTGATTATTTATGCAATATTTATTATTTATTTGTGTTTTTTTTTTTGTTTACCGTCAGCGGGTTTTTCGATATGTATACGAATGTTACAATTATTGCCTGCAAGTCCATCGTATTAAATAAATTGTTTGTTTGTATTAAATTGGATTAAAATAGATTGCAGGTTATTATTAAACAATTTTAAAACAAAATTTTATTTTTTGTATTTCATAAGAATTTGTTAAAAATATTTTTACAGTTTAAATGAAATAATAAATTTAATTAAAATAAAACAGAAGATTTTAAATAAAAAAATTTACTAAAAATTTTGGAAAAGTGCAAAGTAAATAGCAAATAAAAATATGGTTTATAATTCCTTTTTAAAACTCTTTTAATTGTTTTAATTTCTGCTAAAAGTAAATATTATGTTTATGACTATTGATTTGATTTTACTTTTCTTTTTAACTATTTGTTTGTTGTTAGTTTTTAAACTAGATTAGTAACGTTTTTAATGGATTCGTATTTATGCCATACAAAGAAAATGTAATTAAAAGATAGATAGAACAAAGTAAAATGAAAAAAAAGTACAAGGATAAATAACTATTATTATTGCGTGCAAAGGACATGTGAGCTCATGGTTGTTTTTTTTTTGTTAACTGCGAAAACTTTCAGTTTTATAAATATACACATTTTTAGATTTAGCCCAATGTTATTGAATATTTAGATTTTAACAGATTGTTATATGAAAGTAGAAATTGAACAAAGTATAAAAATTTTATTAAAAACTTTTTTTCAATTTAATTAAGAATTTTAGTATTTGTTTTGAAATAATGAGTTGTAAATCGGTTGTAAATAGAAACTATTGGAATAACCCAAAGATAAGTGGATACACTAATACATAAATAAACAAACTAGTTCATAGACTATTCCTTGTCGATAAAGTTTATACACGAAACCATAGACTAGTTCATAGACTAGTCAACATATTAGTAAATTGATTTGTCCATAGACCAGCATAGGCCAGTCAATAGAATAGTCAGTCAACAGGAAGAATTTTCGTATTTGTTTTGTAGCAATAAGTTCTAGATCGTTTGGTTAAACCTTGTTTAATATATGTTTCGTGTTTTTCAGTTATCAGTAAAGTTACTTATTATCTTAGTTTAACTTAGTGTAATTGGCCAATTAAACTCAAGTTATAAGTGAGAAAACACAATTAACAAAAACAATAAAACAATGATTTCGGAAGAGCAAAAACTTAATATTTTAAGTAAATTGCAATTTTCTGATTTGTTTTGTTTTATTTATTATTTTTTTTTAATGTTCATTTAACATTTTTCGAAAATTTTACAAATTTTACCAAAGTATTGTTTGCAAAAAACAGCTGTTCATTGTTTATGTTTTTGAGTGAAAAGATGACAATACTAACAAAGTTAACTGAGCTTAAATCTAAACTGGAAAAACACAATCATTGGTTAAATCTAACAGCAAGTTAAGCCAAGTTTAACTGAGGAGTAAGAAACCCGCCCTAACAGTTAAAAAAAAAAACTAGATCAAAATGACGCGTAGTGTGTAACTTGCAGCATGTAAAGCGCGTGTTGTGTACTTTCACCTTTATAGATTAGTCAACTGAATAGTAAATGGATTTGTCCATAGACCAGTAGACCAGAATAGTTAGTCGACAGCATCAAGTACTTCTCCAAAGACTAGTCAATAAACTAGTTAATAGACTAGTCCACATATTAGTCAACAGACTTGCTAATAGACTAGTCTAAAGACTTGCCAATACACTAGTCAACAGAATCACTCATAACCTAATTCAAAGCTTAGTTTATACATTAGCCAATAGACTAATCAACAGATTAGTAAATATATTCGTTTATAGACTGGTATAAAGACTATTAGTCAGTCAATTAGCCAATAAACCATAAGTCCATAGTGCAGTTTATTGACTAGCAAATATATTAGACACTAGACCAGTTAATTAACTTGCCCATATACTAGTTTAAAAACTAGTTAATAGATTAGTCAATAGACATGTCAATAAACTTGTATGCAGTCTAGTCAGTCGACAACTTCGTGTACTAGTCAATTGGCGGTCAACGGAATAGATCCCAGCAAAAATAAAACAAACTACTTCCAAAAGAATAACATTTATCACCACATCAAAAATAGCACTAAGTGAATTTGTTTACCTTCTGTGAAAGTAACGTTTGTTGACTTCAAAAGAAGCGAAAAGAATCCAATATTATTTAAAATTTAAGAAATATTTTTTTAATTAAAACCATTTTATTTTGGAATTAATTAATAAATGCATGTAATTTATTTATGTTAATATTGTTTAAGTCAAAATAGTTGTATTCTATAATACTACAATTTCACTTCCTAATAACTTCAAAAAAAAAAGGCATAAAATTTACTTTCTGAGAATGACTTCAGATGTAGTGAATTTGAAATCAAATAAAAATAACATCCCTCCTATGACAAACCTGTGTTAAAATCATCACTTCTTTGGTTTTTTTAGTACTTCCATTGAGTAAATTCTACTTCTTTTTCGCTTCTATGGATGTTAGTTTTTGCTGGGATTAGTCAAACGACTTCTAAACTATTTTAAAAACTACACCAAAGACTTATCAACCGGCTAACATATGTACTAGTTAATTTTCCATTATATTTTGAAGAAAAACTTAAAAAACAAATAGACATTCTTTGGATTTATTCTTATATCGGGCAACATAATTTTAATAACTTTCTACTAATATTTCAGAATAAAGCTAAAGTTTTACTAAACTATTAAAAAAACAACTTCAACAAAATTTAAAAAGAAACAAAGGAAAGCTTATAATTTGCTTAATTTGAATAGCTCACATATGCTCTTAAATTTTTGAAAAACATTTGAAAACTTTTAAAGATTAATATGAAAAAATGTCACTAAAACACAAACAGCTTAAATTATAATAAAATAATTAAGTTTTGTCTTATTATAAAGAGATTAATTAACGAAAAAAAGTTTAAAAGCTTCTAAGCGTAAATGATTTTAAACAAAAGAAAAATAATCTACTAAAAATAAAAATGGTTTTGGATGAATAAATAAATTTTGAAAGATATTTAAAATTAAAATCTTAACAAAAACTTACCAATACTAGTATCGTAAGCATGTAAATATTCAGAGGTCATAAACTGAGAGACCAAAGAACTTTTTCCCACAGCAGTGCCGCCCAGCATAAGGACTCTAAAATGAAACACAAAAAAAAAAATGAAATAAAAATTTGTTATGGACAAAAAACATAAATGCTTAAGATAATATTTGTTATTTAAAGAAGTACTAATTACCTGTAAGGACCACTGCCCGGATTTGATGTGCTACTTTCACGACTTGAAGCTAAACTGCAAGTAGCTGAGTTTCGAGCAGAGTGGACTTGAGTAGGTTGTAGTTGTGTAGTTAAATGTTCATTGCTATAATTGGAATAAATAAATATTTTCAAACATATGTTTTATATTAAATAAGAATCAGTGAAAAACTAAAGAACTTGAGATTACCTAAGTTTAATTAAAAATGTCTTACCTTGAATTTGAACTTGCCACACTGTTATTTGATTTACTGCGTCTACTTTTTAAGGAATCACCACGATTTATCACGCCCTTGCCGGTTATGGAGAAATGTCTTAATCTATAATACTCTTCTTCCACACCTGTGTTAGGCATAGAGGCCACTCTGTTTTTGTTTTAAGAAAAATTAAATAAAAGTTTTCTATTAACAACTACAAACTATTTTCAACAATAAAACCATTACCTTGATCTTTGCTGTGGTAAACATAATTGATTGGGACGACCTGAAGCTCTGCTACCCGGTGTTTTAACTGACTGTGAACGACTGTGATGTGGGGAACCATAACTGTAGAAAATTATTATTTTAGCTCTATTTTTTAAACTATTTAGCATTTCACTTACCGCATTTCAAAATCTCTTAATTCCTCGAATGTCAAAGTATTTGTTACATCCAATAATTGTCGCATATTTTCATCACGTTTTTGTTGCTGCTGCTGTTGATAATTTTGATGTTGAGTTCCTGCTGTATTGGGTGCTTGATGGAATTGCTGCGAATGACGTTTACGTGCAGATAATGTTATTATATTCTGTGGATCCTTGTCCTGTTCAACACTTATGAAATCATTTTCATTTTTAATTAATAATGTTTCAATGGTATTATCTAAACTAAGGGACGGCTGAAATGGCAAATGGATACAAATCATTTATAAAATGTAATAAAAGAAAAAAAAATTATAGTTTAAGGTTATTTTTAAATTTATATAAGAACCGAGTTCATATAGACTAGACTATACACTAGATTATAGACTAGACTATAGACTAGACTATAGGCTAGACTATAGACTAGATTATAGACTGGACTATAGACTAGACTATAGACTAGACTATATACTAGACTATAGACTAGACTATAGACTAGACTATATACTAGACTATAGACTAGACTATAGACTAGACTATAGACTAGACTATAGACTAGACTATAGACTAGACTATAGACTAGACTATAGACTAGACTATAGACTAGACTATGGGCTAAACTATAGGCTAAACTATAGACTATACTATAGTCTAGACTATAGACTAGACTATAGCTAGTCTATAGACTAGATAGTCTAGACTATAAACTAGACTAGACTATACAACAAATCAATACAATTAACACGTAGTTTCTGAAGCCAAAGTTTCTATGTGTGGACATTAAGGAAAATTAAAAAAAAAATAAGAAACAGTTTTTCAACAAAAGTTTCTTAGTGTAGACCAGGTCTTATAACCAAGATTCTGAAAGTCGACATTGAAGTAATCGACTTTTAAGAGAAAAAGTGTCAGTCGACTATTTTTTAATGGAAGAGTAAACAAAATCATTTTGTAAATAAAATTTGTAATTATATTAAAGGATGTTTCAAAAGACGACAATTTTAAAATTGTAAAAGGTCAGAATTTCGACATTTCACAATTTGTAAAAAAATTGGACTATTTATTTACACTATAGTAAAAGCATTTTCCTTAAAATATAATTCTTATTTTTTGTTAAACATTTTAAATAAGTATTAAAATGTCATAATAATTAATAATTCGACTCATGTACAACATGACATTTAACAGATAATTTAATGCATTATTAAATATGAAAAAATTAAAAAAAAAAATGAATGACAGTTTAAAGTACGTAATTTAAATTACTGTAAAGTATCAAACCATAAAAAACAAATCAAAATTGACTGACAATATTTTGAAACAAAATAGGCTAAATTTTTTTTTAAAGTTATGTCCAAAAATTTTAACTCGTAGTGACATTGAAAGTTTGTTATTATAAACAAAAAAACTTACCCTAATACCCTTTTTTGAAAATCTTCTACAAATCCGTTTATATAAAGGATCCATAATTTTGAATTTAATCCAAATATTTGCGTTATTATAGTTTTCAATACGAAGCACTAAATTTCTCTTTTCAATATTTGTTTATTACACTTTAATGTTTAAGCGTTTTGCCACTTAAATAAATAATAGTTGTTTTGTTTATATATTTATTATTTTGAATTTTGTTAATTACACATATATTGTTTGGTTTTATTGTTTTCAAAGCGCTCAGAGTCCATTAATTTAAAAAAAGTGTTTTTAAATAAAACAAACGTAAAAGAAAATCTTTCTTTTACTAAATAATTTTTTATAAATTTAAATTATAATATTGTTTTCAATTTTTTTTTTAATTTTCAATTTTATATTGTGCACTGAAAGGCGTATCGTAAACAAATAATAAGTGATCTTAACAATACAATGGTTTTTATAAACTAAATCAGACAAGATATGCTCAAGAAGAAGCAGAAGAAGAAAAAGAAAATTGTGTGAAAATTCACACGTAGAGATGAGAAGAGATTTTCTTAGCGGCTTGACAAGACAAGAGACATACACCACAACTCACTCACACTGGAGAGAAAGAAAATTCTGAAAACAAAAAATTAAAAATACAATATTTTTTTCGTGGAAAACATGAGATGTTCACCAAAAATAATCTCTATGTATGAGAAATGTTCTGAAATTATTATGAAGGGGCATTTTGTAGAAACATTTAAAACAAGATCACGTCAATTGTTTATTTGCACCTGTTATTATAATGGGGCACAGCAGGAGGCCGGGGATTTATGAATGTAAATAAAAAGCAAAAAATGTATTTGATCATATAGTGATCGCTTTGAATTTAAGTGTATAGTATTTTGATTTGGGCATTGAACTAAGCGTAATGGAATATCAAAAATGTACTAATTAATGTTTTGATCTTAAAAATCAATGTTGACTTTGACATACAACATTGACTTTGACATACAAATCATAGATATTGAAAGGACTCAATTTTAAACTGAGAATGTATGTATATGGTCGACTTTATGTCACATTAACATTTATATTATATTTTATAATATTTATACAATTTCCAATGTATATAGTGTAATCTAGTCTATAGGCAATAGTACAGTCTATAGTGTAGTCTATTATGTAGTCTATAGTCTAGTCTATAGTCTAGTCTATAGTCTAGTCTATAGTCTAGTCTATAGTCTAGTCTATAGTCTAGTCTATAGTCTAGTCTATAGTCTAGTCTATAGTCTAGTCTATAGTCTAGTCTATAGTCTAGTCTATAGTCTAGTCTATAGTCTAGTCTAGACTATAGTCTAGTCTATAGACTAGTCTACAGTCTAATCTATAGTCTAGTCTATGGTCTAGTCTAGTCTATGGTCTAGTCTAGTCTATAGTCTAGTCTATACTCTAGTCTATAGTCTAGTTTATAATCTATTATATAGGTTAGTATACATTATTTTGATTTGAAATTTCTAAACAATTCGATCATTAAATCTTATATACTTACAGTTATTTAGGAAGTAGGGTACCAACAACTAAAATGATTTGGTTGAAAATTTAATTTTTAAATTTACACATACAAATTAACAAATCTTTATGGTTATCTTCCGGAAAAAGGTAAAATACTGCAGATGACCATTAACGCAACAACAACTGAACAATAAACATTAACATTTTACATTAAAAACAAAAACAATCAAATGCAGAAATAAGTCAAGAGATGAGCAAAATTGACAAGTGAATACAACAACATTCAACCACTGACATTAATTGACAAGCAAATTAAAAGAGGAAATAAACAAACAAATTTGCTGATAAACTCATTAGAATCCCTTTTTATTAAAATGTAAGCAGAAAATATATACATAAATACATATGTATGTATGTAAGATTGGGAGAAATTATTTAATGCATTTTTATATATAAATTTAAATTTTTACTTATAAATTTTATTTTTAAATGTTTGTTTGTTTATTTGATGATGCTTTATAAAATTTTTAATTTTGCCTTAAAATCTAGGAAGGTGGCAGTGACATTTTGCTTTGAATTGTGATGTTATGCCTCTTTTTATTTAAAATTGTTGACTCATGTTTAACATATAAAAAAGCGAATATTATATCATATTTAGGTTTAAAAAAATTATTCATATATTTCGTTGTTTTTGCGATTCTTGGCAATTTTTTTTTAAATTATATACATTATCATGTTTTAAGGTGAAAAAAATCAATACTGATTTTTTAGCATTTTTATTGCCAAGATTTGTAGAAATTTAGATAATAGGCGTATTGCCTTGAAAATATTACATTTATTTATGATTATAAATTAAAGCCATTATTTAAAATTAAACTTTATGTTAAGGGGTTTTTTACATGTTACAATTTTGAATGGGCCTAACTTTTTATAGAGACAAGATTACTGTTTTCCGTTTATTCAGAAAAACAGCAAATATTTAAATAAGTTTGACCCACCGACCTCTTTATCTTTAAAACTAAATTGTCCATGGACGAAGACTATTGAAAATGGTTAACATCGGACCATTATTTCACCTAGCCCTCATACAACTGAACCCGCTGAATAGTTCATAATTATGTTAAATTAAAAAACCAAGTTCTATACTAGACTTGATGATCCTCACGAATTCTATAACTATAGGACCTTATATGACCCTAGCCCCTATGAAAACCCCTATAAAAATTTCACTTAAATGTCCACAATTGTATTCAACAATAAAGGGCTTAAGTATGTATATCTGAGGTAAGGTAGAATTCAACTTAAATGCTTTATTATGACAAATAAATTACATTTTATTTTTGTAAAAGGTGTAGGGTATTATATGGTAGTCCACGCCCGACTATAATTTCTTACTTGTTTTTATATCTAATAATTTAGCTTATTCGGATTCTACATGCGAGGTGACCACCTTTTCGCACCTATCATGCAAAATTTTGTTACGTTATCTGCAAACGTTTTCGAGATACCGAATTATTTGGAAATAACTACTTTCTAAACTACTGTGCAGTGTTTCCCTGTAAATGATGAAATTTATACGGCCGATTTCTTTGCAAATTTCCTCTTGATATAAAATTCCCGTGATAAAGGTTTTATAAATAAACCAAAAATCATTATTATTTATATTTACATTAACATTTCGGGGAAACAAAATTGCACCTCTGAAAACAATAAGTTTATTGTTCTAGTAACCCCTTACTGGGGTCGAATGTAGTGCATTTCCCCACAGCAATATGCGTGAGGCAATCTACCCGCCCACGTATGTAAGTAATTCACAATCAATTAAAGTCATTTTAATTCAAATGTGTTTTTTGTCTGTTTATTGTTGTCTTTTAGGTGTAAATATGAACGGTCTTTAATTGACTCACTTTTGTTAAAAGTTTTAAAAGCCCTTTGTGCTTTTTTGCTTAATAAATAAATAGAGCGAATTAATCTGTTGATGATGCCGGAGATATTTTTTTGTTATATTTAAACATTAATAAATTCTTCCGTATAATGACTTTACAGTTTTCATCGAATTTAAAAGTGTAATTGAAAGTTAAACTTACTTGTTGGACGACAATTGTTGCTCTTGGTTGTGTACAGACAGCGGCTACCTCCATTGGATTGGCTGTTACGTTAATAGGGCCACCTGAATTAATGACAACATTAGCCGCTGCTAAAACATTGCTACTACCTACTACATATTGGCAGTCACCCAAAAAGTCGTGTGCTGTATTTGCTGTTGTGATCGTATCCACTTCCTCGATGGCTGAGGCGGTTTTCGGTTTATTTTTAAATGATTTTTTGCGCGATTGTGTTGATTTTTCCATAAAAAAGTCTACACGTAAATTGGGCAGCGGTGGTGTGGTGCTACGTGAGTTAGTAGGACTACTAGCATTTGATGATATGCTCTCAATATTGTTGTTGCTCATGTAGCTGTTGTTGTTTTTCAAATTCGATATTTGACTGCAGCTGGACAAAGGGCTAGTGGTTTTTGTGGCTAGACTGACAATCGAACCATGTTTTGGTGGCATTTGATCAAATTTCGAGGCAATATCCTCGAATTTATTTAATTCTATTTGCGAGTTGGGCGAATGATGGGCATTGTGGGTGGGAGAGCTGGTTTTTGATTTAGGGCTAAATGCATCCGATTTGGGTATATATTTTTGTGCTAAAGAATCGGAACGTAAGCGTTTAGAATTTTTACGAGATGATGTTTGTGAATGTTGTTGCTGCTGTTCCTTTTGCGAGAGTAAGCTGTATTGCTTATAGAATTCAGTGGTTTTGGGTGAAATTGTAGCCTTCGATCTTTCATAAACCGAGCAGGGTTCTGGTTCATCTGAATCGCTAGTGGTGGTTGAGGAACTGGAATGTTCCTTTAATGCAAAACATTCACGCTGTATGCGTTCATAGTCGATAGCCTCACGATCGAAGGGAAATAGTATGCCGTCTTTATAACGCTCACTGCCACCGGATGAAGAACTGGAGGAATATTTACGTTGACCTGAGCTCTGCGAGGTAGGCGAGAGTTGTTTATTATTGAGTCTGGTCGGTGAAGAGTTGCTACCGAAAAAGTTGCTATCCTTCATTGTGGGCGGAGCTGAATTGACTTTGGACGTTGATGATGAAGGTGAACGTCGACGCTCACGTTTTGGACTAGTTTTGTGTGTTGCAGTGCCTGCCATGGAATAACGATTTCGTTCAGCTGTTTCGTTTCGAGACTTTTTACTGCTATTGAAATGTGTTACGTCAGCGTTAGTAACTCCAGTTGTATTGTTGCTCTTTTGCGAGGGATAGGTGCGTGTTGGTAATCTTTCATTCGAGGAATTACATTTGTCATATGTTAGTCCTTCATCCATATATTTTGACAAACATTGTTGTTGCTGATGCTGCTGCTGTTGTTGCTGTTTTTGATGCTGCTGCTTAATATAGTTTCTCTGTTCGGCTTCATCTTTAAATGTAAAACAAGTACGTGACTTATCACTACAACGTGCGGATTTCGGGGATTGTGGTTTGTCAAATGTAAAGTGCTTACCGCCACTAGTTGGGGCGGGAGCCGTATTAGGCACACGTTCGCGTTCACGCTCTTTGTCACCATAACCAGTACTTATAGGCGAATGTTTTCGGTGTGATGACAATAGCGGTGTAGTCGAAGATGGCTCACCCGTTAAGATGGATAGACAGGACTCTTGACTCTAAATGTTGATGATGATGATGGGAATATAAATACAATAATAACATACACATTAAATCAATCAGTTGTTGTATTAAACGTATAAAATAGGCAAACAAAAAGATAGATCTATTTTGTTAAGTAAACAATACAATTAGAAGAAATTTTTAAAAATACATTCTGAGAACGATAAAGTACTAAGTAAATAAATTAAGGAAATGATATTGCTTTCAGTTATATAAATAAAAAACTTTGTAAGTTAGTAGTATTTGCTTTAAGTTATCTTTTGTTCGTTTTGGATTTTAAAATCTAAAATATATTTTGCAAATAAGAAAGAGATATGAAATGTAAAGGGAAAGAAGCTATGTATGAATCACTGCTATTCAATAAATGTAATATTTATTTCCATCTATCTATCTATCTATCTATCTATCTATCTATCTATCTATCTATCTATCTATCTATCTATCTATCTATCTATCTATCTATCTATCTATCTATCTATCTATCTATCTATCTATCTATCTATCTATCTATCTATCTATCTATCTATCTATCTATCTATCTATCTATCTATCTATCTATCTATCTATCTATCTATCTATCTATCTATCTATCTATCTATTGCATTTAAAATTTCTATATAAAACTTACCTCAGTACTTTCCTGTAAATTCATATCGGGTCGTGAATATGATGAGCAACTGGTCAATTCGATTTCAGTACCTTCTTGTTCGGAATCAACTTGTATGGCGGTTAGTAAAGGCTCTTCCAAGGAACTAAATAATGGCTCACTTTGACCCGAATTATCACCTGAAACACATTCAACTAGGTTTTTAAAGAGAAAACATTTTGTTTCCAATGAATTATTAATAATTTTGCAAAGAAGAAAAACATTTATCAGAGAATAAAGAAATATTTTTAAACAGATTAAAAAGAAATTATATTTTTCAGAATATTTGCCGTTAAATATTAAAATTTATTAAAAAAAATTAACAAAATTCCAAGAAATTCGCAGCTTGTTAGTGAAAGAAAATTACATTTTCAAATTTCATTTTTTTCCAGAAACTTATTAGAATTGCTTACAACAAACAGTTACAGTGTAAAAGAGAGAAAAATAATTAATTATAAAAATTACTATAAAAAAACAATATCTGGCAAATAATTTGTTTAAAAGTTTTCCTTTATTCTCAGAACAAAATTGCATTTAAATAACAATAAATCATGCAATAAAAATTAAATTTTAATATAAACACTTAAAGGATTGTGTACAGTTACAGTTGTAATTACAACTCTATTGTAATATGTATGTACAAAATTAAATTTGAAAAGAAAATTACCTAAATCTAAAGAATCGCAGGTCTCTGATGTATCGGTATGGGTAACATTCGTAATCATAGTCGATGCTGAGTCTGTGGATGTATTAATAATTGTATCGCTCGCCGAAGCAGTGGAAGAACCCATTACAACAACCTTGAGTGATTTAAGAGGAACAAACATAGAGATATAGAAAAAGAACAATTTTTTTTACCTTGTGTGTGAAATATGGACTGACCTTGGGAACACTTTTACTAGTGGATGTATTACCAGCGACGCCTAGGGTACCTTCCACCGAAGAATGATACAGCACTGCCGCTGTACAAATGGCATTTTTCGTTATTTGGGTCATAGACATGGAAGATTTATTCGTATTGGCTTTCGTTTTAGTGCTACGACCACTTTTAAAATACAAACGCCTTAAAGCGGTGGCCGATGAGGAAGAAGAAGTATTTACACCATCGTTGTCGGAACTACTCGAACCACCTGAATACAAATCTCCAATACCATTTGGACGTTCATTTAAAATCTTTGATTTGATTTGTTGAGCCGGTGAGCGGTTAATATGTTGACGAGATGTTGTTGCCGTGCTTGTGGGAGACATTGACGTTGTAGTCGTAAACGTGGATTCGGCCGAGTGGTTAACAGCATCGGCAGTTCGATAGTTACGTGAATTCTTGTGTGTTGTCTGTGGACTGGGAGGTGTTTGACTGCGTAAGGCCAAAGCCATGACTGCTGCGGAACGTGTACTAGTACAATAGGTAGCAGGTAGGGTTTTGGGCGAAGATGTTTTTTTATTTGTAACTATAGTTCTAGATTGTTGTTGTTGTTGTTTTTGTGGTTGGGCATTGGTTAAAGCCTGGAAGTGGGTAGGGGAGGTATTGTCGGAAAGGCCTGCATCTGCAAA
Source organism: Lucilia cuprina (assembly GCF_022045245.1). Lineage (NCBI taxonomy): Eukaryota > Metazoa > Arthropoda > Insecta > Diptera > Calliphoridae > Lucilia > Lucilia cuprina. The sequence goes on from NC_060954.1 coordinate 59,767,917, forward strand.
ATGGAATAGTTTTCATAGAGATCAGAGGCATGCAAAATTAGTGTATTTATATTGTATATTTGTATGTATTTGTTGTATTACAATATCTACAAATGTTTGTATGTATGTATGTATGTTTGCATAAACAATCTAAAACCAACTACTTTAGACATTAGTTCAACTAAGTATGTATGTATATAGGAGATTATGTTTTGTTTATATTTATATTTATTATAGTGGGAAAAATACCTTGTTTATACACACCTTTTCCAGCCTGCCTGGTTGTTGTTGTTGTTGCTGTAGTGGATGATGTCGGTATTTGTGTTATCGGTACCTTGTGGCATTCATCGCCCAAAGCTGTTGTTGATGTAGTTGCAATTTTATCAATCTGAAAATGAAATAAAAAAAAATCATATTCTTACAAAGAATGATAATAATGATAAATAAAATAGATAAGATATGTATAAATATATAAATATTTATAGTGAGTACCTATAAGTAAATGTATATTTGGCTATAACTAGCACCCAAGATGTCGGGGCATTTGTTTTTTTCTTTGTTTGTATATTTTTTTCTCTTTTTATACCCTACACCACTATAGTTGGAAGGGTATTATACGTTTGTGCTGATGTTTGTAACATACAAAAATATTGGTCCAATATCCACCTTTAAGTATACCGATCGATTCAGAATCATTTTTTGAGTCGATTAAGACATGTCCGTCTGTCCGTCCGTCTGTCGGTCCGTCTGTCCGGATGGCTGGCTGGCTGTCCATGTAAACCTTGTGCGCAAGGTACAGGCCGCAATTTTCAAGATAATTTGATGAATTTTGGACCAAGCGTGTTTTTATGGCACAGGGACGAAGCCTATTGAAAATGGTTGAAATCGGTCCATTATTTCACCTAGCCCCCATACAACCGTACCTCCCGATTTGAACTTGTTATGCCATAATTACGTCAAATATTCTATTATCTCTTTAAAAATTGGCACAAATAAGTTTTACATAAGTATAAATGACACTGCAGATTTTCGTAAGGATCGGCCCTTATTTGACCCTAGCCCCCATACAAACCCTTCTTCAAAAAATGTTTCTTTATAAAAAGTAAAAATTTTAAAAATATACTCATGGTGTAGGGTATTATATGGTCGGCCATGCCTGACTATACTTTCCTACTTGTTTTTAATGCACGAGTGAAAACATTTTTATAATGGAAACAAAACTGTGACTTATTGTTTCTTTCAGTTCAGTCGTCAGTCATTTAGTTTTGTGTGTTCCAACAAAACATCAATTAATAATATATAAATTATTAAATTTAAAATAAAAAAGAAAGCAAAAATAATTTCATTATAATGCCATCGTTGCCATCTCTTGAAAAGTCTTTATTAGTTTTCTTTGTTCTTGTTGTCTCAATGCTGTACATATCAGATGGTAAATAAATTCTTAATTAAATTGAAGTGCTATAATTGACAATTAAAGAAGCGTTAGTTAGACATAACAATCAAATTGAGTTTATTTTATAAATATTAAGATGTAAATACATGCAGAATATAAAAAGGGGGAATTAAATAGCTAAATGTTTTCCACAAGAAATTGGTGTTAAATTTTCCATTTAAAGAGGCTTTTTATCGAGACGTATGAGTAATTTAATTTATTAGATTTCTTTTTAAATTTCAACTTGTACAAACATACATTTTAATTACTTAAGTATTGAGTCAAAACTTAAAAGTCGAATTTTATATTCACACCAAATTGACGTTCTTGGAAATTCTTTTAAAACCTTGATTACACACACCAACAAAATTTGAAAAAAGTCGAAATCCAGACCCCTATGCGCTTAATTCCAAACTTCCACTACATAAGATCTTCGAAAAATCGCATTTTTAAAACTGAAGATCCTTATTTTAAGTTCTCACAAAAACGGGAACAAATTTTTAATAAAAAAAGTAAGCAGTTATAGTCGGGCGAGGCCGACAATATAATACCCTACACCATTATACGAATAAAATGTTTCACAATAAATCACATAGTTGAATTGTACCTTCCCTTAGATATATATAAGCCATTTATTGTTTAATAAAACTGTGGATATTTAAGTAAAATTTTGATGGGGGCTTTTTATAGGGAACCTAATAAGGCCCTATAATTATAGAGTTCATGAGGGTCATCAAGGCTAGTATAGAACTTGGTTTTGCAGCTTTTTGTCGAGATACGATACATATAAACTTAGCCATATTTGGTGGGTTCGGTTGTAAGGGGGCCTAGGTGAAATAATGGACCGATGTTAACTATTTTCAATAGGCTTTGTGTTCGGAACCATAAAAGATCATGTGCCAAATTTCATTGAATTATCTCCAAAATTGCGAGCTGTAGTTTGATTAAAAGGTTTACAAGCCCTATTTGGGGATTCACTTGTATGGGGGCTAGGTGAAATAATGGACCGATGTTAACCATTTTCAATAGGCTTCGTCTACGGTACCATAGAAGATTATGTGCCAAATTTCATTGAATTATCTCCAAAAGCGCGACCTGTAGTTTGATTACAACGTTTACAAGCCCTATTCGGGGGTACAGTCGTATGGGGGCCAAGTGAAATAATGAACCGATCTTAACCATTTTCAATAGGCTTCGTCCCTGGGACCATAGAAGATCAAATTTCATTAAATTATCTTCAAAATTGCGACCATTAGTTTGATTACAAGGTTTATATGGACGGATAGACAGACATATCTAAATCGACTCAGAAAATGATTTTGAGCCGCTAAGTACACTTTAAGGTGGGTATAGGACCAATATTATTGTGTGTTACAAACATCAGCACAAATCCAATATACCCTCCTTTTCTAAAGGATTTAGCAGCGCTTAATTCGAATCTTCCACTTCATTAGGTCTTTGAAAGATCGCATCCTTAAAACTGAAACCCTTAATTTTGAGTTCTCACACAAAAGCGGGAACACAATTTTAATAAAAATAAAATTAGTTATGTCGTCTAAAAGTTCATGCTGCATATCTTCAGCATTTTTAAAGATATCTTAACTAAAATCTTCAAACAACTCTAAACTTTATGGCAAAAATTTGATCGAACGATATAAGAGATTTCTCAAAGAAGTATGTGGATATGATGAATACTAAACCTTTATTTTTAAGTCGACAGATTGGATTACATAACAGATTTTTTTTCAGCAAAGACGTCTACGCGCTGTTTTTCAGTTTTTAAGACATGAAATCTCAAAAATTTGATTCGATTAAAAGAAATTCTGATATTCAATGATTCCCAATTCTTTAGCAAATTATATGTCTTTGCTTAAACATTTGTCGGGGTGTATTTGATTAATCGACTTATATGACAATAACTTTTTCTAGAAGGGATTATTTGGAAGATCGCGTCAATAATAGATCAATTCTTATGATATTTGGTGGAGAGGTTCCAGTTTATAATAAACTTGTTTATGTTACATTTCCTCACTAATGAGACCTTATATGGCGGCTAGGGTCTAATGTGGATTAGGTTTTATAAACCTAAGAAGTTCAAACATATAAAAAATATATAATATTATAGAATCGCTCTTTGTATACTGATGTACAGTCATTAGGGCTCTATAACTAGGGCTCGAAAATGTGAGAATTTTTTTATTTGAACCAGTCCTTAGGCGTTGACCCCTACTTATGCGAAGCATTATGTTGGAACTAGGAAAAAAGGTTGTGAGAAGGAGTATAGAGAAAGTAGTGTTTGTGGACATTTGATTTTAATCTTCTTATATCGAAAGTGGCACGGAATACCTCTGTAGGAAGTTTATTCCACATACGAACGGTGCGGATGAAGAATGAATTTTTCCTGTAATGTGTTGTGCGGTCCACTGGCCAATGTACCACAAATGGGTGTGTTCTTGAAGAAAGACGTGTATTACGCATGAATATACGGTTATCGGGAACAAATTCCCTAATTTCAAAGGAACACAATGGAATATAGAATCGATAGAATTGTGCAATACACCCCACGTTGCGACGGTGCTCCAGTGAATCGATAGAGTTGGATATCCTACTGTCACCGATAAGTACCTTCGCCCTCTTCTGTATGTGGTCGAGTAGCTTCAAAATAGACTTCGAAGCTCCGGCCCATACATGAGAGTTGTATTCCATTTTCGATCGGATATAAGTTTGGTAAATGGGAAGAAGATCAGATGGATTGAAGTATGTCTTACAACGTTTCAAAAAACCGAGACACTTGAATTCTTCTTTCGACACTTGAAAAATGTGTTTAGTCCAGTACACATCGCACTGAATTTTCATGCCCAGAACGTCATGAGTTTCTGATTCCTTAATATTTACACCACCCATATATATATATAGATGGAACAACAGCGTTTATGTGTTTAAAAACAACATTTTTTAAAATATTAAGAAATTTTTAAGTGCATGGAGGTCATTAAGTTTCAAATTTCAAAATTTTGTTCTGTTCCACTTTAAAAAAAAAATAAATGACAATGACAACAGGTTAAATATGGCATGTTAAACATTTATCATATGTCATCTTAACGAACATGGACTAAATTGACCATATTAAAGATCTAGCAAAAAGACGGCTACAGTGGGCGTTTTGTCAAAATAAAATAAACTTAAGATAAAACGGGCAAATGGTTGTTATGTATATATATTATTTTAATCTTAATTTAAATGTTTAATTTAAAATGTCACTTAATTAGCAAAAACTTAACAAAAGATGATTCTTTGGAAATACTTGTTAAGGGCTATATTTAACCTTTACAAAAATTTTTATTTCGAAATATTTTTTTAATTATATTTAGGTGAGTTTTAACCTTTAACCACATTGTTTTTAATATACAATTGATAATATTGATTTCTAAAATCTAAAAATTTTCAATTAAAATTCACATTTGCATGTTAGCAAATGAATCATATTGATTTACAATATTTCATTTAAAAATTTTTAATTAGTTGCTTTTATAAATTTATAAAAGTGATTCATTTTGGTTGTAAACTTTTTTTTAGTTAAAAGTTTATTATGATTATTATGTATATATACAATTATATGAAACCATATGACGAAATTTTTATTTAGTTTTATTTTTTTTTTAACATTTAGTTCTTGCACAATGGTATGAAATACGAAATAAGTGGTCAAATTTACATATGGTTATAACTTGGAAAAAACTACGACTCTTAAGCCGTACAATGATTGTTCCCTTAAAACTAGTCACAGAATAAGTTCTGTGTCAGGTACCTTTTCAGCAAAGAAAAAGAACTTCCAAAGAAGTGAAAAAAGGTAGAATTTACAAAATGGAAGTACTGAAATAGATCTGAAGAAGTGATGATTTTAACACAGGCTTGTAATAAAAGGAATCTCCTTTTTATTTGATTTAAAATTCACTACATCTGAAGTCATTACCAGAGAGTACTTATAGAAAACAACTAATTTAACTTAAATAATATTAAAATTGGATTTTTTCACTTCTTTGGAAGTCAAAAAACATCACTACCATAGAAGGTAAAAAAATTCACTTTTTTGTGAAGCACTTTGTTTTATTTTTGCTGGATTATAATGGAATGAAAGAATCCTCTATCGTTAGTTTTTGTTGTATAGTGTTTAAAGCAGTAAAATATACAAAATTAGACAGAAAACAACTAGTATCGATAGTTCTTATGTAGGGTGTAACCGATTAATTACATATGTGATAATTTGTTAAAATTTTTCAATAATTTTTTGGAAGCAAAAAAAAAATCCTTGTGTCAAATATATTACAGTTTCTTAGAATTGTATTCATTATCATTTACACACAAACAATATAAAATTGAACATCATTAATATTTTAAAAATTGTTTTAATTTTCTTAGAAATTTACAAAGTTCTAAAAATCAAAGCATTTCATATTTAAAGGTCAAGTACCTTATTTAACACATTTAACGTATTGACCACAAACAAATCTATTGAGATACATTTAATAATTTTCAAATATTAAAGAATGAGCCAAATATTAATATGACACTGTGGTGTGCTCTTGAAAATCGGCCATCATTTATTTTATGACAATCATAAAACTGTTTTATATTCAAACTTAAAGAAATTTCTAGGAATTTTAAATTCAACTAAATGCTTTACATTGAATCTAACAATTTAATATTAAATCAATTATACTCTTATTAAATATAATTTAATTTGAATTTCTCTAGTACCTGTTTTTGTTTCTGTGAATATTTGACACGTTCATATTTCGTCTGAATTTGTCGTCCATGTAATGTGATGAAAATTCATTGTAAATCTTTTAATAAATATATTAAAATTTATTTTTTTTATATTTAATAGTGACTGTACGCTGCGATATTTTATTTTACCGCCAACCAATAGCACAGCAGCAGCAGCAGCAGTAGCTCGCTTGAAAAGATTAATTTGTTTTGTTTTTGTTGTTCTTCGATTCTATGAAAATCAACAATAAATGGCGTATTGCCAAGGGGATTTTTTTTTTGCACCAATTTCAAATTTATTTTCTTAAGACTTGTTATTTAGTAGGTGAATATATTTTGTCTGTCTTTCAGTCTGTTCCTCTGTCTCCTATAATTTGTATGAATGAAATTGAGTGTTTGTTTTGAAAACAAACAAACGCACGAAAGAAAAGTGAATTTATTAAGTGAAAAAATACACACTATTTTTATACATTTATTGTAATTATTAATAATATTAAATGTACAATAAATACAATCTTAGGGAGTACAGTGTCGGACAAAACAAACTGAACACGAATTGGTAGAAAGTAAATATATAGAAAGATAAATAAATAGATAGATAGATAAATAGATAAATAGATAGATAGATAGATAGATAGATAGATAGATAGATAGATAGATAGATAGATAGATAGATAGATAGATAGATAGATAGATAGATAGATAGATAGATAGATAGGTAGATAGATAGATAGATAGATAGATAGATAGATAGATAGATAGATAGATAGATGAATGTAGGTTAATTAACCTGACAATTTTTTTAGTTTGTTTTCATCGACACTGTAATGGTGCAAGCACTGAATATTTTTATTTGTTATTTTTTAATAAAAATGAATAAAGTAAACAAAACGGAATGTGGAATGATATAGGAGTAATATAACACTATCTGAAGGTTTATTAAATAAATTCCTGTATTTTACTTAAGCACTTATGTCAGGACAGAATGGCAAAGAATGTGTTCTTATTATAAACTGAAATGAAATAAGAAATAAATTTCTCCAAATTGCAGTTTCAATTATTCCAAAAGGAGCAAATTATTTTAAATATCGTCATTTTATGATGTCAAAGAAAGACCAGAGAATTTTTAAGTCTTTTCTTTTTAAAGTTAAAAGAAATTTTTTTCGGAGACCTCTCGCAGAATCCCGAACAGAATCCTTTCGTATTTAAAGTAAAAAAGTATAACTTTTACAGCCAACTTAAATATATACAAATGGGTTAATTGACAGCCCTGCTTTTTTGTTTTATATTCCAATAGTCTTAACACTGCGTGAGCTAAATAAATAATTGCGAGAGAGAACAAAAATGACGTGTATCGCTTTTAAATTAATACAATTAACATCGAAATTTAACACTATTTAATTTGAATTTGTTGTCCAAGTGCCACAATCATTTGCTGAGTTATCTATCGTCTTGTACTAGAGAAATACCTATTCTACTATCCCTTTCCACTTTTAATTGTTTTATTTTTGTTTTACTTTAACTTTATTTATATGTGTGTATGTATTAATGTATTTTAGCATTACGCTGCTATGCTTGCAGCTATACAGCCAATAGTGGAGCTAATGATTCCTGTGTTTACGAACCCAAGAAGACTATAACTTGTTCCAAGAAATATTGTACAATAATACGTCAAGATTTAGTGGTGAGTATATGTTTGTTATATGATAAATTAAGTTGAATGGTCAATATTGGTTTTTATATTGTATCTTTAGCATCCTGTTGGATCAATTGTTTCTTTTTCAAGAAGTTGTGAGGATAAACCATTGGTAAGTACTACGAATATTAATTTTGTTTATTTAATTTTAATATTAGTTAATCGTTTTTATTGTAATCGAGTGATGAAGTTAGTGATTAATAAAGGAAAAGACGGTAAATATCTGAACAGTAATAGGAAATTATAGGATTCCTATTTAGAGAAAATATTCGTTTTCATGAAGAAATCGGGACTCTAATTCTTCTAGAATATAATGGCTTTCTTTGCAAAAGTTATTTTTATTCCAAAACTAGACTTTTTGATTTTGCTCGAAATGATCGACTTGAAAATATTTTTTCTCTAAACATTATAAAGTAGATCCACGCCTGACTTATATAATGGATCCTGATGGAGTGAAAATTAAACTGATGGAGCGAACATTAAACTCATTTGCTGATACTTTTTGAATCTAATTATAAAATTAAATCTAGAAACTTAGAATTAAACAAGCAGCGTTCTGTTTCAATAAAAATCTATTAAATAGACATTCTACTACTTTTTGGATTTCCTAGTGGTACTGATCTTTTAATAAACTTTCTTTTGTTTTAATTTTTAGTATTTGAATGCGGTGAAAACGGATACAACCTATAAAATGTATTTTCGTTCCTGTGTTTCAGACCTTTGCAACGATTCTGATGGCAAACGTTCGGCAACAAATTCTGATCCAAATTTTGGAGCTTCAGAAAATATGGTCATAAAGGGAAGAGATGAAATAAGAAGCAGATAAAACCTCTGATCATTAAATAATGTTAAAAAAATCTAATAATTTTTTATTTCCATTTTTACTTCTTTCGTACTGTATAATCACTGTAATATAAAATATGCGCCTAAAATTATGCAATACCTATTGAATAAATTTCGTTAAATACAATTACAATCAAACCCCTTTATAACGAACTTCGTCGATCAATTATGTATTTTTATATTTATTAAGTTAAAGCCGTGATACACGGTTATCAGATCTTACAACGTTCTCAGATAAATGTTCAGAAAATGTTTAATAATAGTCTAAACTTATAAAATTTTCTTTTGCAACGTTGTCAGAAAAAGCATTACCTAAAATATTGCATGACAAAATATGTAAGTTGACAGTATTATTAGATATTTTCTGCACATTTTACTGCCAACGTTATCAGACCTAACAACCGTCTATACATATGGCATATACACGTCAGATCATATAACATTGGCAGATCTTTCAATGCGTTGACAATGTATTAGAAATTAAGTATTGTAAGCAATTGGTAAATTGTTTGTTGATACCATTGTAAAAAAATCTTACAATTTCATTACCAGACATTTGTCAGACTATAAATTTATCTGTCAACAAAATCTTGTCAGATTGTTGTATGGCAAAGCTAGCCAGATCTTATTTTTGCTGCATTGTGTTCTTTTAATGTACCGTGTTGCCAATAGAAAACATTTATCTGACAATGATTCCATTGCCAGATGCATAAAATTCGCACATCATAAAAATTGTCAGACAATTGTCTGACTGTGAAAGACTGTGTCAGACTATTATCTGTGTCTGACAATTTTCACGATTGTAAGATGTCCGACAATATTATTGTTTTACAATATACTGGCAATGCAGTTTCTGACTACGTTGCAGTTGTTAGAGATTTTCTCAACATTATTCTACGAACGTTGTAAGATCTGACGGTTGTCAGTTTCAATATATTTCCTTATAATTTCAATACAAAATTTTTGAAGTTTATTATAGAAAAAAAAAAGAAAAACCTATGAAATTATACTTGAAGGACTGAAAAAGTATCTAGATTTATTCAAGTATTCATTATAGACGGGTTTGGCTGTAAGAATAGAAAATTGTATTGAATTGATGTAGTGGTTTTTGCAAAAGCTCTTTTTTCCCATCTAATTCGAATTGGCAAACAACAACAACAATAACAACAGCAAATAAGATAAGTTAAAAAATAAATTAACATTTTGTATGCAATAAACATAATGAAAAATAAACCAATAGTACTTTAAAGATAAAACGATAGATAATAACAGCAGCAATAGCAGCAACAACATTTCTTGGAAATTATAACAAAACAAAAGATGTTTCTCTGCACTTAAATTTACATAATTTTCTTATTAAATTTTTTTCATTTCTTTTGAAAAAGCATTAGAATTTATTTTAAAATTTGTCTGAGTGCATTTTTAAAAAAATACTGTTTATTGGAAAATGGAAATCAGCTGTTTATTTGACATTATCTTAAAAAAAAAAACTCTAGAGAAAAATTTATTTTAAATTTGAATCATTGATTACTTTGTCAATTATTTTTTTTTCTTGTAGAATATTTTTCAACAATTCAAATCAGTTGAAAATTTTTTAAGCCAGAAGTCGCATGTAATAAAAATTTAAATTTCTTTTTTATTTTCTTAAACTCCTCCTCAAAAAAAAAAAAAGAACTCCTGCCAAGTTTCTTCTTATTTTCGTGAAAAAAAAACATACTAAGCAGATTAAATTTATTTATAAAATATAACGGATATCAAATTTAAAAATTAAAATATGAACACTGAAAATCAAGATAATAATGCTGTGTCTAAAGAACAAACGGAAGAGAAACAAAAAGCACAAGCAGAACCGCAAAAAGTTATACCTCTTCCGGTGTCCAGTATTAATGCTTTTAATACCGATGATTTTCTAGCGCGTGTCAATATGAATGAGAAAATTAACTATTTGCTGAGGTCACCCACTAAAACACCAAATGGCACTCGTCAACGTTCGGTATTTACCTCAATAACAGCTGTAAGTTTTTGTTAACAGTAAATTAATGAAAACACGAAAAGAGAGCAACACTGTAGAAATGTCATCTTCAAAGGAAAATTTTCTATGTAAAAGTTGTTCCAATCCAAGCAATATTTTCTTGAGAAAATATTTCCCAATCAGATGTGTTGTCCCTTTTTATAGAAAAGTAATCTGAATCAGAACAACTTTTACCAAAGAAAGTTGTCCGAATCAGACCAACCTTTTCTATAGAAAAGTTATCGGAATTATAGAAACTTTTTCTGGAGAAAAAATGTCAGAATCAGAGCAACTAAAAGATATCCGAACCACATTACCTTCGTTCTATAGAAAAGTTATCTGACTTACTTTTTCTATAGAAAAGTTATCTGAATCAGACTTACTTTTTCTATAGAAAAGTTGTCTGAATCAGACTTACTTTTTCTATAGAAAAGTTGTCTGAATCAGACTTACTTTTTCTATAGAAAAGTTGTCTGAATCAGACTTACTTTTTCTATAGAAAAGTTGTCTGAATCAGACTTACTTTTTCTATAGAAAAGTTGTCTGAATCAGACTTACTTTTTCTATAGAAAAGTTGTCTGAATCAGACTTACTTTTTCTATAGAAAAGTTGTCTGAATCAGACTTACTTTTTCTATAGAAAAGTTGTCTGAATCAGACTTACTTTTTCTATAGAAAAGTTGTCTGAATCAGACTTACTTTTTCTATAGAAAAGTTGTCTGAATCAGACTTACTTTTTCTATAGAAAAGTTGTCTGAATCAGACTTACTTTTTCTATAGAAAAGTTGTCTGAATCAGACTTACTTTTTCAATAGAAAAGTTGTCTGAATCGGACTTACTTTTTCAATAGAAAAGTTGTCTGAATCAGACTAACTTTTTCAATAGAAAAGTTGTCTGAATCAGACTTACTTTTTCAATAGAAAAGTTGTCTGAATCAGACTTACTTTTTCAATAGAAAAGTTGTCTGAATCAGACTTACTTTTTCAATAGAAAAGTTGTCTGAATCAGACTTACTTTTTCAATAGAAAAGTTGTCTGAATCAGACTTACTTTTTCAATAGAAAAGTTGTCTGAATCAGACTTACTTTTTCAATAGAAAAGAAGTTGTCTGAATCAGACTTACTTTTTCAATAGAAAAGTTGTCTGAATCAGACTTACTTTTTCAATAGAAAAGTTGTCTGAATCAGACTTACTTTTTCAATAGAAAAGTTGTCTGAATCAGACTTACTTTTTTCAATAGAAAAGTTGTCTGAATCAGACTTACTTTTTCAATAGAAAAGTTGTCTGAATCAGACTTACTTTTTCAATAGAAAAGTTGTCTGAATCAGACTTACTTTTTCAATAGAAAAGTTGTTTGAATCAGACTTACTATTTCAATAGAAAAGTTGTCTGAATCAGACTTACTTTTTTCTATAGAAAAGTTGTCTGAATCAGACTTACTTTTTCTATAGAAAAGTTGTCTGAATCAGACTTACTTTTTCTATAGAAAAGTTGTCTGAATCAGACTTACTTTTTCAATAGAAAAGTTGTCTGAATCGGACTTACTTTTTCAATAGAAAAGTTGTCTGAATCAGACTAACTTTTTCAATAGAAAAGTTGTCTGAATCAGACTTACTTTTTCAATAGAAAAGTTGTCTGAATCAGACTTACTTTTTCAATAGAAAAGTTGTCTGAATCAGACTTACTTTTTCAATAGAAAAGTTGTCTGAATCAGACTTACTTTTTCAATAGAAAAGTTGTCTGAATCAGACTTACTTTTTCAATAGAAAAGTTGTCTGAATCAGACTTACTTTTTCAATAGAAAAGTTGTCTGAATCAGACTTACTTTTTCAATAGAAAAGTTGTCTGAATCAGACTTACTTTTTCAATAGAAAAGTTGTTTGAATCAGACTTACTATTTCAATAGAAAAGTTGTCTGAATCAGACTTACTTTTTCTATAGAAAAGTTGTCTGAATCAGACTAACTTTTTCTATAGAAAAATTGTCTGAATCAGACTTACTTTTTCAATAGAAAAGTTGTCTGAATCAGACTTACTTTTTCAATAGAAAAGTTGTCTGAATCAGACTTACTTTTTCAATAGAAAAGTTGTCTGAATCAGACTTACTTTTTCAATAGAAAAGTTGTCTGAATCAGACTTACTTTTTCAATAGAAAAGTTGTCTGAATCAGACTTACTTTTTCAATAGAAAAGTTGTCTGAATCAGACTTACTTTTTCAATAGAAAAGTTGTTTGAATCAGACTTACTTTTTAAATAGAAAAGTTGTCTGAATCAGACTAACTTTTTCTATAGAAAAGTTGTCTGAATCAGACTAACTTTTTCTATAGAAAAGTTGTCTGAATCAGACTAACTTTTTCTATAGAAAAATTGTCTGAATCAGACTAACTTTTTCTATAGAAAAGTTGTCTGAATTAGACTGACTTTTTCTATAGAAAAGTTGTCTGAATTAGACTTACTTTTTCTATAGAAAAGTTGTCTGAATTAGACTTACTTTTTCTATAGAAAAGTTGTCTGAATTAGACTTACTTTTTCTATAGAAAAGTCTGAATTAGACTTACTTTTTCCAAAGAAAAGTTGTCTGAATCAGACTTACTTTTTCCAAAGAAAAGTTGTCTGAATCAGACTTACTTTTTCCAAAGAAAAGTTGTCTGAATCAGACTTACTTTTTCTAAAGAAAAGTTGTTTGAATCAGACTTACTTTTCCTATAGAAAAGTTGTCTGAATCAGACTTACTTTTTCTATAGAAAAGTTGTCTGAATCAGTTCAACTTTTTCTATGGAAAAGTTGATTTAGAAAATTTGTTGATGATTTGTCGTATTTAAAATGATATTTTCTATCAAAGATTTGTCTAACTTAGAGCAGCCCTCATACACAAACAGAATCCATATCAGATCTGATCTACAGAAAAGTTTTTCTAAACATTAATCATTTTAGCCATCCCGTTTTAATGCGAGTGCAGCTCCATTTGTCTCACAACAACAACGCATTTCTGGATCAAGTGCAATGACACCCAAAGACACAGCAACACCATCCAGCTCAATGCCAACAAGACAAATGCCGATACCAGTGCATATGAGCGCTGCGTCACCTCATCACTACGGTGGTTATGAGTCGCCCATTACCGGTCGTAGTGGTGGTATGACACGCGGTGTTTTTAATACCCGTTATCCAGTGGCACCACCACCTTCCCCCATTTATGGTTTTGAAAATGATATCTGTAGGATGGTAAGTGGAAGTTATGTAAAATTTAACATTAAAACAATTTAAAACTTTACAGTCGACCACCCTATCACCTTCGCCTCATGCTCAACAGTTTCCCCAGCCTATGCCGCCGCCACCTTTTGCTGTTGGTCGTTTGAGTGCCAGTCATCGTGGAGGCGTTGAATATAAGAATCCTACACCACCACCCTGTCCAGGTGCTGGACCAATAGCCATGACTAATGGTACAATACAGTTGCGTTTACGTGATGGCATTCGGTAAATAAAATATTTGTTATTCAGATGAGAAGTAATTTAATGATAAATATTATTTTGTTTTGGAAATCAGCATCGACATGACATTAGATAAAGCTGTAAGAGTTTTGAATCAACGCAGTATGGTGGCCATTGCTTTGTCTCGAAATTGTAGCAATACGGCTTTGATTCATCCCAATGGACGTATTTTACAAAGTGGTTCAAAAGTTGAGATTGTCACATATGATGGCATGAAAACTAATAATTATGTGTAAGTTTTTTGTTAATATGTATTAAAAATTATTTGCGGAAAAAATACAATTTTCATTAAACAGTCGTTATGCCAAGATGTGGTACAAAGGTGTTAGTTTTACTAGTGAGTCGTGTGCTTTGATTTATTTAGTGGATACAGCCGGTACTCGCACCACTACCGATACTTTTACAGATTTAACCAAAGACTATACACTAACTGTATTCTATGAGTAAGTTTCAAAGTTGGAAGAAACAATTTTCATTAAAAATTAATTTCATTATTCTTTAGTGACTCCCGTCATGGTCCTTCATATGTTCAAGATGCTAACGAAGTAATTCAAAATTCTTCTTATACCTGTACCGATGAGGGTACTGAAATATATGACATCAATGGTTTTCGCATTACTCAAGCTGCTGATGGTCTTGTCAAGTAAGAATAATTTTAAAAATTTCTTTCTAAAATGGAAATGTTTTTATGGGAAAATAATGATACATTTTCAGATTAACTCGTATCCATAGCAAATGTCTTATACGTACTAGTCCCGGTAATGGTTCCGCTACTTTGACTACACCTGGTATTCACTGTACCGCCTCGTTGGGCAAAACATCACATTTATTTGTCAGGTAATTTAAGTTCTTTTTAAAACAATCAGAATAACATATCACAGTTGCTCAATCACGATAGAACAACTTTTCCATTGGAAACGTTGTCATGATCAGAGCAAGTTTTTCTATAGAAAAGTTGTCTGAATCTGAGCAAGTTTTTTTATAGAAAAGTTGTCTGAATCAGAGCAAGTTTTTCTATAGAAAAGTTGTCTGAATCAGAGCAAGTTTTTCTATAAAAAAGTTGTCTGAATCAGAGCAAGTTTTTCTATAGAAAAGTTGTCTGAATCAGAGCAAGTTTTTCTATAGAAAAGTTGTCTGAATCAGAGCAAGTTTTTCTATAGAAAAGTTGTCTGAATCAGAGCAAGTTTTTCTATAGAAAAGTTGTCTGAATCAGAGCAAGTTTTTCTATAGAAAAGTTGTCTGAATCAGAGCAAGTCTTTCTATAGAAAAGTTGTCTGAATCAGAGCAAGTCTTTCTATAGAAAAGTTGTCTGAATCAGAGCAAGTCTCTATAGAAAAGTTGTCTGAATCAGAGCAAGTCTTTCTATAGAAAAGTTGTCTGAATCAGAACATGTTTTGCTATAGAAAAATTGTCTGAATTAGAGCAGGTTTTTCTAAAGAATAGTTGTCGGAAGCAGAACAAGTTTTTCTATAGAAAAGTTGTCTGAAGCATAGCAAGTTTTTCTATAGAAGTTGTCTGAAGCAGAGCAAGTTTTTCTATAGAAAAGTTGTCTGAAGCAGAGCAAGTTTTTCTATAGAAAAGTTGTCTAAAGCAGAGCAAGTTTTTCTATAGAAGAGTTGTCTGAAGCAGAGCAAGTTTTTCTATAAAAGAGTTGTCTCAATCAGAGCAAGTTCAGAAAAGCTGATTGATTTGATTGTTGCAACTTTTCTATATAAAAATTGTTGCAATCACGGAACATCTTTCAATAGAAAAGATGTATGAAGTTGTCACAACCAGAGTAACTTTTTCTATAAAAAAGTTGTAGCAATCAGTGTTCTTTTTTGTGGAAAAGTTGTCTGAATTAAATAAACTTTTTCTTAATCAGAGAAACACTCCTTAAGAAATGTTGTTTTAATCAGAGCATTTTTTAATAGAAAAATCGGAGCATCTTTTTCTATAGAAAATTTTTTTATAGAAAATTTGACTTAATTAGATAAATATTTCTATAGAAAAAGTTGATCTGATTGCTTTGATTTATGTATATAACTTTTCCATAAAAAAATTGTCGCAATCAAGGTTACTTTTTCTATAGAAAAGTTGGCTTAATCAATGTAACTTTTTCTATAGAAAAGTTGTCGCAATTAAGGTAACTTGCTTTATAAAAAAGTTGTTGTAGTAATGTTTTAGCAACTTTTAAATTAGTTTATTTAGTATTTTTTTCTTATGTAATATTTTTTAGGCGCAATGAAAAACGTATGCACTTTGATGGTTCCTGTTTCATTGTTCGAAATGCTGGACATTCTGCTGGTTTTAATGAAAATAATTTGCTAATTGTATACTAAATAGATACAAAGAAAATCTATTTATGAAAATCCATCAAATATTGCAAAAAAAAAAGAAAAGAAGTCTGAGGATGCTAAACAAAATTAATTATTGTTCTGATACTAAAAAACTAATTAAATACGAAAAACAGAAAGAAATTAATTCAATTTCTTGTCGTCATAATTTTCAAATGTTTTCCCATAAAAAAAAAACAAAAACAAATTAAGTTTTCGAAAGTGTGTTATCAAAATTACCTGTAATATTAAGTTTTCCATTTAAGCAATTCCCCCGCATAAACTCCCTAAACTATAAAACTAAATACAAAGTAGTGCAAGTAAAAGAATACAATGTTAATGATATAATGAGTTGGAAAAAAGTTCTTAAAGCTGTTGTATTGAAAACGGAGCCAATCACAAAGAAAATATCAAAAAAAGCAAACCTAACCGACCCTTCTACACACCTCAAAACCCAACAAAATTAAACAATCTACAAACTATGAGGGTAGAAAGGCAAAATAGAAATTCCAAAAAAAAAAACAAGTAAACTTAACTTGCATAAAAAAGTGAAGTGAAGGATAACTTGCCCATAAATGGTTTCTGTTCTGTGTTGTTGTTCCATAAGCTTCATGCGTTAGTAGTGTGCAGAGCAAAGTTATCCCGTATAAAAAGAAAGTTTCTGTGCCAGAGTACCAGTATGGCTTGGTAAAAACTAAAATAAAGTTAAAGAATAAAACCAATCATAGGAAATCAAACAATGTCGCCCAACCTTAATGGTACCGCTGATAGTAAAATTCACATAATGTAACCATCCCTTATAGCAGGAGTTTGACATATTTCGTCCTAACGTATCCTTAAATGTTTATGTATTTTTGTTTGTTATTAATGAGTTTTTTTTGTAAATGTCTTAAGATTTTTTTAATAGTAATTTGTTAGAATAGTAATTGTTGTTATCTAGTAAACATCAATTCAATAATTTGTAATTCAAACATTAGCATTATATAGCAATGTTATGTTTGTTAGATTATTTTTGTATTGTCTTTAAATATGTAGTTATTGTAATTACGATATTTTGGCTTTAATGTAACAAAAATTTTTTAAATAAATGAAAAAATTTATTGTATTATGAAATATAGAAAAGTTTCGATTCTATTTTCTAAATCTTTAGATAAATTAAGACTAATACAGGAAACTTTTCAAAGGAAAATTATGATTGAGTCAACTTTTCTATAGAAAAAGTCAGTCTGATTCAGACAATTTTTCTATAGAAAAAGTCAGTCTGATTCAGACAATTTTTCTATAGAAAAAGTCAGTCTGATTCAGACAATTTTTCTATAGAAAAAGTCAGTCTGATTCAGACAATTTTTCTATAGAAAAAGTCAGTCTGATTCAGACAATTTTTCTATAGAAAAAGTCAGTCTGATTCAGACAATTTTTCTATAGAAAAAGTCAGTCTGATTCAGACAATTTTTCTATAGAAAAAGTCAGTCTGATTCAGACAATTTTTCTATAGAAAAAGTCAGTCTGATTCAGACAATTTTTCTATAGAAAAAGTCAGTCTGATTCAGACAATTTTTCTATAGAAAAAGTCAGTCTGATTCAGACAATTTTTCTATAGAAAAAGTCAGTCTGATTCAGACAATTTTTCTATAGAAAAAGTCAGTCTGATTCAGACAATTTTTCTATAGAAAAAGTCAGTCTCATTCAGACAATTTTTCTATAGAAAAAGTAAGTCTGATTCAGACAACTATTCTATAGAAAAAGTAAGTCTGATTCAGACAACTATTCTATAGAAAAAGTAAGTCTGATTCAGACAACTATTCTATAGAAAAAGTAAGTCTGATTCAGACAATTATTCTATAGAAAAAGTAAGTCTGATTAAGACAACTTTTCTATAGAAAAAGTAAGTCTGATTCAGACAACTTTTCTATAGAGAAAAGGATTAGACACCTTTAATCTATTTCTGAACTTTTATATATAAAACCTGTTTCATACAACTTTTCTATAGAAACTGCTTATATAACTTTAACAACTTTATATAGAAAAATTTGCTGTGGTTCAAAAAATTTTCCTGTAAAAATGACTAACAAGCTCACTAATAAAGAAAACAAAATGTCAAAATGGTTAAATTTGATTCATGTTCACGTAGATAAGGTTAAAAAAAAGTAATGAATCATGCATTAAGAACAAACCTCAAACATTTAGTGATTACCGCGTAATACGAATCGATAAAAAAGAAGCTTTACGAAAGTAAAACAAACAATACTTTCGTATGCAATTACAAGTAGTTAACACCAACTCCCACCTTTTGTATAACAAGTTGCTAGTGTGTGCTTTTTCCAGTATTTAGTGGCATTATGGTATCAATTACCACTAATTACATAAAATAATAAAGTAAAATAATTTTCCAAAAAAGATTACTATAATTGTGTTCAACGTCATGTCTTAGAAGAGCGAAAAAAATTAGATAGGATTTTTTTTATGATTTTTTTTAATTATATTTGCTGGTCATGTTTGAAAGAAGTTTTTAAAGTTAAGAACTTTTGTTTTAAAAAAAGTGAGTTATATGAGAAGAGGAAAATTAAAACTGTTCATATTAAGAAAAATAAAGAAACTGCAAAGTAAACAATTAGTAAAAACAAATAAACAATTTTTTTAAAATAAAAAAAGTTTAAATAATGTTTGATTTTGCTTGTTTATTTAGGCGTGTGTGTGTGTGAGTGTGGAGTTAATATCTTTAAGTTTGGGGGAGTGACGGTATCAAACTATTTAGTTTATCTAGCTGGAAGTGAGACTATGACCACCACACTTCACTTAGACTTAAAGTAGACAATTGACTTTGAAGTTTTTAAAGGCATATTGAAAATAAGATTGACTACTTTCTAGATTACTTAGGGATACTTAAGTGGCATTTAATTTTATAACAAAGACTTTGTATGTAACTAATTAATAATAAAGTTTAAGTCTTTTGGACAAAGCTGGACATTTGGGAAACATTAAGGAAAAAGGAAACTTTGATTCTTAGTAAAACTGCCGGATATTTATTTACTTAATTGTGTGTGTGTATGTGAAATGGATGTATTGCGCATTTGACAATTCCTTAAAGGCTTTTTTTTTTGCTTTATTTAAACTTTTTTTTATTATAGCCATCACATGAGGGATTTCAACCATTCATACAAAATGTTTTGTGTTTCAAGGAAAACCTTTTACATTTGTATGTTTTTGTAGTTTATGAGTATAATTTCCTTTTTTTGTTCTACTATTTTAATGGGGCCAGTAAATCTAATTTTAATTAGCACTTTAAACAAACAACTTAATGGTTTCAAATTTGTTTCTAGTTCTCGAATGGAATAGCAATTCCATGGAGTACATTTACTTTATAAAGTGAAATGAATTTTAGAATTTTATGTTAAAATATTTATAAATAAATAACGTCAATAGAAAGTAGTGAATGTACTTGGTTATTATTCGTCTCTGTGTTTTTGCCTAAAGGAAATGTTATTAAATTTTAATAATCAAATATTTTAAAAGGAACGGATGTACTAAGAGATTTGTTTTTTTATATTTTAAGAATAATGATGTTAGAAATACTTAGACAATGTTCCTCATAAATTTTAAAGACAAATATTTTTTTCATGTTAAAATATTTAAATTATTTAATTATGAACAGTTAGAGAGTAGGGTGTTATTTGCATGACTATGGCTTTATATTATGTTTAAAGTGCTTAGTTTGTTTTATTCCATTTACTCCCCAAAATCTATTTAATTATTTTATTTTTGAAAACACGTTTCTTTTCTTAATTCTCTCTTTAATCCTTTTAAATGGTCATGACGTTTTCCTTTTATTCTTTTGTTTCAAAATTTTTATGAAAATACAATTTACAATATTTATTGTTATTTGTTGTAATTTCTGTCACTTGATGAGATTAAACGATAAAAAGTTTTCACACTTAATTATTGATTTTTTTTTCAAATTTATTTTTGTTTTTTTTAAGAATACAAAGAGTTTTGGTAAGGGATCTCATAAAAAAAGTTCTTTGAATACCTTTTCTTATTTAATTTGTATTCTAAAAGAGAAAATAAGATATAAAAGAAAATTATTTACACTAAATCGGCAGGGAATCTTGAAAGTCCTTTAAGATTTAAACTTAAAACACCTCTGGTGTGAAGGGTATTATGGGTTTGTTATAATGTTTGTAATTCTCTATTATATAGAGTTATTATCGTTTAACGTTTTTTTGCTCGTCTATATGTTGATAACAGTTGGTTAAGATATCTTTCAACTGAAACCTCCAATTTGGGGGGGTTTGGTTCGCAGTTCTGAACTAGTTATTTAACTAACCACTAAGGTTGCCTGTAGACACTGACTACCCAGTTGACTAGCAATTTTACCAAGACCTTGTTCGAGGACCTAAGAGAAAGTTAATCATTACTAAATAGATTACAAAGGGACAGTCGTAGAGCTAGTACACAGCGGTCAATGCATGGCAATGAAATGTCTACTCTCTAGTTTACTTGAGAATAAATGAATGTTAAAGTGTTTTACGTGAACTCATGCCGTGTTAATATACTTCATGATGGTCTTTTTCAACCACTGGTTAAGCTTCTTTGCGACTCGATTGTGTATTTTACACGCAGGTGACAATGGAATTTTCGGTCCCGTATACCTGAACCTTGCTTAAGTAATCAAGCTATTTAATCTATTGCCGTAGTAGCCACCGTTTGGAAATGACAGGTGTCATGAGTCAAGTTCAATCTAACCCCGACAAAGGAGAAAGCAATCACCGGTTAGTGCTGATAGGAGGAGAGGACCCAATATCAGGTGAAAATACCCTATAGATGCTATGCGGAATGCCATGTCCCTATAAACATTCTCATCATCTAAACAGTAAATTCCAAACAATCAACCGTGAAGGAAAATCACCGATAAATTAAAGATTATGGTATAACAACTCCACAACGTCTCAACCAGCTCCACAGACATTTTAAACATTACTCCTTCCATCCTTCAAAAACCTTCACAAATATAACTCAACATCAGAGATATAAGCCGAGAAGGCTCAAATCGGCGGCGTCTGGCCGCCGGTAATATTTTGCAAGCCGAGCCGCCGTCGACTTCTAAACGTAACCGCTGATAAAGATTGGGATTGGGAACGTAGTAGCCACTATTTAAAATTCTTATGGCAAATTAAAAAAAAATTGCCACGCAATATTGTGATAATATTTAAATGGTGAAAACTACTATAAATGTCCATATTCTGCAGAAAAAACTTATATAGAGATAGGTTTCTATCTATTATACATTATAAGGTCGATTTATGAAGAAAATGTTAAAAAATTGAGCCGACAATTTAGCCGCCGCCGTTATTTTCTATAAGTCGCCTCCGATAATTTTGCTTTGGCGTGTATCTCTGCACAGAATCCCTCTCGTTCATCAGATACAAGTATCAGCTCAATTCCAAAAAAAAAAAACAAATAAAATTACGTCAATAAAAGGCAATTTCTTGTTAACCACTTTTAAATAGAATGTAACATTTTCTGGGCGATATCGGATACAAAATGGACTAAATTGTTTTAAAATATATAAAAGAAAGTCTGATTAATGTTCATGCCCTGGAACTAATGTTATTTTTATTTTAATCTCTCAAAATGTAAAATACCACAACTTCCTGAAATACATATGTATCTTGTATGTATGTTTGCAGATTAAGGTGGTACGAATAAAAATATTGATTATATATCCAACATGAAATGAACAATCTAAAAGTACGTTAGGACAAACAATATACATTTTAATTTGTGTCCACCCTAATGAACATATTTAAAATATTGAAACATGTAATACTAAACATAAACCCAAATAAAAAAAAATATATATATAATCACCATCGGCATCATCAACTTTGTCATTATTTTTTGTCATTTACAAAATATGTTTGTACATACAAATACATATGAACATATTATAATTAATTCATTGGTTTTAAGTATTTGTTCTCTCATTCATAAAACTTTCTTTCTTTCTCCATCTTTAACATTTAAAAAAGTTTGATCTGTAACTGTTTTTAATGGTTGACACAAATGACATCCACACAAACTTAACTCCCAAACGATGGCACTAGCTCTTTGGTTTGTTTCCCAAGTAATTAGAAGAAATTGCAAACGTTTTGTTGTTGTATCCCATATTCAGAAAAAAAAGACATTAAACGAATTTTGCACTTAATTGGGTATAAAATTAAATTAAAACTTTTTACACACACTTGAGTGCCACCAAAGTACAAAAAAGAAGAAAAATGACACAGTCACACTGTGTTATAAACTCTTAAATGTATATGATACATACCCTAATACATACATATACACATACTTATTAATATATAAAATGAGACGTCACACTTATATATTTATATACACAAATATGATTATATACATATATAAATATTATATACTCATTATTGTTATTTACCAAAAGAAGGATTTTATAACGTTTTAAAAATAAATACAAGTATTTGTATGTATGTATTAAAATGTTGTCATATGTATGTGTTTATACATAAGTAGATCTGTAACACAGTAGTTTCACAGTGGTTCAATGTAACCATTTATAGAATGTATTTTCAAGATTTTCAACTTTGTAGTCGTCTCAAGCGGAGCAACTTCTTCTATAGCAAAGTTGTCTGAATCTGACTGACTTTTTCTATAGAAAAGTTGTCTGAATCAGACTGACTTTTTCAATAGAAAAGTTGTCTGAATCTGACTGACTTATTCTATAGAAAAGTTGTCTGAATCTGACTGACTTTTTCTATAGAAATGTTGTTTGAATCAGATTGACTTTTTCTATCAAAATAACTTTTTGTATAAAAAAGTTGTCTAAATCGAAGCTATTTTTTCTAACGAATGTTGTTTTCATTTTCAATAGAAAAGTTATCTAAATCGGAGCAACATTTTCTATAGACAAGTTGTCTAAATCGGAACCACTTTTTTATAGAAAAGATGTTTGATTCAGATTAACTTTTTCTATAGAAAAGTTTTTTTAAATCAGAGCAACCAACATGTCATCCTGAAACTACAGGGTAATGCCTTGACAAGTTGACAACTATCTTGGTCCAAAAAATATTTACATGTGTGATAAAAATTCAAAATTAAACGTTGTGTTTTTTACCAAGAGTATCTAAATGAGTACATTTAGTATGTATGTGAATTTTTAATGAAATATATAAATTTTAATGAAAATGTGGGGTTATATATAATATTCTAATCTATGTTTATTTATTCAAACGTAACCAAACGACCCACGCTCCGTACACAATAAACATTTATACATTTGGACAAAAGACTTTGGTTGACCGAATTCGTTCTGGGAGTTCAAGAGGCTGATGCTGCTGCTACTTCTGCTGTTGTCAGTTTGATCAAAAGCAATGTTATGTATATTGCTTTTGTCATATTGACATAAAGGATAAACATTTGAACACTTAATTTTAGATTTTAAATAAATATATATGTGTGTATGTTTGTATCAATAACAATTCAATTTTTGTATAACCTTCAATATGTTTTATATACAGGGTTATATCTGAAGAAAAACCTCAACAAATTGTTGTTTAAATTTATCATCATTTGGATTATGTCCAAGTGAGAAAATTTCATAATGAACTGCATAAAATATGTTGTTAAGTAAACGGCCATTTTATTGATATTAAGATATGTCCATGCTATTTTTAAGGTTAGTTTGTGGTTTAGTTTCATTTGTATGTTTTTATACAAGGATTAAAAAAACATAATTTTAATTATAAATATATTATAAAACTATTTTAAAGTATGCTAGTCAATCAGATTGAGGGGTTATGGTATCGATTTCCCTTCTTTTTTACTACAACTTTGTTAAAGTTGATTGTATTAGACTTACTTTTTCTATAGAAAAGTTGTGTGAATCAGACATACTTTTTCTGTAGAAAGGTTGTGTAAATCAGACGTACTTTTTCTATAGAAAAGTTGTCTGAATCAGACTTACTTTTTCTATGGAAAGTTGTCTGAATCAGACTTGCTTTTTCTACAGAAAAGTTTTCTGAATCAAACTGACTTGTTCTATAGAAAATCAGACTTGCTTTTTCTATAGAAAAGTTGTCTGAATAAGACTTGCTTTTTCTATAGAAAAGTTGTCTGAATAAGACTTGCTTTTTCTATAGAAAAGTTGTCTGAATCAGACTTGCTTTTCTATAGAAAAGTTGTCTGAATCAGACTTACTTTTCTATAGAAAAGTTGTCTGAATCAGACTTGCTTTCTATAGAAAAGTTGTCTGAATCAGACTTGCTTTTCTACAGAAAAGTTGTCTGAATCAGACTTGCTTTTCTATAGAAAAGTTGTCTGAATCAGACTTGCTTTTCTATAGAAAAGTTGTCTGAATCAGACTTGCTTTTCTATAGAAAAGTTGTCTGAATCAGACTTGCTTTTCTATAGAAAAGTTGTCTGAATCAGACTTGCTTTTCTATAGAAAAGTTGTCTGAATCAGACTTGCTTTTCTATAGAAAAGTTGTCTGAATCAGACTTGCTTTTCTATAGAAAAGTTGTCTGAATCAGACTTGCTTTTCTATAGAAAAGTTGTCTGAATCAGACTTGCTTTTCTATAGAAAAGTTGTCTGAATCAGACTTGCTTTTCTATAGAAAAGTTGTCTGAATCAGACTTGCTTTTCTATAGAAAAGTTGTCTGAATCAGACTTGCTTTTCTATAGAAAAGTTGTCTGAATCAGACTTGCTTTTCTATAGAAAAGTTGTCTGAATCAGACTTGCTTTTCTATAGAAAAGTTGTCTGAATCAGACTTGCTTTTCTATAGAAAAGTTGTCTGAATCAGACTTACTTTTTCTATAGAAAAGTTGTCTGAATCAGACTTACGTTTTCTATAGAAAAGTTGTCTGAATCAGACTTGCTTTTCTATAGAAAAGTTGTCTGAATCAGACTTGCTTTTCTATAGAAAAGTTGTCTGAATCAGACTTACTTTTTCTATAGAAAAGTTGTCTGAATCAGACTTACGTTTTCTATAGAAAAGTTGTCTGAATCAGACTTACTTTTTCTATAGAAAAGTTGTCTGAATCAGACTTACTTTTTCTATAGAAAAGTTGTCTGAATCAGATTTGCTTTTTCTATAGAAAAGTTGTCTCAATCAGACTTGCTTTTTCTATAGAAAAGTTGTCTCAATCAGACTTGCTTTTTCTATAGAAAAGTTGCCTGAATCAGACTTACTTTTTCTATAGAAAAGTTGTCTGAATCAGACTTACTTTTTCTATAGAAAAGTTGTCTGAATCAGACTTACTTTTTCTATAGAAAAGTTGTCTGAATCAGACTTACTTTTTCTATAGAAAAGTTGTCTGAATCAGACTTACTTTTTCTATAGAAAAGTTGTCTGAATCAGACTTACTTTTTCTATAGAAAAGTTGTCTGAATCAGACTTACTTTTTCTATAGAAAAGTTGTCTGAATCAGACTTACTTTTTCTATAGAAAAGTTGTCTGAATCAGACTTACTTTTTCTATAGAAAAGTTGTCTGAATCAGACTTACTTTTTCTATAGAAAAGTTGTCTGAATCAGACTTACTTTTTCTATAGAAAAGTTGTCTGAATCAGACTTACTTTTTCTATAGAAAAGTTGTCTGAATCAGACTTACTTTTTCTATAGAAAAGTTGTCTGAATCAGACTTACTTTTTCTATAGAAAAGTTGTCTGAATCAGACTTACTTTTTCTATAGAAAAGTTGTCTGAATCAGACTTACTTTTTCTATAGAAAAGTTGTCTGAATCAGACTTACTTTTCCTATAGAAAAGTTGTCTGAATCAGACTTACTTTTTCTATAGAAAAGTTGTCTGAATCAGACTTACTTTTTCTATAGAAAAGTTGTCTGAATCAGACTTACTTTTTCTATAGAAAAGTTGTCTGAATCAGACTTACTTTTTCTATAGAAAAGTTGTCTGAATCAGACTTACTTTTTCTATAGAAAAGTTGTCTGAATCAGACTTACTTTTTCTATAGAAAAGTTGTCTGAATCAGACTTACTTTTTCTATAGAAAAGTTGTCTGAATCAGACTTACTTTTTCTATAGAAAAGTTGTCTGAATCAGACTTACTTTTTCTATAGAAAAGTTGTCTGAATCAGACTTACTTTTTCTATAGAAAAGTTGTCTGAATCAGACTTACTTTTTCTATAGAAAAGTTGTCTGAATCAGACTTACTTTTTCTATAGAAAAGTTGTCTGAATCAGACTTACTTTTTCTATAGAAAAGTTGTCTGAATCAGACTTACTTTTTCTATAGAAAAGTTGTCTGAATCAGACTTACTTTTTCTATAGAAAAGTTGTCTGAATCAGACTTACTTTTTCTATAGAAAAGTTGTCTGAATCAGACTTACTTTTTCTATAGAAAAGTTGTCTGAATCAGACTTACTTTTTCTATAGAAAAGTTGTCTGAATCAGACTTACTTTTTCTATAGAAAAGTTGTCTGAATCAGACTTACTTTTTCTATAGAAAAGTTGTCTGAATCAGACTTACTTTTTCTATAGAAAAGTTGTCTGAATCAGACTTACTGATTCAGACTTACTTTTTCTATAGAAAAGTTGTCTGATTCAGACTTACTTTTTCTATAGAAAAGTTCCTTAAAATTGTTTTAAGAAAATTTTCTGATTCAGATTTATTTTTTTTAAACTATTTTTTTTTTAATTTTGACCTATTGACCTAATTATTGAAACACCCTGTTTTCCTAGACACAATGTTGCAACAAAACTTATTCAATAATTATGTATCGAGTTGTAACAAAAAGGAAAAAAAAAAATATTGCTGATGATGTTTTCAAAAGAGCGTTCGTTTTAAAGTGTATATTGTTTGTATAGAAATACACAAGTTTAGTACAAAATGGTCTTGACAACTTTTGAATGAACTTTAGTTAAGAACAAAACTTAATTTTGACAATGAATTTTCTAACGAGCAAACTTTTTGCAGTTAAGTAAAATAAAGACACTTGTCTCGTTTTCTTATTTGTAGGGCAACATGGGAGGGGGTAAGTTGGAGTGTGAGAGATGAGGTGTGGATGGGTTGTCGTTCACATATTCATGAAATTGTTGTGCAAAGACATTATGAGATTGTTTTGAAAACTATTAAGTCAAAAGCTCTAGAGAATATTGTACTTGTCTTGTCTGGATAATATTTAATACAATAAAATGTTTATGATATGAGCATTAAATAAAATATGTAAGCAGAAAAACAAGCAAATGTCTATGAGTATTACACTATTTACAGTGGTATATTTTCAATTTTAAAAATTTCAAATAAAATTCTTAAATATGTGAAATATTTCAAATAATTTTCCAGAATTAGAAATTTTTAAATATAAAATGCCAATTTTAGAAATATTATTAGAAAATTACAGTTAGAAATGGTGTTTTATAACGCAAGTTCTCTCTTTCTTTTCACTCTCTGTGTGTGTAATTATGTATATAATGTAATGAGTACAGACATATGCACTTATGCATATGCAAAGTAAGGATATACATATATGTGTAAATGGCCACTTTAACGGTAGACACTGCTGTGGTCAAGGGTCAATTACAAGGATTTTTTGTTTTACAAATTCTACAATAAGAAAATCTTTATGTTTTAGATTACAAAAAGATTATTATAGAAATTAAAAAATGTTGACAAGAATTGTTTTGCTTGTCCTTAAAATAACATTTTCGACATTATTTGTTATGTTTGTTTTATTTTTTCCTGTTTGAAATCAGACCACCCATGATGAGATTTTCTATTGGTAATAAGAGGAAAATTTAATTATTGATGTATAAATAGATACTTAAAGTAGGATGTAACCGCATTTTATATTAAAAAATAAACACAATAAGAAAAATAACATAAAAAAACAACAACATCAACATTTCATAAAGTAGAACAAGCAATACCATCATCATTATGAGATATATATATTTTTTTTATATACTGAACCATGTTTACATAGATGGTTGGATATGGATAGATATGTAACAAGATTACAGTTACATATAACAACATACATGAACATATATTGTTTATGTACTCAATATATAATGTATTGCAATATACATACATATATTTATTAATGTACGTGGGAAAACTGAAATGTCCTTTTAATGTTTGTAAAGTTGGCTCTTTAGATCAAAGGACGATTTTATTGAGGTTATTAAAAAGTTCTATTTAAAAGACATTTAAAATGATGTGGCATCAGCAATTGTACATTTTAATGATTGAGTTTAAACTACGTTGTAAATTTGCTACATACAACAACATTTTCAAATGTTATGACCAATTTTGTCAGGGGTAAGAATGCCTGTTTTTAAAAACGATTATATGTCTAATGTCTGTGGATACTATAATACATTTGAATGGACATTAGACATTATGACACTAAAAGTACCGATAGAATACTTTAATAAAAAACTCTTATATGGAGGGACGGTTATAATGAAAGGAGAAATAATGAAACAATTTCATTCGTTTTAGGTTTCGTCAAATGAAGAGTATTTGTCAAATTTTATTTAATTATATTGAAAATTACGACCTGTAGCAAAGTTTACTTTACATGAACATACAAACATACAGAAGGGCGAACATTGTTTAGTCGACTCAGAAACGCTTAATAACCTTCAGCACTCTCGTAATGTAGTTTAAATAAGTACCAGTTTAGAAACGAAAAAATACCAGAAAATATGCTTTTATAGATTTCAATTCAAGCAGTAACCTAAAGTTTAAGTTTAGTCAGGACTCTGCATGTTTAACTTCATGATTATTATAAGAAACTCAAAATATTCGCAGCAACATAGGAACTTTTGTTGATATTCAAGCGTCACTTCTCGTACTAAACTCTTATACTATTACTTCCCTTTTAGTTAGGCAATGATAGACAAGCAGGCTGGCTGGTCTATCTGACATTACATCCCCCGTGGCATGATTCATGACAAATGACCCACATTTTGGTGTATTACAATCCCGGGGTTAAGAGGTGCTACCAGTACCCGTACCTTGACGTACCCTAGGTGATGTTGACGAAACAACTGCAGCAAACTTAGTAGTGTGGTTGGGCGACATATAAGATCCAGGAAATTCTTGGCAGTAATGCTCTGGGATGAGTCTTTAGATAATGAGAATATTTGTAGGGACAACGACATCAAGAAGGTGTTTTCTTCTGATGTTTGGCTCCGCTCCTTCTATCAGCTCTAATCGGTGATTGCGTCTCCTTTTTTGTCGGCTTTAAATTGAGCTTGTCTCATGACACCTGTTATTCCCCAACGGTGCTACGATGGAAAAAGATTAAATAGCTCGAATAAATGATTTGATAGCTCGAAAAAGCACAATGAGTTGGTGGTAAGCCGTAAAGAAGCTTATCCATTGGCTGAAAAAGACCACTTTGAAATAGAACCACACGGTCTGAAATTACCCTTGCGTGGGTCGAGCTTGCCACAACGGGGTATGCTCTTGATATCTCTAACGCCCTTTACGTAGCAATGCCGTTAGGTTTTATCAAGAACAATTTCCCCAGATTCTTTTTTTAAAAGGCTGGAAATAGATTTAATAACATGGACACATACAAGTTATTATAACCCCCTTTAATGAGAAATGCACAAATAGGCAGACAGGCAAGTCCTCTTTGGCTTTCCTTCAATGAATACTATCGCTGTAGCAAAAACAGGAAAAAAACGGTTTTCCATCTTTTCTGTGAAAACCTTGCTTTAGCTAGAAAAGTTCGAGGTTGATGAGATTCCGAATGACTATAGACTGGATCTAATACTTATACTACTACGTCAAAACGGGGTCTCTGCGACTCTACTTGATTGCTTTCGCGTAATATACTACTACGTTAACCAGGTCCTTTTATACAGAGATTTTCATTTATTCTGTTCCCTTCATTCCTTTCATTTTATGCTTTTAGGTTTAATATCATAGAAAACTCTTTAAATACCAATTGATGAACTAAAAACTACCAAATTCTTAAAACATTTTGGTAATAAATTCCCTAAAATTGGTCCATAATACCCTAATTCCATATATGTATAGTGTTACCTTACGAAATACACTTTATACTTTGATGGTGGTGATGATGGTGGTACTTACAGGCCCAAATGCTTTGTATGCTTAAACTTAACGTTTAATAATCGAGAGGTATTTGGAGTATTTTATTATTTATTTTTATATTTCTAAATAATTCAATCATGTTTCTCCAAGTGTTTTAATCTATATATTTTGTTAAAAACAACTTTTTCGCCTGCTATCATAATCGCTTAAGTCTCTGCAAGCTGTGACATTGTAAAAGTATTTTTGTATGTGGTTGTGTGTCTAAATTAATGGAAAACACATGCATAAATATTGATATATGTAAATGTATACGAGCAAATACTTGCATATGTGTTGTATTTTAATAAATAAAATTAAATAAAATAGCAAAAAAAAAAAAGAAATGTTATAATAAATTTATAGATACTCAAATCATGTGAAGTATTTGTAAGAGTTTGTGTGTATTGTATATAGTATGTATATGCATGTAAGCATGTAACAATATAAGTACTTACATTTTGATTGGATCCATTATTGGTGTTGTTGGTTGTGTAGGTAGTGGTGGTGGTAGTAGTCGTTTCACGACAGCTGGCTGCTGAGGGATGAGGTGAGGTAGGTGGAGATGGTTGTGGAATTGAGGGGCCCGTTCTATTGCGTAGACGGGCTAAAGCACTCCTTAGGCCTTCCGTATTTGTGTTGTCGGGCCCCTTTCCAAACAAAATGCATCCACAAAACACTTTGAATGTTTTGGATTGGAGTTTATTAAATATATTTTGACTGTTTTTTTTTTTCTTTTTTTAGGTTTGGTTTTGTTTTGTACGTTTTATTTTTTATTTTTTAATTTTTAGTTTTTTAACTTTTTATTTCACCTAAGCGTCAAGTGTACCAAAGAAACATACTTTAAAATATATACTTTTTTAACAAAAGCAGACAAATTCAATTATATATTTCATAAAAGGATTTCATAGGGAAATTGCTTTTGAAAGCCTAACTTTAACAAAAAAAAAAAAATACACACTTTCATCTTGAAGCAAACAAACTTTGTAGCACACACACACATACACTTGAAATTTTTATTTATTTAGTCTATAGGTTGTAAAAAAACCATTAACTTTGATATTCTATCTTAGCAATAGATTTAGCCTTTTTTGAACACTTCACACCGAGCGAGCAAGTGTGTATGTTAAGTTTAACCTTTTTGGTTGTTGTTGTTGTTTTGCCCCCAAAATGCAACATATGGTAAAAATTTTATCGCTCTAAGAGATTAGGAACATTAGATAGATGGTTGGTTAAACACTTTTATATGATAAATAAATATGTATAAAAAAAGTGTAAAAGGCACAAAATAAATAACAAAATAAGAAGATGGATTTACTTTTTTTATTAACTCTAAATCCAGTTGGTGTTAAATAAAAAAAATATATTTTGATTTTTTTCTGTAGTAATAAAGTTTATAGCAATATTCATACATTCTACATGAAATTGTTATTTAATTTAATAAAATAATTAACATACTTGTATTAGGGATTTATGGTTTTAATTACATATATGTTATGGAAAAACTTTTTTATGTAATTATTATTAATATAATGATGAATAATAAATTTCATTTATATGATGATATGTTATAAACTTGAATATTAATTTATTTTGTTTATTAATTTTCTTTGATGAAAATATGACTTAATGTCATTATTTTTCAATTTATTTGAATATTAAGTTTTTGCTCAAGGGATGTAGACAGCAACATTTGGAAGATTTATACGAACAAAGATAATTAATTTTAATTTGATGTTAAGCTCAAATTGACAGCATTTATTTAAAAATCATTTTAGCAACAAAACCTTTCACATATGTTGTAAGTATAAGTGATATTCAATTCAACATTAATTACATATTACTCATACGTAACTGTAAAACATTTGCTACAGCGAAAATTTTTGTAATTTTCTTAAATTTCCTTTGAATTTAATTATTATAAAATTCTTATTAAAATTTTTACCTTTTTTCCCATAATTCAATTTCTAACACCAATTAATTAATTGTCAGCATAAAGTTTTCCAACTATTAAATAAATTATAATTAATTAGCGACAAGTAAAATAAATACATTGACAAAAATACCATTTAATAGGTCTGTAATTAATCACAATACCTAATATATTGCATTTAGTTAATGTGCCTTTTGAAGGTGAACTAAATAAGACCTAAATTTAATATATTCAAAAAGTTGTATTGTTGCCTGTAATCAAAATCATTTCAAAAACATAATAAATTTAACGTCGCACATAGAAGTCAGAGAACAGTGTTATATTTATTGTAGTAAGTACTTGCAAAATTTTCTATGAATAAAATATGTATTATATGTATACGTACACTTGTATACTATTAACACATAGGTATCTATGTGTTAATATATGCATGTTTGTGTTCGATAAACATGTATGTAAACAAACAGTATTGTTTAAAACTTAAACAACTTTACTGACTATCCTACGAAATGGTTTGTTGATTAGGCTATTAACAAAGTTGTGTGCTGGTCTTTTGATTAGTTTATAAATTAGTCTATGTCTAGTGTACTGACCGATCTATGGGTTACTTTCTCATCCAGTCCGTGGATTACTAGCAACTAATGTATTGACCAGCTTAAGGATTATTCTACTCACTTGTTTATTGACTATTCCATTAACTGTTATAATCATTAATCTATAAACTAGTCTAGGAGCCAAGCTGTGGACTGTTCTACGAACCAGTCTGTGGGCAAGTCTGTTGACTAGTCTAATCAGTATTCTATGGACTGGTCCATTGTCTAGTCTACTGATTAGTCTATAGATTGGTTTATTAACTAGTCTATGGACTGGGCTATTGACAAGTCTGCGTACCGACTAGATTATTGACAAACTTATTGACTACATAGTCTATTGATTAGTCTATAGAATGCTATATCAACTAGTATATGGCTTTGTCTATTGACTAGTCTTCTAATTAGTCAATAGATTGATCTATTAACTAGTCAATTTAGTAGTCTATGGCTTATTGACTAGTCTGTGTACCTACTAGATTATTGACAAGCGTATTGACTAATCTATTGATTAGTCTATTAAATGCTCTATTAACTAGTCTATTGACTTGTCTATTATGTAGTCTATGAACTAGTATATTGACTAGTCTATGGACTAGTATATTGACTAGTCTCTGAACTAGTATATTGACTAGTATATTGACTAGTCTATGGAGTAGTATATTGACTAGTCTGTTGACTTGTCTATGGATTAGTTTGTTGATTAGTCTATAGACTGGTCTATTAACTGGTCTCTTGATTATTTTATAGACTTGTTAATAGACCTGGTATAGTAATGTAAACGGATAAGAATGTGAACAAGTTTATAGACTAGTCTATAGACTATTCTATTAGCTAGTCAAATATTCTACGGACTGGTCTATTGATTAGTCTATTTACTACTAGTCCATGGACCAGACTATTAATCAATTTATCTACTAGTCTATTGAATAGTCTATGGATTTGTGAATTGGCTAGTCTTAAGACATGTATGAGCACTGGCTAGTCGCCATTGACTAGTCTATAGACTTGTCTATGGAATAAGTAGACTATGAAAAATTGTGTTGAGCAGTCTAATCGCTATTTTTTCTGATTAGACTATTAACTAGTCTATGAACTAGTACAATGACAAGTCTATGGATTATACATTAGCTGCACAGGTTTCGAACAATACTGTAAATAATAAATACATGTAGGAATATATGAATATATACATGTTTAAAACGGAAATGACTAAAGGTGTTAGTTTTCAGGCTTTCTTTCCTCGTTCCTTGAATAATGTTTAAAACACACTTTATTTCTTATATATTTTGCAACTACACAACGACAACACTGTGCACTATTATGCTCGTATAAGCATTTTTCGTTGTTGCTGTTGTTAATATTGCTGTTGCTGCTGTTGTTGATAGTATATATTCTTACTGACCTAGTTATATCAATGGAAATTCCAATGCATACAACATATATTCATGCCTACAACAACAATAAACAATAACAATAATAATAACAAATATAAAAACAACAACAACAATAAGAGGCGTATAGAAAATAAGTCAAAAAGAAATTGAGAAAAAAAATCACAATTCACTATTATGAGTGAGCAATGGAAAAAAAACAAACACACACATAATCAAGGCTTTTTCTTTTACTTAGAAATTGTGTGCGAAAATGTGTTTTTTTTGTTAAATATTCTAAACTTAGATCAAAATAGAGGAAAAAACAACAACAACGACTATTACAAAATGATTTACTATTATAAGTGAATGACTAACAAGCGTAAGTAACGGTTTCTTTTTTTTCGTTTTGTAGCCGTGTAACATTTTATTTTTCAACTAGTAAAAAAAATAAAAATCAATAATGAACTCATAAAAAAAATCAAACAATGTACTGGGAGTATGTTTGTATGTAAACAGGGCTGCCAGCTTTAACCGATTAAATTAGAAGCAAGCGAAAGCAATAAATAAATGTTAGAAATAGATAAATCTTGTTTTCCTGTTCTATATACTTGTAATTGTTACTTCACCTCAGGCTAAGCAGTAACATTTAAGTAATGACAATTTGGCGTTTTGTTAAAGAGGATAAAACGTTATTCCTGAAAAGTTGTTAGCGGTTAGAGGTTGATAATAGAAATTTTTCCTTCGATTTAAATGAACATTTCAGGGGAATAGACATTACACTTTTATTGAAAATAAAGGTTTATTATGAATAAATACCACATACAACGATACAACTCTACGACTACGATTGTGAATTGGTCTATTATATAAAAACATGTTTAATTTAATTTTATTGGTTTTTAAAGCTTAAACTTTCTCTTTATTCCCGTTGTAAAGAGAAGCAATCAGTAGGAACTATGGACCTAGGAACTATGGACCAATGTTGCTACTTTCTAACTTTAGTAATTGGCAAGTTATATTAATGGGCCATAGTATTTAATAAGGATCCAGCATTTTATGTGTTCTAATTTTTAGCTTTAACTAGAATATATATGTTTGTATGTATGAACTTTGAAAACTAAATGTTCCTCTAAGAATCTTGGACCCAAATCTGGATACCAACGTATACTCTAAAAAAGTCAAATATGAAAAGTAATAACATCAAAGTTACGATAAAAGCATTAATAACCCAGTACCGGCGGCAAGTGTTGATCTGTTCGTGAAGAGTCATGTGAAGTCGTCATGCTGCAATAGTGAGCAAAAGTCTACTAACGCGGTGAGTATCTTGGCCTCTTTGCGAACATTCAAGTCAGAGTACTTTACGTGAGTATCTGGTCTTTTTCATCCACTGGATGACAAAAACTAAGCAACCACTGCCCCTTTGTTAATCTTAACCTGTTACCATAACGAGAGAGTTATGGTGTCATGAACAAGCTCAATCTTAGAGGGACGTAATTGGTAGTTGAGCATGTTTTAGAGCATGTTTTATAGTAAACTCCAACACACTCAACTAAGTTGAAAAATCGCTGATAAGTTAAAGAAAGGGCAGTGACGACCTTGCACCACGTCCCTTAACCATCCCTCCTTTTTAGACCATAGTCTGACACATCCATCAATTACTCTATTCTCTTTATAAAATCAGAGTAGAAATCAGAAAACTCCACCTGGTATACCCAAACTTTACATTATCAGCATAAATCCAACATTTTATTAGTCCACATTAATGCGCTAATAATTTGTAGTAATTTGTACCGCTCCTAGCATCAAGGAACGATAACAGAAATGTATCTTTAAAAGTATATTTCCCCGTCTATCTGCTCTTCAATCAAGAACCCTCTTACCTCGAATTTGGGTTTAAACCACAGCCCGAAGGAACCTCATCCAACTGATCAGCCATGACATAGTCTGGTAGGCAACTGGCCACCCATAGTACCATATTATGTGGTGCTTTGGTAAGACCGCTTTTTAATAATACTCAGATGATAATAACATACCAAATCCCAAAAAGTATAGAGTACTAAGAGCAGTGAAACGCCATAAGCTCTCAAATAAGCCACCTTGTACTTGTTCTTTCCCACGTACGTTCACACATTTATAAAAAGATACAAAACCAGTTAGAGAACCCTTGTTTTACTCTCTGCCTTTCATTGACTTAGAGCAAATGGTGATGGAGGTAAGGAGGTATAGTATTTAAGGAGAATTAAGTTGAATAAAATGCTTCAGGAAATCATTCATGCCAATTGTGAACAATAATTTCACTGGAGTTTATTCCCTTTTGCACGTTTTATGTATAGGAGAGAAATTAAACTCCCATAGAGTTTGTTATTCAGAATAGGCCTGATTGTGAGTCAATAAAAGAAAAATAATATTCTCTTTTAAGGCCGAAGGTAAAGATGGTCAGATCTATCGAGGAACTGTCAACTTAAAATAAAGCTAAGAATAAAAAAGAAGCTCCTTATACAGTCCCTACTTAAAAGAAGCTTCCTACTTAAAAGTTTCCGTCTTTTAATGTGCATACATATATACTCATAGGTATCTCATATCAGAATTCTTCGAGTAAAGGTTACACTGCAAAGCAAGATATTTTAAAGACGTCGACAAAATCAATCTCAAAGGTAAGGGTATTTCAAAAGAAAGCCCCGAAAAACATATATTGTGAGTCCTTATTGTTTGTGATGTCCTTTTGTCAGTCCCTCTGTATGTATGTTGAAGTAAATATTTTGAATCTTTGGAATCGAAATCTTGAATAATTTCACACATATCTTTATCGTTTATGCATAGCGTTTGGAGGTAAAGGATATACATATGTACACATAAGATGAAAAATAACAAATTTAGAGATTTTACTTCTAAACTACTAGAGATGATTGCTTTTGCTTCTAAAGATTGAACAATTAAACAATGCACAAATACTTTTAGGAGTATGTTGAACAGTTAATATTATAGACGGCTGCTTTTGCTTGAAGATATAATACTCATATACAGCACAGCATTTAAAGGTGAAGGATATACATATAAGAAGAATATTAAAAAAAATTAAAGATGATTGCTTTTGCTTCTAAAGGTTGAGTAATTAATGCTCAAATACACTTAGGAATATGTGAATAATTACAGTTATACACGGCTGCTTTTGCTTTTAAAGCCTGGGCATATAATGCTCAGATACAGCGGAGCGTTTAAAAGTGAAGGATATACATACATATAAGTAGAAAATATAGAATTTAAGCCTTTGCTTCTAAAGCTTGACCAATGAATATTTAATAACACTTAGACATATGTCGAAAAATTTCAGTTACAGATGGCATGCCAATTTTATGACTTATTTAGTGTAATTACAGATTTCCCTTGTCTGCGAGTACTTTTATAAAGAAATTATTTTTATTTATTTAAAAAAATTTCAATAAAATTTAAAGAACGGGAAGTAAATTCAAATTGTCAACACTTTATGCCGCAAGGTGAAGAAAAAAAAATGTTTTTTTTTTCAAAATGTTCATACAATTTATGATAAAAAAACGAGAGATAGATATTTATGAATTATAATTTAATGTTTTTTTAATAGGACTCTAGACGACATGCTACCTCCATGTTGTACATTTTAAATTCCAACCACTTGAGTTTTTACGTCTGTATGTTTGCCTGTATGTTAGTGTACTTTAGGTTAAAACCAGTAATATTATTTAAAGAGATTTAAAAATACATTATAAATTTATATAAACATACATATACATATAAAAAAAAATAAAATAAAGCCTTCTTAACAGTTAAGTAGATGAGATAGAAAGAAGATAATGACGATGATGTTGTTGGTGGTGATGCCGTTGCTTCTGATGGTGGTAGAAGTATTAAGTAAAATTTAACATTTCCGGAAATTGAAAAATAAGACATCCATGTCCCTAGACTATATACAAATATAAATCCATGGTATTAAATAAGCCAAACAGAAAAATAACATAAAGTACCGAAAAAAACAAAAGAAGGAGGGATCATAAAAATAAAATAAAGAACAGAAGT
The DNA here is from genome assembly GCF_022045245.1 of Lucilia cuprina. NCBI lineage: Eukaryota > Metazoa > Arthropoda > Insecta > Diptera > Calliphoridae > Lucilia > Lucilia cuprina. The sequence goes on from NC_060954.1 coordinate 59,806,495, forward strand.
AGTAGTGGTAGTAGCATGTCATAATATTCTTAATAATAGGAACAGACAAATATTTTCGTAAAATAACTATATATGGCCAAATGAAAGCTATGTAAGTGTTACGCATACATAGCGTGTAGTTCTAGCTGTCTATATGTTTTTTGTTTTTGTTATTATTGTTTAAACTACAAACGATTTTAGCAACGAATGAGTGCATCTAAACAATAAAATTCAAAACAATTGTAATAACGGCCATAGAAAAATGTGGCCCTTTCCCTTCTTTTTTCCCACTTCTAATTCTGCTTAGCTACTTATACTACTACTACTATTTTGCTTCCTTCCGTTCTTCCTTTTGTTTAAGGCTTAGTTAAATACACATAATATTTACGTCGTGGTTTTAAGAGAAAGAGAGGAAGCGAGTGTGTGTGTGTATGCCTGTTTACGAGTGTTTGTAAATACATACACATACATGTATGTATGTCTTTATAATTCTGTATATTTTTATGTGTCAAAATATTTTTCTTTTTTAAGCAAGTCTTACTTAATTTTGTATACAATTAAACAATTTATTCAAAGTTATTTAAAATTTATTTTTTTAACACATTTTTAGCTAAAATCTTTTATATTTTTTCTACTTTAATTTTAAAAAATTTTCAGCTATTCTTTTCTATTTAAAAACACTTTTCATTTTCCATTTTTTTTCTATTAAACTTAACATTTACCGTTCGTTATTCTTCGCACAATTTTACCAACCGTTCACGACAAAACCCTGCAACTAACTGAAACTTTGATTAGAATTATGCACGACATGCTCTTATGAAAAATGACACTTGTATTTTGTAACAAAAAAGGATTGACAATACAATAAACAATAATATACCATTGTGTACTCTCTTTTTTGTTTGTGTATCTCTCTGTCTATTCCTTTATTAACATTTTACTAAGAGAACGCGCACATTTGTGGAATATTGCCAGATTGATGTTAAATACGCATCTACAAATGTAAACAATATTATGGGTGTTAACTTTTTTTGTTAAGTTGTAAATCTAATAACGAAATGCCCTAGAGCCTTCCGTTTAGCCAGAAAATGAACTTTTATGTTTTCACCCAAAAATTGAATTTTGGTAGGAAATAGAAGTGATCACAGATTTTAATCCTTTTTGCCCTAGGGCCTTCCGTTTAGCCAGAAAATGGACTTTTATGTTTTCACCAAAAAATTGCATTGTTGTAGGAAATAGAAGTGATCACAGATTTTAATCCTGTTTGCCCTAGGGCCTTCCGTTTAGCCAGAAAATGCACTTTTACGTTTTCACCAAAAAATTGAATTTTGGTAGGAAATAGAAGTGATCACAGATTTTAATCCTTTTTGCCCTAGAGCCTTCCGTTTAGCCAGAAAATAAACTTTTATGTTTTCACCCAAAAATTGAATTTTGGTACGAAATAGAAGTGATCACAAATTTTAATCCTTTTTGCCCTAGGGCCTTCCGTTTAGACAGAAAATGGACTTTTATGTTTTCACCTAAATATTGAATTCTGGTGGAAAATAGAAGTGATCACAGATTTTAATCCTTTTTGCCCTAGAGCCTTCCGTTTAGCCAAAAAATGAAATTTTATGTTTTCACCCAAAAATTGAACTTTGGTAGGAAATAGAACTGATCACAGATTTTAACCCTATTTGCCCTAGGGCCTTCCGTTTAGCCAGAAAATGAAATTTTATGTTTTCACCCAAAAATTGAATTTTGGTACGAAATAGAAGTGATCACAGATTTTAATCCTTTTTGCCCTAGGGCCTTCCGTTTAGCCAGAAAATGAAATTTTATGTTTTCACCCAAAAATTGAACTTTGGTAGGAAATAGAAGTGATCACAGATTTTAATCCTTTTTGCCCTAGAGCCTTCCGTTTAGCCAGAAAATGAACTTTTATGTTTTCACCCAAAAATTTAATTTTGGTACGAAATAGAAGTGATCACAGATTTTAATCCTTTTTGCCCTAGGGCCTTCCGTTTAGACAGAAAATGGACTTTTATGTTTTCACCTAAATATTGAATTCTGGTGGAAAATAGAAGTAATCACAGACTTTAATCCTTTTTGCCCTAGGGCCTTTCATTTAGCCAGAAAATGGACTTTAATGTTTTCACCAAAAAATTGAATTTTGGTAGGAAATAGAAATGATCACAGATTTTAATCCTATTTGCCCTAGGGCCTTCCGTTTAGCCAGAAAATGCACTTTTATGTTTTCATCCAAAAACTGAACTTTGGTAGGAAATAGAAGAGATCACAGATTTTAATCCTTTTCGCCCTAGAGCCTTCCGTTTAGCCAGAAAATGGAATTTTATGTTTTCACCAAAAAATTGCATTTTGGTAGGAAATGGAAGTGATTTTAATCCTTTTTGCCCTAGGGCCTTCCGTTTACCCAGAAAATGGACTTTTATGTTTTCATCAAAAAATTGAATTTTGGTACAAAATTAAAGTGATCACAGATTTTAATCCTTTTTGCCCTAGGGCCTTCCGTTTAGCCAGAAAATGAACTTTTATGTTTTCACTCAAAAATTGAATTTTGGTACGAAATAGAAGTGATCACAGATTTTAATCCTTTTTGCCCTAGAGCCTTCCGTTTAGCCAGAAAATGAACTTTTATGTTTTCACCAAAAAATTGAATCCTTTTTGCCCTAGGGCCTTCTGTTTAGCCAGAAAATGGACTTTTATGTTTCACCCAAAAATTGAATTTTGGTAGGAAATAGAAGTAATCACAGATTTTAATCCTTTTTGCCCTTGGGCTTTCCGTTAAGCCAGAAAATGGACTTTTATGTTTTCACCCAAAAATTGAATTCTGGTGGGAAATAAAAGTGATCACAGATTTTAATCCTTTTTGCCCTAGGGAATTCCGTTTAGCCAGAAAATTAACTTTTATGTTTTCACCCAAAAATTGAATTTTGGTAGGAAATAGAAGTGATCACAGATTTTAATCCTTTTTGCCCTAGGGCCTTCCGTTTAGCCAGAAAATGAAATTTTATGTTTCACCCAAAAATTGAATTTTGGTAGGAAATAGAAGTAATCACAGATTTTAATCCTTTTTGCCCTTGGGCTTTCCGTTAAGCCAGAAAATTAACTTTTATGTTTTCACCCAAAAATTGAATTTTGGTAGGAAATAGAAGTGATCACAGATTTTAATCCTTTTCGCCCTAGGGCCTTCCGTTTAGCCAGAAAATGGACTTTTATGTTTTCACCAAAAAATTGCATTTTGGTAGGAAATAGAAGTGATCACAGATTTAAATCCTTTTTGCCCTAGGGCCTTCCGTTTAGCCAGAAAATGAACTTTTATGTTTTTACCCAAAAATTTAATTCTGGTGGAATTAAAGGTGATCACAGATTTTAATCCTTTTTGCCCTAGGGCATCCCGTTTTGCCTGTGATCACTTTTATTAAACACCAAAAATCGATTTGGATTGTTACGTTTTTAGAAATAAAATAAATAAAATAATTTTTACGGATATGGCAGCATTGTGATTTAATATTATTACTACATCAAGCAGCTCAGGCACAAACCAACTCTTTAGCGGAATTGTTGCCAACAGTAAACAATTGAAAACATATGATCGTAGCTCAACCATATGATCATTAAAAGCATTTTTTAAGAGGAGAAACTTACATATTTTATGTAGTTAGCTCTAAGAGAGACAGTAGATTTCATTTGTTGATCAATGATCATTGTAAAAAGTGACAGTTTTTAAAAATATATATTTTTTTAACTACACAGTTAGTTTTGAGTTTAATTACTGATGTCTTTATGAAGTATGAGTATTATGAGTTGATCTGCAAAGTGTTTGTAACCAAAGTTGTGATCCCACCGAATATTGAAAAATTTGTATATTTATTCGGCATTTAAACTATTCGGTACACGCATGACATACACTTTTACTAAGTGAGTAATATTTGTTTGTTTCTCACATTAATTCGTTTGATTATCGGCAACAAATAGACGACAAAAAAAAAACACCTTTAAACATACACATGTATGTATGTTTGTATTAAAGTTTGTGTATTTTTATTTGATATTTCTACTATAAAAAAAGAAACAACACAAAACCGGCATCTGACAGATAAGATACGCAATTTCATTTCACTTTGTTTATCGCTTCGATATGTTGTTTGTCTAACTAAAAAACAGTCCACAAAATGTTTTCTACCAACTAAATAGGTTCTTTTTGGATTTGATTTGAAAAATAGTAGGTATTTGAAAATTTTTTTGAATGGTCATTTAGTATTTAAGAAGTTGCTACCGTTATAAGACGTTCTAAAAGTGCAGTGGAAAAAGGGTGATTGTTTAATGCATTGAAAAGAAATGTCTACCAATACTAATATAAGAAGACGCGTTTTACCGTCTCCCGATCCCAGAGCAGCGGATCCTCTATTACAACGTACCCAATCAACCGATGAGGTAAGCGAAATTTTCAATTGAACTTTGTATGAGTAGCGAGTAGATATTATTAATAGAATAGAAATGTTAATCTATGGAATATTTAAGCGAGAAATATTTGGAGAAAACATATTGACAGTTTAGAAAACATACACTTACCAACCTAAATTTTTGTGAATAGACACACGAGATAAGATAAGACAATTTAGATAGATTATGAAAAGAGTTTTATTATTTTGATTTATTAAGGTAGCTATGGGAAATTAGTCGGGGTAACAGGTTATTATTTCAATATTTTTTCTGGAAATTTTTTGAAAAAAAATTTAACAGTTTAAAGGTTAACAAAAGAATATATATTTAGAATTGATTCCAAATTTATTAGATTTAAGTCAGGGTCCAAGTCTATTATATATAGTAGCATGTACTGGTTCCAGTTTGCCATTAAATATACAAATTTATGTTCAAAATTTTTAGCTTATAGTTTTTTTTTTGAGGAAACATTCATTCTTTTGAATGGTTCTAGAACCACTACTTTTGTCAGTGATTTTAGTCGAAATGGTCGCACTGGGACCTAGTTTTAATATAAATATAGAAACGGTTCTAGAATTAATTATTTTGCAGATTTTCTGTCATATTACTTAAGAAAAATTGTATTAGTTCCATAACTACTTCCACAACCCATGCTAGTTTTAGTTTGTAAGTGATTCTAATGAAATTAATTCAAACTTATCACTTTTGTAACTGGTTCTATTAAAGCCCTGACATTTTTTCTATAAACTTCTTCTAGAAACAGTTCTTCTATCAATGTGTTTTTGTCATCCCAGAACTAATTCTTTTTTCATCGATTTTTTTTTGAAATTAAGAAAGATTGAAAAATTTTGATATATAGAGTATTTTAGCTTTTTAATCTTTAGAAAACTTTTTGATATCTTGATATTACAGTGGACGTCCACTAGTACGAATTATATAGTGTCAGGCCCTTTCGTAGTTCCGAAAAATTCCTATTATTGAACAACACATTTTGTATGTTTAAATTTAACAAAATATAATAAATATGTATTATTTCAAATTTCTTGTACATAAACAGGCATAAAAGGGACATATTTACGTATACGAATTGTTAATGAATGTATCGTGAGTCCAATGGTTGAAATGAGATAGTAAAGGTTATAAATTTTAATGTTTTTAAAAATATGTGTGCCAAAGACAATTTGCATGTACATATCTGTTCTAAAATGTATAAAACATGTTCAGATTACATAAAACTTTAATTAGAAACTTCAATGGAATATACCACTTTCAAAAACAATTCTATAATTTAAAATTTTCTCTTAAAAACTTGGAATATTTAAAGGATCACATATAGTAATGCTTAATGCCATTGGAATGTGGAGTCATAGTACTTTCAAAATTGACAGTTCATAGATATATAAATAATATTTTACTTATTAGAAAATCCATAATTTAGCATTGATGTTTATTACTTTGTAAAATGATTCCTACGACCTTTTCAATAACAGCGCTTTTGAAGCTTCAATATTGTTCTCATTGGCGATATCATTAAAGTTAATTTCTTCTCTTTGGTCATCGAAATTACAAGAAAATAAATTAATTACACTAAATAATTGTTGATTTGTAAATATACACAAAACATTTGTAATAAATGCAAAAAAACTTCAAAATTACTGAGCTAAAGGTGAATAAAAACTTCATTCATATACAATAATCTCAAATAGGTCTTTTTGCACTCGTTTTAAAACTAGTTAATTTAGAACAAATTCTTAAATGTTTCGAGGATATAAAGAGTTTTTTCATTTATCGAAAGTATTGAAAACTTCGATTCTTATATCTGCCATTATTTTCTTAAAATCTAACTTTAATACAAAACTTTCACCCATGCTAATGTTAAAGATCTGGGGGGGGGGTTACTCCGTATTTCGATTCGAAAGAAAAAGTTTTCGAAACTCAATGTATTTAACATACAAATTCGAAATGTTTTCATTCGAATTGAGTTACAGAGTAACCTCCCAGTTCCCTACAAGACCCATTACAAGTACTTTAGAATCTCAAGTCATTCTAAAGATCGCACTCACATTCTTTTCAAGTTATATATAAAATTAAATCTCTTAACGGATTTCCTGGTTTAAAATTTGTTAAAGAACTTTAAACAGTTGCCATCACACTTTAATATTTAAACATTTTTTTTAACTGATTAACAGCTTAAAATTTTCCTAATCTTGAGTGCATGATCAGTAAAGTCTAATTGCACTTTCGTTTATCACCGATATTTCTTTCAAAAACTGATAAGATTTATTGAACCAAAACATCTAACGATTATATTTCTTTTCATGCGTCTCTAATTGCAGAGTAAAGGTTTTCAACGTTTCTTTGTAAGACACAATAAAATCCAATGGTATTGGGCTCCTGTTTTCCTATCATTCTGGATATTATTATACTATAGCATTGCCATACCGGCATTTCATCGTTTACCCAAACCATTAAACATTAAAGATGAGGCTAAATATCCCGATTCGTTTATAGCTGAACGTGCAGAAATTAATCTACAGAAATTGGTGGATTTGGGTCCACGTGTTGTGGGTAGCAGTGCCAATGAACAGGGAGCCATTAAGTACTTTATGAGTTATGTACAAAAGCTAAAATCGGAAGCTAAAGATCTGTATGATATCGAAGCTGATGTACAAATTGCTTCGGGTAGTTATTGTCACTGGTCAATGGTGAATATGTATCAGAGTATACAGAACTTTTTGATCAAAATTGGTCCTAAAGGTTATAATGGCACTTCGTATTTGCTGGTGAATAGTCATTATGATACTGTACCTTTTGGACCGGGTGCTGGTGATGATGGTGCTATGGTGGCTATTATGTTGGAGACCATAAGAGTTCTATCACAATCGAATAATCCTTTAAAGAATCCAGTGGTGTTTTTATTTAATGGTGCCGAAGAGAATCCTTTACAGGCTTCGCATGCTTTTATTACCCAACATAAATGGGCGAAGAATTGCAAGTAAGTGGTAGAGTTTTAGTTCCAAATTCATATTGTATTTATTTAAGTTTATGTTTTCCTAAAGGGCTTTAATCAATTTGGATTCGGCTGGTAATGGTGGTCGGGAAATTTTGTTCCAATCTGGCCCTAATCATCCCTGGCTTATGAGACATTATCGCCGTGCTGTTGTTCATCCTTATGCCTCTACTGTGGCTGAGGAAATGTTCCAACGTCATTTTATACCTTCTGATACTGATTTTCGTATTTTCCGTGATCATGGCAAAGTTCCTGGTCTCGATATGGCTCATCAATATAACGGTTATGTTTATCATACTCGTTTCGATCGTCCCGAAGTTTTACCCCGTGGTACTTTACAAAATACCGGTGACAATGTTTTAGCTTTGGTGCGTGAACTGGCCAATGCTCCAGAATTGGAAGATAGTTCGGTGAGTTTTTTAAAGCTTTTAAATTTTCTTTATATATTGATTGTGTTTTTTTCTTTAGAAATATGCCGAAGGTCATACCATTTTCTTTGATGTTATGGGTTCGTTCTTGGTTTTCTATTCCGAAACTGAGGGTATTATTTTGAATGTTGTGGTCTCATTGGCTGCCTTGGCCGCTTGTGCTTATTCCTTTAAAATGATGGCCAATAATGTGGGCGTAAAATTGGTAACGGTTTTGAAACGTTCCATGTATACATTTTTGGTGCAAGTTATAGCTGTTTTAGCTGCTGCCACATTATGCTTCTTAATGGGCATATTTATGGACTTGATACATTTGCCCATGTCTTGGTTTTCCAATTCCTGGTTGATTTTGGGTCTTTACTTCTGTCCTCTGTTCTTTGGTTTTGCCATAGTTCCCGCGATTTATTTCCATTACACACAAGATGTAAGTTAAATTACGAAGTGTTTGGGGGAAAAAGGTTTTAATTTATATCTCTTACAGGATCGTTTCCCCATTGGTCATCGTGTACAGCTTTTGCTACATTGTCATTGCATTTTCTTGGCCCTGTTGACTCTGGTATTAACGATTTGCAAAATCCGTTCGGCCTTTATGTTTATGATTACTTTGTTGTTCTATACCTTGGGATTGATTGTTAATTTGGCCACCAAACTGCATAATAAAGGTAAGTTTTGAATTATGATTTGTTGTTATAATTTCATCTTAAATATATTTCCTCTTATAGCAACTCCTTGGTTGATTCCTCACATCATTTTTGGTATACCTCCCTTCTTATTCTATGCCTATGTTTGTCATGGTTTCTTTGTTACCTTTATACCCATGACTGGTCGCTTTGGCGCTGGTGTTAATCCCGATTTGATTATTTGTGCCTTCACTGTTGGTGTGGGCGTTTTAACTGGAGGTTTCATGGTGGGTTCACTTCTTTTTTTTAACATGTTCATAAAGTTTTATATTAATTCTTTCTTTTAGATTCCAGCTCTTAACATGTTCCATAGATCAAAGACTATAATCTGTTCTTTGTTGGCTATAACTTTGGTTTGTTTGATTGTGGCTGCTACTCCATTGGGATTCCCCTATAGACCCGAAACTAATGTACAAAGATTCTCTATTATTCATGCTCGTCGTACTTTCCGTGATATGAATAATGAAGTTCGTCGTGTGGAAACCGGTTATTTCATATTGCCTCAAGATAGACGCATATATACCGTTAAAAGTAAGGACTATATGTCAAAATAAAAAAAAACGCCATAGAATTCTCTTTGTTCCATCATATTTTAAAATATTTTAACGATTATTCTTCTCTTCACTGTTTATAGATCATGTTACCAATATGACTTTGGCCCAGTCCATTGTGGAAGATTGTGAGAATGAAATGTATTGTGGTTTACCCTTGTACAATCATAGATGGGTTAAAGCTAGGTGGGTTTATATTTACTAATAAGTAAACTATTTCTCCAACATTCATTATATCATAAATTTTTTTCCTTTAATAGAGCTTCTAGCGTCTGGATTCCTGCGCCCAGTCCTACATTCGATTTAATACCCTCGGTAAAGGTATTGGCAAAAAATCAAATTAGTAAAACCAAATTACGCTATGACATGGAATTAACAGGTCCCGATCATATGGGCCTATTTTTGAGACCGGTAGGTGATGGTAAAATAACAAATTGGTCATTCCATTGGACACCTTTGCGTATGGGCTGGCAACCACCATACTTTATATATTTCTCTTATGGTGTTAACGGAGATCCCTTGAAATTCTGGCTAGAGATTGAGGTAAGTTTTGAAAATCATCATTTTTAGGTTTATAGATGTTTTTGGAAGTATTTGTTTCTTATTTTAGCGTAAATCTGGCGACTGGAGTACTCCTGCTTTTGAAATTGGTCTTACTGGTCATTGGAATCATGACGAAAGTAAACAAACTGCTGATTTTAAGAAATTCTTAGCCAGTTTCCCTGAATATGTGGATCCTATAGCTTGGCCTGCTTCCTATGATACCTGGTATTATTAGGTTATCGGAAGTGGGTTTTACTTAATCCTGAGAGAAATATTTTTCATTTATTATAGATAAAAATTTAATAAATAAAGTTTTTGTATTTGCACAATGTGCCTTTAATAACAATAATAATATTAGAATTGAATTTTTAATATAATAGATAAAGATCAGGAATTAAACAAGATGTAAACTTGACATTCTGTTGTCTTAGAGATAGGAAACTATTTAAGTCTGTTTCTGAACATCTTTTATATCTGTTTCTGAACATCTTTTATATCTTCTGATTCTAAATCTTGAATAATCTATATATCCGTTTAAATGTTTCATGAAATCATGTTCAAGAACTCCTCAGACATATTCAGATCCAAAATCTTTAATAGTTCCATCAAAAAGGCTTTGAAGAAGATTTCTATTTAAAATCAGCAAAATCGGTCCATACATAATGAAAAATATGAGCAAAATTCCAGAAAAAACTAAAGATTATTCAGAATATTGAACATATTTAAAATGTTACTATCTGTCGATATACATACATAGGCAAATGACGGGGGAAATTTTGAAAAAATATATATATTTTTATATATTTAAAATCTTGATTTCTACATTTATTATCTACATTTCCGAAGTGCACGTTTATTGCAATTTTCTTGACTTTTAAACTATAAAAAAAAAAAAAATAGTTTCAGTCCAACATAATGAAACATATGTACCTATTAGTGTCCTAATTAATCCCCGTAAACAACAAACATATTTTTATAACAATCATTAACATTTTAGATTATAACAATACATATGTATGTACATACCCTACTATTGGGTTAATCTTTTGTTCATTTTTAATCAAATAACCTTTTTTTATTGTTATAAATGTATTAAATATAAACTTCGTTATTTTAATAAGTTTAATCATATTTCTGATACTGTATGGTTAACTGATAAGATCATATTCGTAATGTTTTGTATTCTTGTCGAGGGTTTAATTATACTTTTAACGTTTTTTGTTAAATTAGTAGCAAACATATAGAACTTCAGAACAGAAGTTCTAAATAGAAAACATATTAAAAATGACCAGTAAATCGTTTGAATTAAATCCGAATCCCGCTCAAATAAAAAAACATAAAAAATTTCCATGGTATTGTGCTCCGATATTTTGTGTGGCCTGGTATTTACTCTTCTATGTGGCTGCCATACCGAGTTTTTATTCTTATCCCAAAACAATTTTAATACGCGATGAATCTCGCCACCCCGATGAGTTTGTGGGTGAAAGAGCACAAATCCAGCTGTTGGGTTTATCGTCGATTGGTGTTAAACTTACCGGTACTGTGGAAAATGAAGTACATGCTGTTAATTTTTTACTTAAAGAAATTGAGAAAATTAAAGCTGCTTCCCGTAAAGATCTTTACGATATAGAGGTTGATGTACAACACTCTTCGGGCTCATTTATGCTGTGGGGTATGGCTACCAGTTATCATAATGTCTCAAATGTTATTGTTAAGATATCAGCGAAAAATTCTCCAAGTGATTCATATTTATTGGTTAATTCACATTTTGATTCGGAAGTTGGTTCACCGGCGGCAGCCGATGCTGGCGTTATGATTGTGGTAATGTTAGAAACTTTAAGGGTTATATCGATTTCGGAAAAGGAACTTAAAAATCCTGTGGTTTTTCTCTTAAATGGTGCTGAAGAGAGTAATTTGTTAGCAGCTCATGGTTTTATAACACAACATAAATGGGCGCCATATTGCAAGTAAGTAAAACATACTACATATTTGTGAAATTTGTGTTAGATAGAAAATATATGTCAATCGTGGGAAGAGATTAATTTGATTAGACTTTAATAATCATCAATATGTTGATATCCATATGTCTTTAACGATAAAAACTTTTCGGTGTTAAAATTAACCGAATCGGAAGATTAGATTTTAAATAAAATTTGCAAACGTAAAAAGCTGTTTTAGTTTTTGAATAAAATGATATTAATGCAAAAATCACAAATTTAATGCAATAACTCAAATTTTAGAATTAAAAAAAAAAAACTAGTGCAAACCGAATATTTTTTAATAGCATCCATGGTTCGAGTGATTTCGCCATTACTTATAGAACATGTCAAATAAAAATCATTGGATCTTGAATGAGTGTAAACAGAACCACAATGCATCATTGGATCCAATGATTTCGCCATTACTTAAATGAGGGCGGGTTTCTTACTACTCAGTTAAACTAGGCTTAACTTGCTGTTAGATTAAACTCCGAACAAATTTAGGCGGACTTTAACCGATGATTGTGTTTTTTAGTTTTTGATTTAAGCTCAGTTAACTTTGTTAGTATTGCCAAGTTTTCACTCAAAAACATAAGCAATGAACAGCTGTTTTTTGCAAACAATACTTTTGTAAAAATTTTGGAGAAATGTTAAATAAACATTTAAAACAATAATAAATAAAACAAAACAAATCAGAAAATTGCAATTTATTTAAAATATTAAGTTTTTGTTCTTCCGAAATCATTGTTTTATTGTTTTTGTTAATTGTGTTTTCTAACTTATAACTTGAGTTTAATTGGCCACATACACTCAGTTAAACTAAGATAATAAGTAACTTTACTGATAACTGAAAAACACGAAACATATATTAAACTAGGTTTAAACAAAAAATGTAGATTAAATTTATCTGTAAAACCCGCCCTAACTCGTCAAACAAAAATCTTGTTTTTTTTTCATATTCCAGGACTTGTTAGAACGAATCTTAACATAATGGAACTGGCAGTGTGTTTATTATTAAAATTTTTTATCTTTTTAGAGCTTTAATCAATTTGGATTCCACTGGAGGTGGCGGTAGAGAAGTACTTTTTCAAACTGGTCCCAACCATCCCTGGTTAGTAAAGGTATGTATTTAAATTAAAAATTTCTTAGAAAAACTTACCAAAAACAAATTTATATGTATGTTACATTCATTTGATTAACAATTTAAGTTATTGAAAATGTCTTCTCTTATATTTAAACAAATTATCCCGGAAAATTTTATTTCCTGCTTTTTATATTAAAAAAACACTTTCCAACACTTTTTTCTGCATTCACAAATAAAAACAATTGTTTTTGCATCAATAAGGCAAACACAACAATAACAACAATTAAAAATACTTGTTAATGAACAACAACAAAGAATAGCTAACAAATTTTACATGAAAAAATCTTTATTTCTTTTGCAATTTATTTTTGTTTTTTTTGACATTTATAAACAAAAACAATTGTTTTACTTCACTAGAGCTCAACAAAACAATAACAACAACACAAAAAATACTTGGAAAAACACAATAACAATACTATGGCCAGCAAAGTTTTCAGCATAAAAAAACACAAATTACTTTTGCAATTTATTTGAGATTTTTACAGATATTTTTTAATATAACACATTAATTTTATTAATTTAGCATTTATTAATAGGTTTATAATGTTTTTGTTTAAATTAAAACACTTTTTCTATTGTTAATTTATTAATTTTGACAAACAACCACGCTATGCACGCACGAAAAGTAGTAACCGGCTAATAACTAATAAACGAAAACAAATAATAAACAAAACAACAGAGAGAGAGTGACAGATTAGAGTACCGTTACTATTTAGCAAACTAGCAATAGGAAGTGTTGCCAGATGTGGTTATTTTAGACAAATAGGAATATCAATCGTTTTATATGGAAAATTTATAATATTAACGAAAATAACTAGGTTAAACGTGATTTTAATGGAATTAAATACATGTTTAATTAGTAATTGAACTAAAAATAGTTTGTTTTAGGAAATTTTTATATTTTAACTTAGATTTTTAATAATATTTTTTTTATATTTTTCTAGTATTATCAAAATGCTGCCAAACATCCTTATGCCACCACCATAGCAGAGGAATTATTTCAAAATAATTTTGTGCCCTCGGATACGGATTTTCGCATCTTTAGAGATTATGGTGGAGTGCCCGGTCTAGATATGGCTCATGCTTATAATGGTTATATATATCACACCAAATATGATAATTTTCAAAATCTACAAAGAGGCACTTATCAAACAACTGGAGACAATGTTTTAGCTCTAACCTGGGCTCTAGCCAATGCTGAGGAGTTAAGAAATCCTGAGCAACATGCTGAGGGTCATGCTGTGTATTATGATTTTTTGGGTTGGTTTTTGATTAGCTATACCGAACCTACTGGTATTGCTATAAACAGTGTAGTTTGCTGTTGTGCCTTAATATTTATGGGCATTTCGGTATACTTAATGGCCAGAGTGGAGAAAAAAGTTGGTGATGGTGATTGTAAATCGGTTTTTGTAAAATTTCTGCAAATATTTTGTGTACAAGTTGTAACATGTTTTGTTGCCATTGGTTTGACTTTACTCATTGCGGTGATAATGGATGCTTTGGGTTTAACACAAACCTGGTATTCGGAGGAATGGTTAATATTTGGTCTATACTTTTGTCCTATGTTCTTTGCTATGACAATAATACCAGGTATTTTTATACAATGGTCTAAGGAAACGGTAAGTCGTAATTAAAATTGATAAATTATTATTTCCTTTAATAAAACATTAACTATTTTTTCAGTCCCCTTTGGGTATTAATGATACTATAACCTGTTTTATGCATGCTCACTGCATTTTATTGGTTATTATTTGTATAATTATGACTAGTATGGGCATTAGATCTTCATTCTTCCCTATGATAGCTATATTTTTCTATACCAGTTCGGTTTTGTTAAATATGTTAATATCCAGATTTACCACTAGTAAGTTATTAACATTTTACATTATTTATTTTGTTTAATCATGTTTCAATATTTTTAGAATGCTATTATATAGCCTTGCATTTGGTGTGTCAAGTTATGCCTTTTTGGTTTTATACCTATTTGGCCTTTGTATTTCTGAACACCTTTATACCCATGCAGGGTCGTGATGGTCCTGAAAATAAACCCGAAATTTTAATCTCCTTATTTGTGGCGATATTCACCATACATTTTGCTGGTTTTATAGTAAGTTTTATTTAACTTTTTTTTACAAAATTTGAGTTGAATTCAAAACTTTCTTTTCAGCTGCCAATTTTACATAAATTCCATAAATCAAAATCTTTAATTTCTATATTTGGTGTTTTAACTATAATATTTATTATTATTGCTGCCACACCCGCCGGATTTCCCTATAAGAAAGATGTGGCTCCTCAAAGATTTTATGTTTTGGTTGGTTATATATATTTTAACATTTTTAGATTTAATTTAAAAAAATTTTAAATATTTTAGCATACCGAACGTGTTATTCACGACTATGATGGTAGGGTGATTAAAAATGATACGGGCTTTTATATTCAACCGGTAGATACTAGACCAAATAGTTTAGACGATACTACTTTCCAAAATGCCTTACCCAGCTCTTGGATAAAAGCTGAGTGTGAGCAGGAAGTATTTTGTGGTTTGCCATTGTACAGTTCTAGATGGATGGATTGGAAGTGAGTATAAAGGATCTAGTTCCTTAGATTTATTATTAACAGGTCTATCACAGAATTCTATTTGGAATAGAAATGGAATTATATTGAGTATTTGTATTTCTTAGGGCGGGTTTTTCTGATAAAGATAATCTTCATTCTTTGGTTTAACCTGTGCCTCGTTTCTGTAACTCTCGCATCGAGAAACTTCTCGATGCGAGAGTTACAGATGCTCGATGCTAAAAACAGCTGTTCATTGTTTATGTTTTTGACTGAAAAGTTGGCAATGCTAACTGATCTTAAATCCATAACTGAAAAACAGAATCATCGGTTAAAGTTCGCCTAAATTTGCTCCGAGTTTAATTTAATAGCAATTTAAACCTAGTTTAACTGAGTAGTAAGAAACCTGCCTTAATCAGAACTTTGGGGAATGAGAAGCCCATAGTTGTTTTAACACGAAACAACAAGACTCTAGTTACTAGTTAAGTATATGTACTAGTAACTAGATTTGGCCATAGACTAGTTACTGAACAAATTCAGAGAGTATTCAATAGATTAAGGATAAGTCAATTGGCTTGTCAGAAAACTGCAGATTAATCCATTAAACTAGTTAATTGCTAAACCGAAAAGTAGTTAAGAGCCCTTATATCGAAAAACTGATGTGTTAGGGAAATTCTGAGATTGGATTTAGTGAATCTTCATACTTTGGTTTAAAAATTTGTTGGCCTGGGTAATATTGAATAAAATTTCCTTAATTTTCCCTACTTTTCAGAAATTCAACAATGTGGATACCAGCTGCACGTCCCAATCTAGTCATTCCCACCGAACTGAAACTTACAGGCAAAGTCTATAAGCCAAACAATAAAATACGTTATGATTTTAGCTTAAAAGCTGCCGATAGAATTGTCATCTATGTGGATCCTTTGGCCAGTGTTAATGTAACAAATTGGTCATTTGATAGAACACCTTTAAATGAGAACTATAAAACACCCTATTTTATCTATCATGTTTATTCTATGGATGATACGCCCCTAAAGTTTTGGCTTGAAATAGAGGTTAGTTAAGAGTTTTAACAAAAAAGCTTAATAAACTTAAACAATTTTTTATGATGTATTTTTAGCATTCGTCTACACAAGTAGAAGGTCCCTATTTACGTTTGGCTGTGGGTGCTCATTTTCTTTATCATACTCACACTTATACTAAAGAATATCGAGAGTTTCTGGAAACATTTCCAGAATGGACATATCCCACTAATTGGGCGGCCTCCTATGAAAGTTGGCAATTTTAATAATGATGAAACTATTATAATTTATTTTAATTTAAAATAAAAAAAATTTATTATATTTTAATTTAAAATGTTGTTTTTTTTAATCAATTCGTTGTGTAGGTTTTTTTTAGGTAAATTATATTAAAAACTAATTAAATGAGCTTTCTTAAGGACTACATACATAAATACGTTCATATACATACATATTTTTTTGTTTTTCTTTTTTTATTACAATTAAAAGGTGTAAAGGACAATGTTGCTGTAAGAGTAAATCTCTGTTTTGTTTTTCGTTCGTTCATTGTTCTAAACACTTTGTTCATTTTCAGTGGCAACAGATAAATCACTAAATAAATATATAACTAAAGCTAAGTGGGAGTTGTTTTACTTTAAACTTAACTTATTTAAGTTTATAATCTCCAACTTTCGAAAGAACTCGTCCAAGAGCTTACATAAGCCCAGGCGGGGAAAGAGGCTAAGAATGATCTAAAATCTTGAGTATTATAGATTTCATCATGAATCTTATGGCCTATAATGGCAATATCGAATGTGGCACCCGACCAGTCGGCACTTTCACGCTGTGAATATAAAAAATACACACACACACACATTACATTAAATTGTTCTTTTTTTTAAATTTCGGAAACATACCTCAAATTCTAAATTAAATCTCAAGGGAGTGGGATCTAAAGCATAAGAGAAATAAACAAAATAAGGTGGCTCAAATTTCTCATCTATAGGAATTTTGGTAAATGACCAGTCCACCAATCTGGTATCTTTTAAAGGTTCTATAAACATGCTCATATGATCGGGTCCCGAGATTTCCAAGGTAAATAAAACATTTCTTGAGGTAGTCTGCCTCTTCGATATTATTTGCATTCTAGGCCAACCACCTGGAGCGGGAGCTGGGGCCGGTATAAAGAAACTTTGTTCTCTGTAAAAGATACATTGCTCTTAAGTAAGTGTTTAGATAATACATCAATGGTTTACTTACTTCCAACCCAACCATCTGCTACTGTAAATAGGATAGCCACACATTAATTCGGTATCACAATCGGCTTTGCCAGATTTTTCGAGATTTTGATTTTTAAACATGAAATCTATAGTATGTGGTCGACGATCAACGGGTACAACATAATAGCCAGAATCATTACGACGTACTGTCATGGCTGGATCTCCCTCATGGAAAGTGCGTGTAGTGTGCTAAAAGTAGGTACTTTACAATGTAGCTTCAAAATATAAGCATTTTCGTTTAAATACTTACCACTGCATAAAATCTTTGTGGAGCATCTTTTTCGGCATAGGGAAAACCAACCGGAGTAGCCGCCAAAATAATGAATATCAGGCAAATTGCAGCGAATAGAGAAATAATAGTTTTTGATTTGCGGAACAGGCACAGCAAGGGAACCTATATTAAGAAAAAACAACAACAAATCAAACTAGCATCTAAACATTGAACTCAAAACTTTTTAAAACTTACCAAGAAGGGTGCAAATAACAAACAAATTAACATAGTAAAACCACCAATTAATAGTTCAGGATTCGAATTGGCACCATCACGACCCTGCATGGGTATGAAAATCACATAGAAAGCATAACAGAAATAGGTATACAAAAGGAATGGAAAGATCTGGCAAATACAATGAGGTATAAGCCAAAGGAAATCTATAAACAGAGAAAACCCACAAGTTATTTTACTATAAAAACAAATAACAATTTTAAAACACTTACTTTTCTTATGGAAACAAGTAGCAATATTCAAGATCACTGATAACGTATAGAAGCCAATGCTCAACGTTATCAAAAACGCTGAACGTATACCGAATGAGATCATGATCACGGCTATTATGGTCAATATTAAACAATGGGCATGCATCAGCAGTTGCAAAGCATAGGCCAAGGGCAAGCCATGTTCTTTGGTGTAACCCAAATAAATGGCTGGCAAAATGCCCAAAATAAAGAATATGGGACAAAAATATAAACCGAAAACAATCCATGTTTGTTTAAACCATGTCATCGATAAGCCAATAGCATCCAAAAACCAAGCTATGAATATGCTAACCAAAATGGTAAGCACTACGGCCGATAGCTGGATAGCAAATAGTATGCCAAATTTAGTAAATATACGACGTCTAAACATGCCCGTGTGATGAGCCATATTCCATATATAGGCCAATAAAGTAATAATAAACAAAACACACAATACAATATTGATAATAAGACCAGTCTGCTCGGAATAGTAAACAATAAACCAGCCCAGTACATCATAGAAAACCATATGACCCTCTGCATGTTTCTGTTTTGTAATAAAACAAAATAAAAACGGAACATTAAAACTTTTTTGTTTCATCAATTTAATAATTCCAATACTTACTGCAGGATCCTCTAACTCAGGAGCATTTGCCAAAGCTTTCACCAAAGCCAAAACATTATCACCAGTCGATTGATAGGTTTTTCTAGGTATAGCATTAAAACGATCATATTTTGTGTGATAGACAAAACCATTGTATGTATGTGCCATATCTAAGCCGGGTATATTGCCGAAATCACGGAAAATTCTATAATCTGTTTCGGAGGGTACAAAACCATTTTGAAATAATTCTTCACCTATAGTTGAGGCATAAGGGTGTACAATATTGGCGCCATAATACTGATAGAATAAATAAGGGGAAATTTATTAAATTGAAAATTTTACTTTATAAGTAATGTTTAGTTACCTTCATAAGCCAAGGATGATCGGGACCAGATTGAAATAGAATTTCCCGACCACCAGAGCCAGCTGAATCTAAATTAATAACAGCTCTGGCAAATAAACAATATTGAATTATGTTAGAAGCAGTTTATAAACTTTTATGAAAAGCCTATAGTCTAGTCTATAGTCTTGTCTATAATCTAGTCTATAGTTTAGTCTATACTATAGTCCATAGTCTAGTCTTTACTATAGTCCATAGTCTAGTCTTTACTATAGTCCATAGTCTAGTCTATACTATAGTCCATAGTCTAGTCTATAGTCCAGTCTATAGTCTAGTCTATAGTCTAGTCTATAGTCTAGTCTATAGTCTAGTCTATAGTCTAGTCTATAGTCTAGTCTATAGTCTAGTCTATAGTCTAGTCTATAGTCTAGTCTATAGTCTAGTCTATAGTCTAGTCTATAGTCTAGTCTATAGTCTAGTCTATAGTCTAGTCTATAGTCTAGTCTATAGTCTAGTCTATAGTCTAGTCTATAGACAAATCTATAGTCTAGTCTATAGTCTAGTCTATAGACTAGTCTATAGTCTAGTCTATAGACTAGTCTATAGTCTAGTCTATAGACAAATCTATAGTCTAGTCTATAGTCTAGTCTGTCTCTAGTCTTTATCTAACCTAATCTATAGGCTATAGTTAATTTTATAGTCCAGTCTATATTGTAGTCTATAATCTACTCTATAGTCTAATCTAGTCTAGTATATAATCTATTCTATAGTCTTGTCTATATATTCTAGTCTATAATCTATTCTATAGACTAATCAATAGTCTAGTCTATAGTCTATTCTGTAGTCTTGTCTACAGTTTAGCATAAAGTCTAGTCTATAGTCTAGTCCATAGTCTTTTTCTCTTTATAATTTCGTGTCAGTCTAATGTAAATTTAATGCATTTAATGCAATGAGTACAAATACAAAATAATTTAACACAAAAACATAAATAAACAATGTACACAACAGCATAAATATGTATGCATATGTATATGTATGTAGGTTGCATATCTTAGTTGTTTCCCAAGTCATTCATCCAAACCATAAACATTGATATTCCGTCACTCATTCACTCACTCACGGAAATGGTTCTTTATAGAGGAGTAATATATTTTTCTGGTTGTTGTGGTGACTGTTGCCTTGTGGAAAAGACATAAAAAATACAATGAACTGATTATGCATGTTGTTTGTTGTTGTTGTTATTATATTTTGATATTAGCCAGAGGGAAAATTAAATGTTTTCTTTTTTTTTTTGTTATTAAGTTTTTTGTTGTGCTCTTTGTTGTGTTAGGTCTTCGTTTTTTGATTCAATATCGTTGACAAAATTGAAATGAATTTAATTCATTTAATTATATGATTTTATATTTTTTATATAAGAGCTATAGAAGCAAAAGTAGTAAACTCTATTTCTTGTTTTTTAACTCCTATGGAGAGTGAATGAATTTCTTATTCAATATTTTAAGATATTCAAATTTTTATTATTTGAAAAGCTAAGTGAAGTGGAGATTGCTGCTTCTGCTTCTATACCTTTTGTTTATTTATGTTTGTATGGAATTTAGACAATTTCAACATGAAAGTGGAATGTATAAAATGATGGCGTTAAATTTTCATTTCATCTCTTTATTCTTTTGTTTTGTTCTTTTTTTTATATCTCAGTTGTTTTTTGTTGTGGTGTTTGAATCATAAAATTGTATAAAAGATATGATTTTAAATTTATTTATTTATGAATAATGATGGTCTTTAGTTGAGTATGTTTTGTGGTTGTCTTTAATATTAACGTTTTGACTTTTCTTCTTTTGATTCTTTTTTTGTTAGCTTTGTATTATTAACGGATCCAATATTTACCATATTGATTTATTTCTATTGTCATGTTGGTTTTCTTTTCTTTTTTTGTTTGTTGTGATTAATAATAGAGAAATACTTTCCATTTCATTTGATGACGAAAGAGTGGTCATCTATTGTGATATTTATGTGTATGTTCTAAGTTGTTTGAACGTGACAATGAATGTTTTATGGCAATGAACAGAATGCAAACTACAAGCGAAAAACTACTAATAAGATAAATAGATAGATAGATATATAGATAGATAGATAGATAGATAGATAGATAGATAGATAGATAGATAGATAGATAGATAGATAGTCTATAGTCTAGTCTATAGTCTAGTCTATAGTCTAGTCTATAGTCTAGTCTATAGTCTAGTCTATAGTCTAGTCTATAGTCTAGTCTATAGTCTAGTCTATAGTCTAGTCTATAGTCTAGTCTATAGTCTAGTCTATAGTCTAGTCTATAGTCTATAGTCTATAGTCTAGTCTATAGTCTAGTCTATAGTCTAGTCTATAGTCTAGTCTATAGTCTAGTCTATAGTCTAGTCTATAGTCTAGTCTATAGTCTAGTCTATAGTCTAGTCTATAGTCTAGTCTATAGTCTAGTCTATAGTCTAGTCTATAGTCTAGTCTATAGTCTAGTCTATAGTCTATAGTCTAGTCTATAGTCTAGTCTATAGTCTAGTCTATAGTCTAGTCTATAGTCTAGTCTATAGTCTAGTCTATAGTCTAGTCTATAGTCTAGTCTATAGTCTAGTCTATAGTCTAGTCTATAGTCTAGTCTATAGTCTAGTCTACATTGTCTAGTCTATAGTCTAGTCTATAGTCTAGTCTATAGTCTAGTCTATAGTCTAGTCTATAGTCTAGTCTATAGTCTAGTCTATAGTCTAGTCTATAGTCTAGTCTATAGTCTAGTCTATAGTCTAGTCTTGTCTATAATCTAGTATATAGTCTAGTCTAGTGTATAGTCTTGTCCATAGTCTAGTCTATAATTTATATACTTTAGTTTGAAATCACAACAAACTTACTTAACATTTTGCGCCCAATCATGTTGTGTAATAAAGGCATGGGAACCCTGCAAAGGATTCTCTTCGGCTCCATTGAACAGAAAAACAACAGGATGCATTAATTCAGTCTCATATTTGGTAATAGCTCTTATAGTTTCCAACATAATAACAATCATCATACCAGCATCACCAGCACCCGAACTACCGGGAACCGTATCATAATGACTATTAATCAGTAAAGCAAAGTGCTGTTCGACTTCTTTGGTGTAATCTTTACCACAACATTTTGAATGCTCTGATAACAATTGACCATTTTCCAGAGAACATAATTGCCCGAAGCTATTTGAACGTCCTCCTCAATATCGAACAAATCCAAACGAGCTTCATTGCGTATTTGAGATATTTCTCCTAGTAAAAAGGCCACCACTGACTGTTCATTGGCGGGACTACCCACAACTTTGGGACCGATTTTCGTTAGTCTAAGTAAAGTATTTTCCGCACGTTCTCCTATAAAACGTCCTGGGTTATTTGGCTCTTCGGCTATTAGAAGGCTATCGGGCATATAGTGAAAACTGGGTATGACAGTCAGATAGAAGAGCAGAAACCAAAATGCTATAAACACCGGTGCCCAATACCAACCAAATTTACTGCGGTTGTATATAATTTTCATATTCTCATACTTGGATTTCATCATTGGAAGAAAGTGACGAGTTTAGCTGTAAATAGAATAAGAAATTAATGCAATTAATTTTAATTTCAAAAGAAATGTTAAGGGGGGATTATAATTCTTAATTTAGTTTATAAACAAAGTTCTTTTTGTATAAAACCGCTGCAAAGTTATTAGCAATAAAATTATTAATATAATTGTATAGTTAATTAATTTAGTGTTTGATAAGAAGCCAATTTTATGATGAGGTATCTAAAAATATAGCCACACCTACCTCTCTGTATTGACACCCTCGAAGTGTTTGCTATGGGTCGTCAAGTGTTTATTGGGGTATTTTTTTATACCCCACGAGGTTAGAAACAACTTAAATCTTTTAGTAAGTAAAAATTCAGAAATGGGACCTTTTTTAATGTTTAACGATTTTAAAGATTATTTTTTGTTTGGTGCAATAGAGTCTTTTTTTTGATTGCAATGTTTGATTGATTTGATTAAAATTCGACTTTAGTCTTATATTAATTGCGATTAAATAATTTAATCTAATTGAAGTCATAAACATAGTATATTGCGATTATATGGTTATGAATAACAAATTACTTTTATTAGGAAAATTGGAAATAAATATAAAGTTTTTGAAATTTAACAAAAACATTTTTCAAAGTAATAAATTCTTTTTAATAAAATTTGAATAATTTTAAAGATAAGTCTTTGGAAAGTTTTTTTTTCAAAATTGAAAAGTTTATAATGACCTTTTACATTAAAGGTCTTTTTCTTAATAATTTATCAAAAATTTATTTTATAAACTTTTTATAAATGTTTCTAAAAAAATAAGACCCTTAAAATAGGTTGTAAATAAAAACAAAGTCAATTTATTTCCTTCGAATACTCTTTTCAGGGACATCGAAGTCATTAAACGATTTGTTGAAAAAAGAAACATTCTAAAGGGGATTTACGATTTTTAACTGTCAAATAGTTATGTGATGGCCTTTGGTAGACTTTTGTTTGGATTTTTATTTATTATTTAACAAAATACTTTAGCAATCGATTAAGATTAGATTTGAAAAAAATTTCTCTTGAACCAGACAATATATATAAAAAAATAAATAAAATATCATTATGATTAATCTTTGTTCATATTAATCTAATTTGAGATTAATTGTGCAACCAGGGGACTAACTGCCACTTTTTTTTTTATAAGAATTTAACTCTAGATAAGATTTGCAGTGAAATTTTTAATCGAATGTTAGATTTAACAATTTTGAAATGTGTGTTAGTTTACCAATTTGTCTGGAGAAATAAACGTGCATTATTTATAACTATTAACTATTTAAAATAAACGTTTTTTAATAAAAAATATTAACATGTTATAAAGTAAAAAATAACACATTTGTATAAATCAATTTATAAACAGGATATTGAAGCACTTAATTAGTAATATAATTCTAAAGAAAATATCAGAAATGAAATTATCTGAGTTAAACAATACTTGAGACATATTTAAGAGGTCCAATCGTACATTGAGCTTATTCAAACTAGTTATACCGATAAAGGTTTGTTTTGGCGAATCTAATCATAAATTAAATTTTTAATTCATATTAAATATACAAATTATAAAATAAACAAAAAAAAAATAATAAATAATAATAATAATAATAAAAATTAAAAAAGCTTATATTCTAAAAGTCAAGTTTCGAGAGTATCAGTTCTCTAACAGATAGACTGTTTATCTGTATATCTATATATCTATATATATATATATCTATCTATCTATCTATCTATCTATCTATCTATCTATCTATCTATCTATCTATCTATCTATCTATCTATCTATCTATCTATCTATCTATCTATCTATCTATCTATCTATCTATCTATGTATCTATCTATCTATCTATCTATCTATCTATCTATCTATCTATCTATCTATCTATCTATCTATCTATCTATCTATCTATCTATCTATCTATCTATGTATCTATCTATCTATCTATCTATCTATCTATCTATCTATCTATCTATCTATCTATATATCTATCTATCTATCTATCTATCTATCTATCTATCTATCTATCTATCTATCTATCTATTTATCTGTCTATCAATCTATCTATCTATCTATCTATCTATCTATCTATCTATCTATCTATCTATCTATCTATCTATCTATCTATCTATCTATCTATCTATCTATCTATCTATCTATCTATCTATCTATCTATCTATCTATCTATCTATCTATCTATCTATCTATCTATCTATCTATCTATCTATCTATCTATCTATTTATTCTATCTATCTATCTATCTATCTATCTATCTATCTATCTATCTATCTATCTATCTATCTATCTATCTATCTATCTATCTATCTATCTATCTATCTATCTATCTATCTATCTATCTATCTATCTATCTATATATCTATCTATTTATCTGTCTATCTATCTATCTATCTATCTATCTATCTATCTATCTATCTATCTATCTATCTATCTATCTATCTATCTATCTATCTATCTATCTATCTATCTATCTATCTATCTATATATCTATCTATCTATTTATCTTATTAGTAGTTTTTCGCTTGTAGTCTATCTATCTATCTATCTATCTATCTATCTATCTATCTATCTATCTATCTATCTATCTATCTATCTATCTATCTATCTATCTATCTATCTATCTATTTATCTGTCTATCAATCTATCTATCTATCTATCTATCTATCTATCTATCTATCTATCTATCTATCTATCTATCTATCTATCTATCTATCTATCTATCTATCTATCTATCTATCTATCTATCTATTTATCTATCTATCTATCTATCTATCTATCTATCTATCTATCTATCTATCTATCTATCTATCTATCTATCTTTTTATCTATCTATCTATCTATCTATCTATCTATCTATCTATCTATCTATCTATCTATCTATCTATCTATCTATCTATCTATCTATCTATCTATCTATCTATCTATCTATCTGTCTATCTATCTATCTATCTATCTATCTATCTATCTATCTATCTATCTATCTATCTATCTATCTATCTATCTATCTATCTATCTATCTGTCTATCTATCTATCTATCTATCTATCTATCTATCTATCTATCTATCTATCTATCTATCTATCTATCTATCTATCTATCTATCTATCTATCTATCTATCTATCTATATATCTATCTATCTATTTATCTTATTAGTAGTTTTTCGCTTGTAGTTTGCATTCTGTTCATTGCCATAAAACATTCATTGTCACGTTCAAACAACTTAGAACATACACATAAATATCACAATAGATGACCACTCTTTCGTCATCAAATGAAATGGAAAGTATTTCTCTATTATTAATCACAACAAACAAAAAAAGAAAAGAAAACCAACATGACAATAGAAATAAATCAATATGGTAAATATTGGATCCGTTAATAATACAAAGCTAACAAAAAAAGAATCAAAAGAAGAAAAGTCAAAACGTTAATATTAAAGACAACCACAAAACATACTCAACTAAAGACCATCATTATTCATAAATAAATAAATTTAAAATCATATCTTTTATACAATTTTATGATTCAAACACCACAACAAAAAACAACTGAGATATAAAAAAAAGAACAAAACAAAAGAATAAAGAGATGAAATGAAAATTTAACGCCATCATTTTATACATTCCACTTTCATGTTGAAATTGTCTAAATTCCATACAAACATAAATAAACAAAAGGTATAGAAGCAGAAGCAGCAATCTCCACTTCACTTAGCTTTTCAAATAATAAAAATTTGAATATCTTAAAATATTGAATAAGAAATTCATTCACTCTCCATAGGAGTTAAAAAACAAGAAATAGAGTTTACTACTTTTGCTTCTATAGCTCTTATATAAAAAATATAAATCATATAATTAAATGAATTAAATTCATTTCAATTTTGTCAACGATATTGAATCAAAAAACGAAGACCTAACACAACAAAGAGCACAACAAAAAACTTAATAACAAAAAAAAAAAGAAAACATTTAATTTTCCCTCTGGCTAATATCAAAATATAATAACAACAACAACAAACAACATGCATAATCAGTTCATTGTATTTTTTATGTCTTTCCACAAGGCAACAGTCACCACAACAACCAGAAAAATATATTACTCCTCTATAAAGAACCATTTCCGTGAGTGAGTGAATGAGTGACGGAATATCAATGTTTATGGTTTGGATGAATGACTTGGGAAA
Source organism: Lucilia cuprina (assembly GCF_022045245.1). Lineage (NCBI taxonomy): Eukaryota > Metazoa > Arthropoda > Insecta > Diptera > Calliphoridae > Lucilia > Lucilia cuprina. The sequence continues at coordinate 59,833,546 of NC_060954.1, forward strand.
CAACTAAGATATGCAACCTACATACATATACATATGCATACATATTTATGCTGTTGTGTACATTGTTTATTTATGTTTTTGTGTTAAATTATTTTGTATTTGTACTCATTGCATTAAATGCATTAAATTTACATTAGACTGACACGAAATTATAAAGAGAAAAAGACTATGGACTAGACTATAGACTAGACTTTATGCTAAACTGTAGACAAGACTACAGAATAGACTATAGACTAGACTATTGATTAGTCTATAGAATAGATTATAGACTAGAATATATAGACAAGACTATAGAATAGATTATATACTAGACTAGATTAGACTATAGAGTAGATTATAGACTACAATATAGACTGGACTATAAAATTAACTATAGCCTATAGATTAGGTTAGATAAAGACTAGAGACAGACTAGACTATAGACTAGACTATAGATTTGTCTATAGACTAGACTATAGACTAGTCTATAGACTAGACTATAGACTAGTCTATAGACTAGACTATAGACTAGACTATAGATTTGTCTATAGACTAGACTATAGACTAGACTATAGACTAGACTATAGACTAGACTATAGACTAGACTATAGACTAGACTATAGACTAGACTATAGACTAGACTATAGACTAGACTATAGACTAGACTATAGACTAGACTATAGACTAGACTATAGACTAGACTATAGACTAGACTATAGACTAGACTATAGACTAGACTATAGACTAGACTATAGACTAGACTATAGACTAGACTATAGACTAGACTATAGACTAGACTATAGACTGGACTATAGACTAGACTATAGACTGGACTATAGACTAGACTATAGACTAGACTATAGACTAGACTATAGACTAGACTATAGACTAGATTATAGACTAGACTATAGACTAGACTATACACTAGACTATACACTAGACTATAGACTAGACTATAGACTAGACTATAGACTAGACTATAGACTAGACTATAGACTAGACTATAGACTAGACTATAGACTAGACTATAGACTAGACTATAGACTAGACTATAGACTAGACTATAGACTAGACTATAGACTAGACTATAGACTAGACTATAGACTAGACTATAGACTAGACTATAGACTAGACTATAGACTAGACTATAGACTAGACTATAGACTAGACTATAGACTAGACTATAGACTAGACTATAGACTAGACTATAGACTAGACTATAGACTAGACTATAGACTAGACTATAGACTAGACTAGACTATAGACTAGACTATAGACTAGACTATAGACTAGACTATAGACTAGACTATAGACTAGACTATAGACTAGACTATAGACTAGACTATAGACTAGACTATAGACTAGACTATAGACTAGACTATAGACTAGACTATAGACTAGACTATAGACTAGACTATAGACTAGACTATAGACTAGACTATAGACTAGACTATAGACTAGACTATAGACTAGACTATAGACTAGACTATAGACTAGACTATAGACTAGACTATAGACTAGACTATAGACTAGACTATAGACTAGACTATAGACTAGACTATAGACTAGACTATAGACTAGACTATAGACTAGACTATAGACTAGACTATAGACTAGACTATAGACTAGACTATAGACTAGACTATAGACTAGACTATAGACTAGACTATAGACTAGACTATAGACTAGACTATAGACTAGACTATAGACTAGACTATAGACTAGACTATAGACTAGACTATAGACTAGACTATAGACTAAGACTATAGACTAGACTATAGACTAGACTATAGACTAGACTATAGACTAGACTATAGACTAGACTATAGACTAGACTATAGACTAGACTATAGACTAGACTATAGACTAGACTATAGACTAGACTATAGACTAGACTATAGACTAGACTATAGACTAGACTATAGACTAGACCATAGACTAGACTATAGACTATAGACTAGACTATAGACTAGACTATAGACTAGACTATAGACTAGACTATAGACTAGACTATAGACTAGACTATAGACTAGACTATAGACTAGACTATAGACTAGACTATAGACTAGACTATAGACTAGACTATAGACTAGACTATAGACTAGACTATAGACTAGACTATAGACTAGACTATAGACTTGACTATAGGCTAGGCGATAGACTTGACTTTAGGCTAGGCGATAGACTTGACTTTAGGCTAGGCGATAGACTTGACTTTAGGCTAGGCGATAGACTAGACTATAGACTAGACTATAGACTTAACTATAGGCTAGGCGATAGACTAGACTACACAACGTAGATTTATAAAATTCTTAGCGTTGACTTTGTTTCCGAACCCTAATGATTTCAGCTTCATAGAAATTGTCTTCATTTAATATTCTAGTTGCATTCTATAATAATATTCACTTAATTTTCATTTGAAGATATTATAGGAAACAAATATAAAAAGAATTAAACAAAAAAAAATACAGATTATTAATTGTACACTTAAAAAAAAGTAATATATTAACGCAAATAGCATGTTTTAAACATTAAAAATAAAATCAAAGTAAACTTTAAGTCTCATTCTAATGAGTATTACTTTAAGATCATTAATATTTATGTCCATTTTCAAAATAATTGAACAAACACTGCTAGACAAACAAATTAGATAAATTAGTTCATTTCTAATTATAATGGTCTAGAGACAAAAAGTGAAATTTAATTGTTTTTTAAACAAATATTTACTCTCTATTTTAAACAAATTTTTTTAAAACAATAATTTAGTTTCTATTACTTTTCACTAAATATTTTTTTAAGTGTAGTTATGAATAAATAAACAATTAATGATAAAACAAATTGCATATTTTTCATGCGGGTGACAACTTCTTTCAGCCGATATCTTATTATGTATATTAATAGCTCTTTTTTATTATATTTATAAGAGAATTTTAAGAAAAGAGAAAGAGTAAAAAATACTAGTTTCGTCTTATACACAGAAGAAAGCGGAGGAGTTGAAAATATAAGTGGGCAGTGAAGTGTGTTGTGTGTGACTTTTTAACCTGCAACAAAAGTGAGATTGTGAAACCATTAAAGTGTGTCAATTTTATAAACATTTTCCTTGATTTTCAGAAAAATAAGACAAAAAAAAACATTGATGATTATAAATACATGAGTTTATTTTATAGTTCACCTTCCAATTTAAAAATTTATCAGTTATAAATATTTGTTGTATATATGTGATCATTATAATTGACAAGATTAATTAATAAATGAGTGTTTATTATGAGTGTTCTCTGATCAGTGACAGTGATCGCATAAATATGCAATGAGTTTAATGAATATTTTTGTTTGTTTTTCTGGGAGGGTGGTAGTGTTGTTGCTGTTATTAAATATTATTTTTAAATTTTTTTATGAAAAAAAGAAATTGTTGAATAATTGAGATCAGTATTCATTAAGTGTAGTTATGCTAGAAAAATATTTAAACATATTTAAATTAAATCACAAAAACAGAGTCGTATTTTTTTAGGGAGTTTGTAAAGGGTTGCATTTTACTGCAAACATATGTTGTAAAATGAGAATATTTGAGTTTTTTAGTTATGAAAATATGTTTTCAAATTTTCATAATTCTACCCATAGTGTTTTAGTAAACACATTAAAAAAGTCTTTAAAAATTTTCTAAATATTTTTTTAAATTGTGTTTTTATTGCATTTATTGGAATAAAAGCATAAATAAGAATTTTATTATTACTGATCTGAACTGATCGATAAATGTTACACAAATATTTCCTACGCTTTTCAAATTGTATCGAATGGTTTCTTGTATATTTTGACAAAACTGTCCGACATTTTGCCCATAAAAATAAGGCAAAAAGAAAAAAACACACACAAACAAAAAAAAAATAACAATAATTTAGCTCACAAATGTTTAAACAAATTGAAAATAGCACATGTGTGTTGTTTTATGTACAAACTCATATACAAATGTATATTTTTGTCAAAATAAAGTATTTTTAAATAAAAAGCAATAATAATTTTTTGCATTTAAAAAAAAGTATTAAAAGAAAAACCCCTTGCATGACATTTTCTTCTTTAAAAAGTCACTCATAATTACAGACATATTAAACATTTTTCTTTTTTTTATAAAATAGAAAATAAGCTAAAAGTAAAAATAAAAATTAACATCACTTTAAGCGACTAGAGAGGGAGACTAAACTAAAATTAATACATGAAAATTAAATTGCAACACATTTTATAAAAAAAAACAAAAGTATTTTTAGTACAACTTGGGATAAGAGTTGTGCTAAAAAAGCAAAAACTATTTGTGCGATCAATAGGCTGGTGCAACAAAATATTAGCCATAAACCTTCATGTTTTTGTTTCTCATTCTTTAAACAGTTTTTCTCTAAGATTTTTAAAATCTGCTCGTTCATTTACTGCAAAACTCAAACAAGTTGTTGTGGACTTTGCACTTCCCCAATCTCGGGGAACATTAATTATCTTTTGAAGACGTAGAATTAAAGGAATTAAAAACTTTTGGTAAATTAAACTGAGGATCGGATCAGCTTTCTTCGATTCTCTTACATTTTTTTTACAAAATTAGTTTTTTTTACTCTAGGAACTACTTTACCATGTTTTAGTTTCTCACTGTTCAAAAATCTTCTCTCAAAAGAAGATCTCGTCCATTTATTGCTAAACTAAAACAAGTTTTATTCGATTTTGTACTGGCCCAATATTGGTTGAAAAATAAGTCAAGCAAATTTGTTTGGATACACGATTTAAATTTTCTTTTCTTTGAAGACGTAGAATAAAAGAAATTAAACAGGGGATCGGATCAGCCTAATCCTAAACAGCCCTAGGAGCCACTACACCATGTACTTTTTTCTCATGGTTTAAATAATTTTTCTCTCAGAGTTGTAAAATCTTCTGGTGCATTTATTGTAAAACTTAAACAAGTTTAAGACGACTTTGTAGATCTCCAATATCGGTTGAAAAATAAGTCAAAGAAATTTACTTTTCTTTTGATGTCATGGATAAGAAAGTTTTGAAAACTTTCAGTAAATTAAACTAAGGATTGGATCAGCTTTCTCCAACTATCCTCAATTCTTTACAAATCAAGTTCTTACAGCCCTAGGAACTAGTCTAAACATTTACTATTATATTACCTTATATCTATCTTAATATACTTCTAGCTATAGATGACATGAAAAACAATTTTTTAAACTTTCAATATAATTAATTTCTGAAAGATCAAAAGGTGAAGCTGTGTAGTACATAAATGTAGCAAAAATTGTTTACTAAAGTATATTGCACTAGCATCATAAACTTAAGTAATTTAGGATTTAAAATGTAAAATTTTATTTAAATTCTTGATAATCGTTTCAATTGGATATTTCTTGAACTGCAGTGGATGATTTTATAATAAATAAAAATTCAAAGAAATTATTGAACAAATATACATAATATATTTTCAAACCACAATTTCTTTATTATAAATGAAGGGGCTTTATACCGTGATATGATTCGAGAATAAATATGTAAAAAGCTTAAAAACAAGGGATCTATTTTCTATGAACTTTGGGATACAATTTACTTATTTAAAGGATTCGTGCAAAATCATATTTCAATATTAATATGAGCATTTGGGGTTTTAGGAAGAGGCTCTTGCGTCTGTTATGAACCGATCTCTTCAGATTTAAAAAAAAGTTATGTTGTAGTTTTTCACCACGAATCGTTTTTTGTCGAGTTTTATCTTAATAAGTTTATAAGGACGATTGTCGAAGAAGAAGAATTTGAAAAAGGCTTGAATATGGATTGGTCGCTATAGAAATTCTAGAAGTTATGAATTTTTTAAAACCTGTTATTTTAAAAGAATCTTAGCCGATATAGATGACGTTTTTGTAGAGTGATTTTGGTTTATATTAAACTTCATTAAGTAGAATTTCATCGCTATATTACTGAAAGTAGTTTTTTGAATAGGACTTATCATTAGGGCTATGGTTAAATATGTCGTAAGGTTCAGCATCCTTTATGGTATAAATACAGGTTACATATCAAAATTGTTGCTTTATATAAAAAATGTTCATTGTTTAAACTGTATTTCGGGAATCAGTTGTTGAAATCAGGTCCCGATATTGCTTATTTTCAATACCAAACAAATCTTAACAGTAGAACTTTCCAACTCAATCACTTTTAGACTCTACCGTGCTTAGATAGACGACAGGCCATGTCTCGAAGGCTCTAGATTGTTATAAGGTCCCAAAATATTTGTGAGCCAATGGCCAATGTTTTGTTATAACAAACGAAATAGTTTCATTCCGAAAAAATCTTTATCACCGATTGGAACTAACATTGAAACATTCGTAGTTATTTTAGATTTAAGTTAATTTCACTTCAATCGGTTCGGGGTCGAATTAGCGGATATCTGATCGAGTAAAACTAATCGTAATTTTCCTTTGTCAGATGATGACATACGGTATCGAAGAAGAAATTTAGTTCGATATGAGAGCTTATTTGATCATGTACTAGGTACACCGATAGGTTAGGTTGATAGAGTCCGAAGAAATACATGTCTTAAGGACCCATAATATTTGTGAGTTAGCCATTTTTTTTAGTATAACAAACTAAATAGTTTCATTCCGAAAAAGTTTTCATTTCTATTCATTGATTGGAACAAACAATAATATTTGGTTTAGAAAATTCTTTAATATTGAAATATAAAATGCGAATTATTTACTTCCATTAAATTACGTACAAATTGGTACAAAGAAAAACCTATTTTCGAGAGAATTATAATTCAGAAAGTAGATAAAAAGCGGGATATCGATGAGGCTATTAAACAGAAGTTTTCGAATAGTCCGATAAAAATGTTTTAGATTTTATAAATTCCAGATTTGCGAACCTCTTACTGTACACATACTTTTCGTTTAGACTGTTTTAATTGAATTGCATTACAACAGATGTTTTGAACCGCAAACAAAGAGCGTTCAAAGGTTATTAAAAAAAAAACAGCATAAAAACTTATACGAGAATTTTGCACTTTAATCAAAGCAAATCATAATTATGCAAATTTAATAGTTTAATTTAAATAAAATACTAACGTTTCTTTTTTTGAAATTCAAATACTGGTTCTTTTAGCTGCAAACGAGACTAATTGGTCGTTTGTTATAATTTTCCTTTTTTTGAATTTTTTTTTCTTAAATTTTAAATTATTACAAAAATAATTTATTTCTTTTAGATTTTCTTGCATTAAGAAAACATGACTAATTTTCCGACACCGACACAACAAGCTGAGGCAAAAACAGCAATTAAATGTTTGGCACAAACACACACACACACTTTCGGTACAAATAATACACCGACACCGAAATAAATATGAGACCAGAAATTGACCGCAAAAAATTCGTCAAACGAAACACTAAAATCTTGTTTTTTTTAAATATTTTTTCAAAACTTTTTTTTCTTTTTGAATATTTTATTTTGAAAATTTATGATTATAAAAATAAACAGCGGTAAATACTAACAATTTGCTGTAAATAACGCGCTACGTTAAGATCACGATCTTGCCGGTTTGATGTTTAAAATACTTCTGCTTTTGCTGCTGCTGCTAGTGCTAATGATGTGAGATGTGTTGTTGATGGCTTATGTGCAACCAACAATCGTTGAGATACTTTCTCAACATATAATAAATACACTCTTTTTGTTTATATTTCTTTTGTTAGTTTCTTTTTTAAACATACATTTCTTTAAATGTTTATAATTTACAGAGAATATTAAAAAAAAAAAACAAATTCTCTTAAATTTGAGTTTTTTAAATAGAAATGCACTTAAGAGTTTCCTTGTAATATTAATGCCGATCCTGTTTTTTTTACTTTCGTTTTAATTTAAATAAATATATTTTGAAAACAAAACTTCGAGTTGTATGTTATTGATTAAATTGCCGACCGCCACCGTTGTGGTTTAAATTTGCTACTGAACTTTTTGCTACTGAAGTAGTAGCATTTTATAAACTTTTTTTAAATTGTTTTTGTTATACTTTTATCATTTAATTGCTTTTAATATTATTATTTTTTTATTTATTTACAACTCAACAATACTTAATACTGATTCGAAATGTTCGCTCGCTTCGTTTTGTTTCGTTCATTCACTTCACTTTTATTTGTGGCGGCTTTTTGTCCCCTCACGATCATAAATAAATTTTGCTGCTAATCTACACCCCCCAAAAAAGTGTGTGTGTGTGTGTTTTTATTCGGCTAATAAAATTCGGCTTTTACGAGTGTGGAACGTATTTTGGTATTAAAGATATTTTTATGTTTTTTAAGTACATATGTATTGGTGATAAAAACAATTACACTAAATGACAAAATTTTAATGAAATTTAAAATTTTTAATTAAAATTCCATATTTTTGTAAAAAATTTGAAATTTTTTGAAAATTCCAAAAATTTGTTTTTAAATTTATATAAAATTTCGAATTTTTAGTTTAAAAAATTCAAATTTTTTGTGAAAATCGGCAGATTGATATTATGTCGCTGATTGATATTATGTTCATAAAACTGGAAAATTTCAGTGATACGTAAAACTTTTAGCTAAATATAAAATTTGTTATTCCGAATAACGATTTTTTAATAGATTTTTTTAGTGAAATCTCTAACATGAACAAAGTTTTCTCTGAACATACCTGGACAAGAAAAATTCAATGTTATCACTTGTATAAGATACCTTTCATTCATTATCATTCAACCCAACATACTTCTAATTCATCCGACACACTAACTCTAGGTGTAGGGGCTAACAAGACCCGTATAGCCCTACATTCATTCTGCATCATTCTCATTTAACACCAACACATTTCTAACGCTAAGTCCCACAGTCACTCCCCTGTAGCGTAACAGTTGTCATTCGGCAACAGCACCGAACTTATCCCGTAATAAAGACTTCACAGTGCATCAGTCTTTTAACTACAACTCATTAAAAACACAGCTACTAAGTTAAGGTGGGTTAAGGTTCCTTAACCCACTGATAAGCCAGGACAAGTCCTACGGGCAATTGGCCACCCGTACTACCACATTATGTTGTTTTCTGGGTTTGACCCTATGTCAAATCATTCCAAGAAATATCCGAGGAGTGAATTGACATCATTAACTTATAGCCCCTATAGACTAGAGGTACTGGTAGCACCTCTTTACCCTAGAATTACAATACACCAAGATGTGAGCCTTTAATTCAGAAAACATGCCCCGGGGGGATAATTTTAATGAAAAATGACATGCGTAAGGTTGTAGTATTGTCGAGTTTAAGATTTTAATTAGGACCTCATGGGTCTAACGTAGAGATGGCCAGAGGTCATGTAGGACACAAAAATTTTGATTTTTTTTAAACTTTTGTAAAATAAGAGAAATAAGGTTAACCTCAAAACTCTAACTTTTAATCACGAATAGTCCAGGAATACCGGACATCCTTAAATAGAATGGCTTGACATTCTAACATCGTACTCGTATGGGTACGAGGACACGCAATTACGGGTTCGCAGTTGCTCGACTCGGACATAAACCATTACTCTAAAAGAGTATGCAAAAGACTCTCTCTCAGAGAAGATAGACTAATAGCCAACTTGTATAAGAAAAGAATAAGATAAGAAGCACACCAACCATTTCTTAGATATAGACGATCCCAACTCAGCAAAACTAAAGCTGTCATCACAGGGCACTATAAAATTGGTAACCACACAATAAGACTAGGCTTACAGCGACTATTGTAGAAGCTGTCGAGTTGAAGAAGTGGAATCAATGTCACTGTCCTGCATTAGGAGTCATCCGACTGCGATATCTAGAATGATCGATTTCTTGATGACACCTCAGAGATACCATGAATTAGAATAGATGTTTAAGTTATCTATCCTTTATCAGACATTGCTATTGGTTTGATGTAACAAACTCGAGTCCAAGACTCCCTCTTCTAAGGTTTTCATATCTATCTGTCTCTGTCTTTAATGTCTCTCTACTGTTGTCTCTTAAAACAACTTTCAATTTCCTTTTCTTTTCTTCTTTCCTTTAATCACAAACGGACCAAACGGGCCCAAGTATGCATCTATTGCAGCCTAAACAACCAAAACCCTAATTTATGTTTTATATCAAAATACTACTTGTCACTACAATATTTTACTTTTTCTATAATATTTCCGATAAAAATGTATAAATTATTACATCAAAAGAATGTAAATAAGACTTCATTAGTAATTGTATTTTTCATAAAGTTTAATAAACATAATTAAATGGTAATAATATTAATAAACGATTAGATAAACATTTAATAATAAATAATTTCTTATAACGATAATCACTTCTTATAGAACTTAAGTATGACATATTCATATTCTATAAAAAGACCGAGTGACTGACTGAGTGATTGAATGTCTAATAATGTCATGTCCAAAAAAAAACGAAGAAAACTAATCGAATACATAATTAGTAGGTAAATAAATAATCGATTAAGAGATTAAAATAAAGTGTTAAATACGATTAAAGCACGTTCTTTGTAACAAACGTGCATGTTTTTAAATAGGAATAGTATTATGTATATGTTGCCATTTAAAAGTGTGTGATACACTGAAAGAAAAACACTTGAGGAATAATACAAAAGTAGTTTAGAGAAGATAACAAAATGTTTGAATATTTAGCAGGTGTTTTTTTTTGTGCGATTAAATAAGAAATTAGATTAATTTAAATTGAATTTAACAAAAATACTTAACCTTTGACGAATCAAACTTAAAGTATTTTTTCAAAGAATTAATGAAAAATTCAAAGTGTTTTTTTATAAACAATATTTTTAATATTTCTATTAAAGTCCAACACATGTTGGCTTTTGATTTATAATAAATTATAACTCAATATTTGTCTTACTATTTGATTTATCATATTTCACCTAAAAGTAGCTATAAAAATATTAAAATTTCTTTGAAATGTCTAGCAGATTACACATTTTTAAAAACATTATCATTTGTTGCAATTTAGTTTTTAAAGTTGTTGTTGTTTTTTTAACTTCTATTTAATGATTTTCTAATTTCTAACTAATGATAACGATTACTCACTCAGCGCCCTATCGCATACTTCTATTTTGTTTCAAGAATTGGGGGTTTAGCAAAAGTTATCGTTATCATTAAATCTAAGAGAAATACATAGTACCTACTTGTATGTATTTTATTTGAATATTATTTAGTATTATGTAGTCTGGAGATAGCGTTATAGATGTCATTTAGATCAATTTTACGATTATAGAAATTGATTATGATTAGTTATATTTTTGATTTTTAATTAAGTAATAAATTCTTGAAATACTTTTATAATGTATTTTAAGAATTTATTACTTAATTAATGTCAATCATAGAGAATGACCTAGAGTAGAAACTCAACTGTCATCTATGAATTATTAGATTGTTTAATGAATATACAGATTTTATAAATCTGTGGACTAGTGTAGGGACTAAATTTCGTATAGTGTATGTGACTTTGTTTTAGGAATAGCCTTTGGGCTAGTTTCATGACTGTGATTTTTAACTTAAACTGTATTCTAAGCACAGGAAAGCGTAATAAAAATACTCCGAAATTCTCTACAAAAGTAAGACTATTTCTACGTTCCCACGACAATTGGATCTCCACTTTGGAACGACCCGATTCTCAATCGGTCAAAGATTGTCAACTCGGAATTTTTTCCCCAGGGAAGAGCATCCAGTTACAGCCAACCTGTTACAACAACAAAATTAAGAATAAAGATCCAAGGTATCATCTCTATATGAACCTCAAAAGATACTCAAAATCTATGGTAATGAAGAAGATATTTCATAAGGGCACTTTACACTAAGACACTTTACGTACGTAAGGTCTAATGAAAAAGTTAAATAGAATTCCATCCGTATAACAAAAAAAGAGAATGAAAGTCGTGTGATTTATATTTTTTTAGTTTACACGATTGGTATAAAATAATAACAAAGTAAGATGGAAACAGCTGTTTCACATTTTTGAATGTGTTTACATAAAAATACAACCCTGATCTAATGCGACTTGCTTGATTTTTAAATCATTTCAAAAAAATAACACCCCATCCATATTTTCTTTCAATGAGTGATGGTTTCATTACATTTTGTATTTAGACGATCCTATCCGTACTCTTCTTTACAAAATTTTGACAGATGTGCTTAGTGGACATAAGGTATTATCAAAAGGATCCTGTCTATGTTTCCCTCAGAAAAGGCTCCAATGTAAATGATAGGAAGAATTCTTACAAAAGTACAAATATGTTATCGCTTTTCAATCTTCTGAAATAGCAAAGAGTTTAGATTGTTACAGAACTCAAAAAGAATCTAGGGTTCTATAACGGAATAAGTGAGCTAGAGTGATCTTTGATTGATAAATCCAGAAAAGTATGAGGGAAATTTTTACATCACATGTGGCGATGTGTTTAGATATTAATATTAATATTAATATTGAAACATTCCATTGTTACTCAGGTCCACCAGTGTTTCAACAAGAACAGATCTTCAGAATTTAGGGACCTACTAATGCTGAACATCTTATAAACCATTTTAGGATATTCTGCAATCCACAATTCTCTCCAATACGAAGATTCAATAGCTTTTAATAAAGTGATCTAGTGTGTAGTATGTATTTAGTTATTCCGATTCTGGAACCAGAAAAAGTATGACAGACAAGCCTTCTGTTAACAAAATTTACAAATATTGAAACATTTCATTGTCACTGTGGTTGCACAGTGTTTCAAGAAGAACAGGCCTTTGGAGACTTAATAGTGCTGAACATCTAATAAGCCTTTCAGGATATTGTGTAATCTACAACTACCAACAATAAGAAGAGCACTGTAATTTTTGATTCTGTAACGAAGAAAGGTATGAAGGACATTTCTCTATGTCTTCTGTTTCATGTCGCGAAACCTCTATCACGCCACCGCATAAATTTCTCAAAATTTAACTATTTCGAGAAATTTGATTAACACTCAGAGTCCTTGTAAAAGTACGATTCTATTTGCGCTAGACTTGTCGAAAGTCTTTCAGGATATTCTTAGTGGTTCGTAGAGTTAAGTAATAATTTTCAGAGGACGTTTCCCACGCCTCGTATAATTGTATCTCTCTATCTTCCAAGCACATCTATGAAACCGACTTCTTTCTATTCAAAGGGTCGTAACGTTGGTAATGAAGTACATATGTGTGAAAAATACACAGATTCTGCACTGTACAAAGTCTACAGTTATCTTTCGCAAGATCGTTAACACCCTCTGCACTGTAACCAATGTTAACGACGTAGTGAATAAGCCTTGTCAACAGAAATCATGCACGAAAACGGATAAAGAATTGATTTAGATCATGCAGCAATGCAGGATCTATTGGATCGAAGATCAGTGCAAGATCCAACTGATCAAAGCTTATTTATCGAAACTTTGAAATTTAGCGCATTAGTGAAGGTTGCAAAATATACATATGTAATAATGTTGATAGTGATCACTGAGTTCCATTTCGATACTTTTTTAGATTTCTACTATTTTAGTTACATTTCCAAACTTTTATAACTTCATCACTTGAGTCACAGAAACAGTGATACATTTCGAATTTTATACCTTAATTGTACATGTTCTCTTTGTGTCGATCAATGATTTATTCTTAATGTTTCGCTTGAATGCAAATTTATGGTAAATTTCATAAACATTTATGATAAAAAATAATTATTTTAAAAATAAAATCGATGTTTTAAATATTTTTTCTAGATAAAAGCTTTTCTAAAAACTTTCATAGGTAAAAAAACTCATTTTTAAATAAATAATTCAAAGTTCACATTAAACAAATAGTAATAGATTTTTTCGCACATTTATGTTATTTCTAAAAATCATCTTGTTTTTTATGATTAAAACATGACAAAGTAATAATAGTACATTGCTCTAGGTCGGCTAAAAGCCAACTAACTGACTAACAAATATCAGTAACTCACTCACGTTTTTTTCACAGAATCATAAAATATTAGGCCAATACTTTTTGTTAATATTACTTTTTTCTTTTGACAGATAACCTAACCAATAAGATTTTAGTTTAACATAACTATATATGTAGTAAGTATTATATCTTTAGCAACAAATCAACGTATGTTAAACATCAAACATGAAAAAGTTTATCAATACCTTATTGATAACTACAAGCTCATTACAATCAATCGAGTGAGTTCGCGCTTGAGTGTGTTCGCGTCCCGCCACCCCCAATCATCCATTCATATAACACTAATAATAGTTAGAATAAACTTATTTTTACGCCAATATTGTTTAGACGCACACACTCACTAACTAGTATTCAATTGCGTTTAATTGCTTTTATCATTTACGATATCGTAGCTTTTCGATAACATGAACCTTTACATTTACATATAAAAAATTAAAAATTTCAACTTTTTCCATATTTGAGAGAAATAAATTCTGTGAAAAGCGTCATTTGGATATGAAACTCGTGGCCTTAAAGACGTTTTGTTTTTTTTTTTTTTTTTGGGGAATTTAAGTGAAAATTCAAATTAAACGTTTAGAAAAATAGTGTAATTAAGAAAATATATACGAAAAATAAAAAATCCTTAAAGGATTTAAAACTCTAGACTAAACTAAACGTTTTGTCTGGGTGGAGTTAAAAAAGTCGGTAGCGGATTTTATGCAATTTTTTCACGCGTTATATTCCGATTTAAAGGATAATTATAGTGATTTGTGACAGCAATAATGGGTGTATGTATTAAAGAATTAATGAAAGTGAAAATAAATGGAAAAAATTCATTAAAAAACAACAAAGATTTACAAATTTATAAAAATTTAAAAATTTTAAAATTTACAAACTTTTTGGAAAATAATTTTATATTATTTATATAAAATTGAAAAAAAAAAAAAAAAAAAAATACCTTAAAGAACAACCTTGTGGTTTATTTGTTAAAACTATTAATATAGATTTAAATTAAATCAAAGCTTTTTTAAATAAAATATTTTTGACAAATACTAAACATTTAGGCATATCACAAAATTTTCTAACACATTGTAACACTAAATTTTAACATTAAACTAAAAAAATTATACAAATTGTTTAAAAACTATTATTTGCAATATGATTTCCTAAGGAAATAAACTAAAGCTAAAGTTGTTAAATCTTACAATGTTGTCAGAGAAGTGTTTAGAAAATGTCTAACAACTTACAATTTTTGTCTTGCAACATGGTCCGAAATACTTTTTCTGACAACGTTTCCAAAATATGTTCATACGATTGTTAGATATTTTTTGAACATTTTTCTGCCAACATTGTAAGATTTGACAACTGTGTGTCAGTCACAGCTTTAACGAATCGTTTGTAATTTCGCAAACAGTAAAAGATTATAAAACTTCAAAAAATTTGAATGTCTTTCTGTAATATTTTTTTTAATCTATTAAATGTTTATTTTAAACAGACTATTATTAGTCAATTTCGAAAACAATGGAAAGACAATATTAACAAAGTCATTTTGGAATTGTATCAGACCATTAATTAATTTGCAAAAAAAAAAAATAATAATTAAATTTTATTAATCATTTTTTTTTACAATGCGCAATTTACAATGAAATTTAATTAATTATAATGATTATCTATTAATTTTAAAACAAATATTTTCTCGTCAATAATAAACCGCTTGATTTGGACCTTGTATGTAAGATCAATATCCCTTCCTCGATTTAAACGTTAATACTGTTAAACGAACTATACATAATTTCAATCTCTATTTATACGATTCCATTTGGAAGTTAACAGGACCAGCAAAATAATTATAAGAAGTTTCTAAAAATGTAAAATTCTATTTTTTCGTTATTTGGAACATACAATTTCTATCCGTTCACGTTTTTAAAGATAAGCAAAAGTGATATTTGAAAAATAGAAATGATATAAGTATCTATTTTCCTAAAAAATAGCCGAAATTTCCTAATGTAATATTTACGTGTTTCACCTCAAGATCTTTAAAATCCTGTCAATGCGGGTCATATTGTTAGTTACATGTACTCAAATCGACTATATCATGAAAAGGTTAATAGATTTTTTGTGAATAACCCCACTAAAGGGCTGATCGTTATGTAAGGTAAAGTAGATTGGAGGTGATATTCTTAATTGAAGAATTTGGGATAATAATCTTTAACTTAGTGATGATTATGACACACCTTAAGCTGAAATATTAACGATCGATAGTGCGGAATGTCAGAATTATTGCCGATCGTCAGACTACTATTAAATCATTGACTAGTCTGTTTCACCACTTCAAAACTAGTTAATGAATGTCGGACGTCTTTAAAAAATAACATATTCAAGAATTTATATAAACTTCTTATTAAGGGCACCTGTAGTCATCCTTTAGATTAAGGGCACCTTTGGCAATATCATTGATGATAGGGCAACATCACATGTTATAAAAGAGCTCTGGATTGACGCATACATGAGCATACTTGCACGATCACTAGGTCCCTAAAATGAATGCTATCATTCATTTCCCCACATCAAAACTCATCCATGATTGTCGAACGTCTGTAAAAACGATAAGGTATTTAGCTTAAAATGAATGCAAATAGATCATCCTAACTGTTAAATCTTTAAAGATCTGTTATCATGCATTTTCCCACATCAAAACTAGTCCATGGATATCGGACGGTTTTAAAAATAATATATCGTTTAAATATATAAAATTTGTATAGATTAAGTCCAACTTTACCAATAGCATTGCCTAAGAAAGAGCTCAGGAGTTATGGTTACATGAGCATATTTGTACGATCACTTTGACCTAGAATGAATGCTAATAGATCAACCTAACAATTAGATCTTTAAAGAACACAGGCACTGAGTTAATCCGAATGGCGTCCGCCATTACTGGTCATTGTAGATTAGGTAACCATCCAGAAAAAAATTTCTAATAAGGTTAGGGAGGAAACTAAAAAACCATTTTTTATGCAACTTTGAAAACTACAAGACTCCATGCACTAAGGGCGTGTTTTTCTGATAAAGATAATCTTCTTTGGTTAAACCTGGTTTAATATAGGCTTTGTGTTTTTCAGTAAAGTTACCTATTATTTTAGTTTAACTGAGTGTTATTGGTTAATTAAACCTAAGTTATAAGTGAGAAAACACAATCAACAAAACAATTCGGAAGAAGAAAAACTTAATATTTTAAGTAAATAGTAATTTTCAGATTTCGTTTATTAATATTATTATTATTGTTTAAAATGTTTATTTATATTTTTCTAAAATTTTACATTTTACAAAAATGATATTTGCAAAAAACAGCTGTTTATTGTTTATACTTTTGACTAAACTAACTAAGTTAACTGATCCTAGATCCATAGCTGAAAAACACAATAATCGATGAAAGTACGCTGAAATTTGTCGCAAGTTTAAGCTAACAGCAAGTTAAGTCTACTTTAACTAAATAGTAAGAAATTCGCCCTAAAATATCTTCTTACAGACGATCTAAATATAGCAGAATTATAAAAACAAAATAAAACTACATTTTGGTAAACATTATTAAGTATTTTCCCGAATTACACGTTTTTGATAATTTTATAACAGAATATAAAACCACTGCTTCCTTATAAAAAAAGATCAAACGATTTTTTTTAAATTTACTTTTTTATAACAAAATAAAATTTCTGCTATTTATTATTGTACCACCATATAATAAACAAATTATGATAAAGCATTTTGCGGGACTTTTTATTTTTGTAATAAAATTTCTTTAGACTCTTTCACTATACCGATGTCATGGTTATAGTGAGTTTACTGGACACTAATTAGTTAGTGTGATTTCATAAAAACATAAAATATCTATTATAACTAATCAGTTATAGGTTAACTAAAAGGAGTCAATTGTTTTTACTTTTGTTTAACCTTGAGAGCTCACTACTCTTTTTTATCTACATTTTGTTTATATTCTTGCTATTTCTTAGGAAATTATGGAAGCTAAAGTTTTTATGTATATTTTAAAATATTTCTTATGGTTAATTGCTTTATAATGCCCTATTAAACGTAAAATAAAGTAAAAATAATCATGAATTTAAAAAATTATAAAAAGAAATAGAAAACAAAAAAAAAAACGATTAGATGTGGGTTGGTTAGATATAGTAATTTCCAAGTTTTGCTGTGTAATGAACAATTTCCTTCTGCTGGTCTTATCAATTTAAATGAAATTGTAATAAAACAAATTTTAGATATAAATCCGTGGGGGTATAAATTGGTAAAAAAAACATTTTAACCAATTTAGATATAACTACCAGGGGGTATAAGATAAATATTATTTTCATATTATTTAAAGGATCATAAAAATTTTGCAAACAACAAAAGATAAAAAAAGCGGTAAATTTTTATTGGAAAACAATTCGATTTTATAAACAAAAATTTCAAAATAATTGAAATTATAGTAAGTTCTGTTATAAATACTATGGGTCTTATTATTTAAATAAAACTGTTGATATAGAAAAAGATATCGATAAAGCGATATCTTTAACTGATATGTGCTGAAAATAGAACAACTTGAAATCGATCGATTATGATCATTACCTGCCATGAAAAATTTTATTAGTTCCACGACTAATTTTAGAACGCCTGATTGTTATTCAAAATGTTTAGCTTAGAACCTGGTTTTGTAGAAACGTTATTGAGTCTTCGCTCACTCTATGGAATGCTACTAGGGGTAGTTTTTTTTATCAATGATTTTTGTTCGAATTTAAGAATAGTTATAGAGAAACTTTAGTACAATTTTGGAATTAGTTCGTTGAAACGATTTTTGTTTAAAGTTTCGGAAAGAGTTGCAGAATTCACTTTTTACAACAGATGGTAAAACTGAAGCGAGCATTTGTGGCCATAACTTTCATAACGTAATCACCATCATCTCCCTTAATCTACGCTATTTTTAAAAGTTTTTGATGGTCAAGGAACACTCCAGCTTTAGGTTATGTATCAAGGGCATCTGCTTCAAAAGTTGTTCAATTGGGTCTATTTAAGTTGGTCCCGTTGTTTTACCCCAGTATTCGCATGAGTGTGTTCTAATATCACAACTTAACCTACCGGTTTCGTTTATGAAGCATAGGATATTCTTCAGACCTATACAGAAAGCTCCTCTCTGCTTGACAAAAAGTTCCATGCTTTCAGTCAACGCAGGGTAATACCAAAGTATATGCAATATTATCTCAACATCTTTCTCATTATGACAACTTTTGTAGTAGTCATTATATAAAAGGCCTAGTCTCCTCGTTAGTGCCTAGGATACAGTGTCCTATAACTACTGATACAATCGTTCTTATCTGCTCTCTTCGAAAGACTATGAGCAGTATTGTTACGAGAGCATTATGTAGAGGCTAAATAGACCTCGAGATCTGACAAGTGGTTTCACTAAACCACCTGATTGGAATTTCCCATACAGTTCAAAAAACAGTTTCTTACAGTTTGTGAGAGAGATACCAGTAAAGGCGTCGGCTTGTCGGATGAGGAAGTAATCCTCATACAACACCGCATCATTTATGGCTAATTCATAAGCTATACAGTTATTCTGACGTTTTTCGTTACCCATATTAGCGTTATCCTAGAATGTTACGCTATCCCATTTAGAGATAACCGTCATTCTTTGTTGAACTTAGATGGCTTTAATGTCGTATGAAGTTAGGTCAGTCAATATCTGAAAATGAACTTTCACCCATTTTGAAGACCCTGAATATTTCTACGATACTCAATAAGAATATGCTAGGAAATGATTCGACTCATGAATCCTTGCCTTATCATTTCCACTGGGAAAATGTAACAGGGCTTAGACAAAGTGATCTTTGAATACTATCAATTCATCCTGTGAAATACTATAACAAATCAATGTGGTTTCGTGATTAAACTTAATCTGTTACGGTGAACCAGCGGTCTGTTTAAAATAACTAAAATATAAACGGAAAATATGATCCCGAAAGTTGCTGTCGATCAATAAAAGTGACCTTAGAATACTAACTGAATTACTTGCTGAAAACGGCTGTTTCAGATACTACCAATCCCTACCGGGAAATATTATAACGAATCTTTGCTGTTTCTGTGGCATTCAAGAAGATCTAAAAGGAACTGTGTTTTCAGATAGCTTCAAGTAATTATGGGAAATATTATGAAGAATCTGAGGCTTTTAGGAAGAAACCCCCGAACATTGTCCATTACTGGGGCGTTGCAGAGTAGGATATTCAACAATGCCGGTGTAGTAATAATGTAAAACTAGAGTCAAAGAACTATTTCCTTAAAAATCCCGAAAGTTTTAAGTTTTGCTGTTTAAGAATTTGAATTAATTAATCATTCCTCTAAATCTTAGGTATTAAGTAAGAGATTTATAAACCCATTATTTATGCATTTTAATTTCGAGATATTACCTTCAATATTTCTTCCACATTTAATTTAAAAGATAAGGCAAGGAAATAAAAACCTGAAATACTACTGTTTCCTATATGCAAAAAAAACTGTCTCGAAAATTTATTATAGAAATCATAAAAGTTTTCTAGACATCTATGTTTGTTCTACTTTTAAAGAACTTTGACCGTAATTTGCACAAAATACGCATTTTATAAGTCTATTTTTTCAACAGTTACTAATTGGTTACTAAATTAAAATCAATAGTTTTAAAAAAAGTACTCAAGTAAAGTAATTTTTATACTATAATTAAACCAACAATTTCTTTTAATCAATGACATTTTGCTTTCAATATCTAGTCATAAAATTTCACCACTAATTGCAACTAATTATCAAATTTTTAATAATAAATATGTGAAAATGAAGCCCATAAAAAATGGCACATAAAAAACTTAAGCAATAGCTTTCATTATTTAAAAAAAATGCAATAAAATAACAACTAAAAGCGTGCAAACTTTTTACAATTATAAAAACAAAATAATGATCATAAATTTTATATGAATTTTACTTACCTACCCATAAATTCCATTTCCTTTCAGTTCAAATCAAAATATCATATAGATGTTGACTTTGAAGTGCCGAAAAAGATCAATTGGTATTATGCCCCCATATTTGGAGCATTTTGGTTTATACTTTATCTCTCGGTGGTGGTCTCACAAATCGATCATTTACCCACTGCTTTAAATCGCAAGGATGAGGAAAAGCATACGGATAGATTTATAGCTGAACGTGCTGAATTGGTGTTGATAGGTTTAGCGCGTATCGGTCCCAAAGTGGTGGGCAGTGTGGCCAATGAAGTCACAGCAGTGGAGTTTTTATTAAATGAAATTGCCAAAATACAACAACAGGCTAGTGATTATTTTGAATTTGAAGTTGATGTACAGGAAGCCACTGGCAACTATATGCATTGGTCCATGGTCAATATGTATCAGTCTATACAAAATGTGGTGGTTAAAATGAGTGCCAAAAATTCGACTAGTAATCATTATCTATTGATTAACAGTCATTATGATAGTGTACCTGGTAGTTCGGGTGCTGGTGATGATGGTTCTATGGTGGCTGTTATGTTGGAAGTTATGAGGGTTCTTGCAAAGTCTCAGGGCCCTTTAAAACATCCTATAGTGTTTTTGTTTAATGGTGCGGAAGAAAATCCTTTACAGGCCTCTCATGCTTTTATAACACAACATAAATGGGCCGATAATTGCAAGTAGGTGTTTATAAAGTATTTATAAATAGTTTAAAATATATAGCTAATGATTTTCTTTAAAGAGCTTTGGTGAATTTGGATGCTGCTGGCAATGGTGGCCGTGAAATTTTGTTTCAATCTGGTCCTGAAAATCCCTGGTTAATGAGATATTATCGTAATGTTCCCCATCCTTTTGCTACAACATTGGGCGAGGAAATGTTTCAGGCTGGTTTTATACCTTCCGATACCGACTTTCGTATATTCCGTGATTTTGGCTCTGTTCCTGGTAAATAGTTATTTTTTTAATTATTTGTATAGATTTTGTGAAAATATTTGTTTGGTTTGATCAGATGATCAAATTTAAAAAATTTTTTTGAAGACCTATGATATTTTCGGGAACCATATCTTGGATCATCTATTAGACATGGTTTAAAAAATTACTGAATGGTTATTAATATTGAGATCTAAATCTTGGACAATAGACCTTTCATTTGATATAAATACATAGTTTCTGAGATATATTCAAAATGTTTGTTTTATGGGATTGTTTTGAAAACAGTTCTACGAAGTCCCCAGATATCTTCAAGAACCAAATTTTGTTTTATTATTAATATATCTAGACCGATATGTTCTATAGATAGGCAATATATATCAAAAGACGGAAATTTCATTGACCTCTGTTTTAATAGAAATTGTATATAGATTATGAACTATTCTTATACAAACTTTTGTTGTTTTTAGGTCTCGATATGGCTTACATGTTTAATGGTTATGTATATCATACCGAATACGATCGTGTTAACATTGTGCCCAAAGAATCTTTGCAAAATACTGGTGATAACGTTTTAGTTCTAGCCAAGGGCATAGCAAATGCCCCAGAAATGGATGATCCTGAAAATCCGGTAAGTAGCAAACACATAAAGAACTTTTAAATAGACCTTTTAAACGAGAAAATATCTTTAAATACATTTCCTAAAGGACAATACCGAAGGACATGTTGTATTCTACGATTTCATGGGTTGGTTCATAGTATTTTATACCGAAAGCACGGGTGTTATTATCAATGTGGTAGTGTGTGTCATAGCAGTGGCTGCTATAGGCGTTTCCCTATTCTTTATGTCCGCCAGATCGGGTCTGTCATGGCTGGCTGTTTTAAAACGTTATGCTATTGCCTTTGCCATACAAATGGTTTCATTGTGTTTGGCAGCAGGTTTAACTGCTTTAATAGCTTTCTTTCTGGATGGTGTAGGACGTTCTATGACTTGGTATTCGGAATATTGGTTGCTAATTGGTTTATTCTATTGTCCCATGTTCTTCGGTATGGCCATATTGCCAGCATGCTATTTGGAAAAGACTAAAAGGGTAATTTTAGGAAAATTATAAAAAAAACAAAAAAACTTACTTTCTTTCGTCTCATTCTTTAGGATACCCTCAGTTTGGGTTTTCGCATCCAGTTGTTTATGCACTCCCATTGTTTGTTTTTGATTATCCTAACTATAGTTCTCACCAGTATGGGCATACGCTCCTCGTTTATGTGCATGATGGCGGTTCTATTCGATATTGCTGCTTTAATTATTAATTTAATTACTAAATGGCATCGTAAAGCCTATTGGTTTGCTATAGCTGCTATGATTTGCCAGATCTTACCTTTCCTTTACTATACGTCGATAGCTTATGCTTTATATATAACCTTCATACCCATGACTGGTCGCCAGGGTTCTGAGTCTATTCCCGATTTGTTTATGGCTGGTATAGCGGTGTTCATGACTGTGCAATTTGCCGGTGTTATCGTAAGTATTGTTCAGTTAAATCACGAAAGCTAACTTTTAGCTCTAAGCTTAAGACCGAAATTAAATGGTCGCTGTTGCGATAAAAAATTTCGGTTTCAGGATTACAAGCCACAGAAATTGAATAATTTAATTTTAACTTTGAAATTTTCCTAAACATTACAGATGCCTCTCTTTTTGTTCTTCCGTAAGACTCGCACAATCATTTGCACATTCCTGCTGATAACAATAGTGACCATAATTATTGCTGTTACACCAGCCGGCTTTCCCTATAAACCAAAAACTGCTGCCCAAAGATTTCAATTACTGGTAAGTACTTACTCAGTAATTTCAATCTTATCTTTCTTATTTTACAAAATTCTTTTGTATTCAAAATCCAGCATGCTTCACGTACTCTGCATGATGCCAATGGCAATGTGAGACTTAATCAAGCGGGAGTATATGTTTATCCTCAAGATCGTCGTATAGATAGTGTAGATGGTAAATAATTAAAACTTACAACTTTGTTAATTCTACAAATCATGTTATTAAATCTTAAACTTTTAGAGTACATTAAGGATATCGGTGAAAAACATAAAGTAAGCGAATATTGTGAAGCGGACATGTTTTGCGGTATGCCCCTATACAATCACAGATGGCATAAAGCTAGGTAAAGTTGAAATATTAATACCCCTCAACTAGAAGTTATTATTTTATATATATATTTTTTTTACTTTAACAGAGAAAACAGTTTCTGGATACCTATCGATGAATTTCCCATACTACCGGGCTCTAAACCCCAACTGACCTTAAAATCTCTCACTGATTCAGACACGCCCAGCCAAAAACGTTTTGAGTTTGAATTACAAGGACCAGATCATATGACCATTTTTATAGATGTAAAAGATGAAGCAAATATAATCAATTGGTCCTTTAATGAAACCATGATTAAAGAAAAATGGCAACCACCTTATTTTATTTACTTTTCCTATGGCAAAGACAGTCGAGCCTTAGTCTTTACAATAGATGTAGAGGTAAATTACATAGATAATATTAAGCTCTACAAGCTATGATTAATACTTATTTTTATTTCTTTCCATTTTAGAAATCATCTGAAAACTTTAATACTCCTACTTTAGAAATAGGCATTGGTGGCCATTGGATACATCACGATACTCAGCGTACGGAAAAATATCAAAAACTTATTGATGGTTTTCCAGAACATACCACTATTAGCGATTGGGTAGCCTCCTACGAAAGTTGGTTGTTCTAAATGTTTCTGAGACGTAAAACCTACTCGAAAATTTTATCATAATTTTTATTTATAAGTTTTCTTATTAATTGTATATAAACGATTTTAAATAAAATTTAAGAAAAATTTAATTAGCAATTAGTTTTAAGTGATATTGTAATGAACATTTTTAATGTTAATAGAGAATAAATTATTTTAAATAACTTTTCAACTAAAGGTTTTGTTATTGTAAATTTATTTAAGAAATCATTTGGTTTAAAGTCTGGACTACAAATTTGAACCCGAGAAATATAGTAGGAACTTAGACTAGACTATAGACTAGACTATAAACTAGACTATAGACTAGCCTAAAGACTAGACTATAGACTAGACTACAGACTAGACTACAGACTAGACTATAGACTAGCCTAAAGACTAGACTATAGACTAGACTATAGACTAGACTATAGACTAAACTATAGACTAGACTATAGACTAGACTATAGACTAGACTATAGACTAGACTATAGACTAGACTATAGACTAGATTATAGACTAGACTTCAGACTAGCCTATAGACTAGACTAGACTATAGACTAGACTTTAGACTAGACTAGACTATAGACTAGACTAGACTTTAGACTAGACTATAGACTAGTCTACAGAAGAGACTGTAGACTAGACTACAGACTAGACTATAGACTAGACTATAGACTAGACTATAGACTAGACTATAGACTAGACTATAGACTAGACTATAGACTAGACTATAGACTAGACTATAGACTAGACTATAGACTAGACTTTAGACTAGACTATAGACTAGACTACAGAATAGACTATAGACTAGACTACAGACTAGACTATAGACTAGACTATAGACTAGACTATAGACTAGACAGACTATAGACTAGTCTATAGATTAGACTATAGACTAGACTATAAACTAGACTATAGTTTAGACCATTACATTTAAATCGTTCCATTTTCAAAACTACAAGTTAGCCCATCCCTTTGGGTATGAAAACCAAACAAAAAAAAAAAAACAATTAAAATACCTCAATTAATTTCCCTAAATCCTATTAAACTTTCAATTAAAATAACAATAACATTTAACAAAAAATATTCCATATTCCATTTAAAAACCAAGTGTCGTGTGTCACTCTCTGTAAACTAATCACCTAATAAGCAATAATTTCCTCTGAGACCTCTTGAGCAGTTATTTTAAAATGACATTTAATATCGAAAATATCACACCTTAACACTAACACAAACATGTATTTAAGTCGTTGTGGAAAAAAATAAAAATGTAAAAAATCTCAACTTCAACATCGAATCACTGGGAAGGCAAACAGTAATAATCGTTCATACTGAGTACCCATGGTGCGAATAGTACAATTGAAAATCCCCTCATCATACAAGTGTTTTTCGTAATAGCAATTTTTATTATTATTTGATTATGATTGTATGTATGTAGTATTTAGTTGTATGTATGCAAAATCCGTTCTGGTTGACTACGCTACAAATACCAGCAACATTTACACATGACACTAAATACAAGTATTGCAGATGTTTTAAAGAATTAAAAGGTTAAATAACGAGAACGTTTTTTTCCTATGTTAATTTAATATCGTAATGAACATCGAGTATCTTGTTCGTTTCAAAACTTTTGATATGAATTATATTCACAATATTAATAATTATAATTTACCCTGCAATATACTTCTAAATCTTATGTCTTAAGACTATAAACTAGACTATAGACTAGATTCGAGAATAGACTAAAGAAGAGACGATAAACCAGACAACAGACTAGGCTAAAGACAAGACAATGAACTAAACAATAGACTAGACTATAAGGTCTTTTCCATATAAGGTCTTGTTCAGAGATTCACCTAAGCGTCCTTGTACTAAATCACACAGTCTTCCGATCCAAGACTATAAACTAGACTAATCAATATCCCCAGTGTCCTGGAGATATTGAATAGGTGATGTTGCAGTTTACCTCAACACGTATTCGATGAAACCCAGCTGTCTATCTATCTATCTATCTATCTATCTATCTATCTATCTATCTATCTATCTATCTATCTATCTATCTATCTATCTATCTATCTATCTGACTATCTATCTGACTATCTATCTGACTATCTATCTATCTATCTATCTATCTATCTATCTATCTATCTATCTATCTATCTATCTAACTCTTTAGCTAAAATTAAAATAAAGATTTCGTTCTTTTAAATCTTTTAAAATCTGCTTCAACATACTACATGCATACGATGTAGAAATATGAATTAAAAGGCGAGCACTTTTTTCTTGTTTATTTTGAGTAAATTAATTTGTTTCAAAATATCTATACTATTTGGTTATTTTATAGTTAGTCTCTCACTATCTTCGAGCGATTTGTTTAGTCTCTATATTTTGTTTTCTAGTAAATGCAGAAATACACACGCTGATTACGCATTTGAGATTTCACAAAAAAGAAACACAAAGAGCCGGTTAGACATATTTTTGGGAACCTCTATGATAAGAATTGATGCTGGCAAGAATTAGTTTTAAATTACGACTGTGAAGACTAGACGTAAAATTTTAAGAAGGAAAAAAACAAACGAATGTGCTACAATTTTGATAAATTAAACGCTAAAGGAAATAACAATCAACGTAATCTTTTTTTGAATAAATAATAAATCAAGGTATGTTTGCAGTAATAAGATATATAAGACAAAGTTTGTGATTTTTTTTAACAAAATAACTTATGCAATAAAAACAGTTAATTTACATAATACTCGTAGTATTAGCTAAAAATTATTGTAACATATTAATTTTTTAAATAAATATATGTATTAGAAATATGTAAATTCGTATTTATAGCAACAACCAATTTTGTTTACATATTAGTTGTGATGCTCAAACATTTGTGTTTGATCGATAATGACAAGATCACTTGTCAGAAATTCAAAATGTTTAAGTTAAATTTTTTGTTGCGTTTTTATACAAATTTAAGTAATTTTTTTAACTTAAATTAGTATGTGAAGTTAATGATGTTGTTGTATTAATAGTTTTTTATTGTGATCGGAATTTCACGCTAATTTCGAATTTCTCGCCGATGTCTTTAGGACCCTACAAAACTGATTTGGATTACATACTTATGCATTGCAATATAGTGTTTTCCTGATAAAGAGTAGGAGGTTGTGGCCAATTTATGAAAAATTCTCATGAACTATGACATATTTTGGATCTTATAAAACTTTTATATGTCGCATTTCATCGCTACAGTTACAGTTTTCTTTTGCCAGTTATATAAGAACTAGGATCCAAAATGGCACTACTAACTTATGCGAAATTTTGATCACTACCCAGGAGTTCGAGGGGACAGTCCCGAACTGACCACTTAACCTACCACTTGTGGTGGCCCCTAGCCACCTGACTACCCAGGTGACCAACCATTTTCACATGGGCTTGTCCTACAAGGAAGTCAATCGTCACTCTACATCCTACAAAGATGCAGTAAAAGGACGATTGCCTCCGCTTTCGCTTACAAATGGGGCACTAAAGTGACGACTGTCTTTATTCACGTTTACAAAGAGTTTATTTGTGACAAAAGACCAAAAACATACGAATTGGAGTCAGCCAGGTGTTAAGATTTTAGTGTCTACTCTCTAGAATACTATGGAACATTAATGTGACGATTGACCAGAAAGATATAAATTTGAGTCAACAAGATGGTGGCATATCAGTAGAAAGTAATAATCATTTCTCCAAAAGATGGGTTAAATAAATACTTTCGGAAATACAACAAAAAAACTACTTTTAAGAGTATAATCTCTTGGTTACTTGAGGACAGTAAAGAGACGACTGTCTCCGCTCCCGCTTACAAAGAGGACACTAAAGTGACGACTGTCTTCATTCTCGTTTACAAAGGGTATATTCGTGACGAATGACCCAAAACATACGTATTACGATCATCCAGGTGGTTAACTATTAGTGGAAATTACTGTCTTTTTCGTATGTATTGACTCTTTGTCGAACTGCTGGGATATTGTTGAATAATCCATATTTACATGGGGTCTAAGTGAAATCATGGATCAATATTTCAATACGAAAAAATATTGTAAATGAATAAAACAGCTTTAGGGAAAAAAATCCGCACTCATAGCCTCCGACGTTTGATCTAGAAAATACGACCAATATTAAGTAAATTGTCTGACTCATAATAAAAAATTTGTTATTTGAAAAAATCGCTTTAGTTCTCATTGTGTTTTTGGCAAATGAACTATTAAAAAAGACACAGCAATTTGACTAGTTATGTTCAATAAACCTATACCAACCAATATTTAGGCTATAAAATTATTTTATAGATACAATGTACATATGTATGTTTATAACCCTTATGGATAAAACATTAAACAAATCAAATTTTGATAACAATCTAAAGTTACAAAGATTTTCTTTGAAACAAAATTTGATTTAGTCGGCCGCGGTAAGAGTTACGGCAAAGAACAGATTTTTTGTTAAATAGAAATATGGCGGAAAAAGCGGAAATTGTTAGTGATTTAAAAACTTAAGGATTAAAAGGGAATTTTTATTTAAAAAAAATATATATATTTTTTTCTAGTTATCAGATAAATTAAAACTTGCTGAAATTGTGCCAGAGCAAGCAGAAGAAGAAAATATGGCCTTGGCTAAGGACAAAAGCCGTAGAGTAGGCTGGTATTATGCTCCTGCTTTTCTACTCTTTTGGTTTGTTTTATTCTTTGCCATCGTACTGCCAGTATTCTATCATTTACCCAAAGGTCTAACAGTGGATAATGAACATCAACATCAGGGCAAATTTATAGCAGAAAGAGCTGAACGTATTTTATTTGATTTTGATATGATTGGACCCAAAGTAACGGGTAGTTTTGCCAATGAAAATCGTACAGTACAGCTATTACATGATGAGGTGGAAAAAATACGCAGTGTTATGCATAATGATTTATATGAAATGGAAGTGGATGTACAGGTGGTATCTGGAGCTTATATGCATTGGTCCATGATAAACATGTATAGGTCTTTGCAAAATTTTGTAGTGAAATTGAGTTGTAAAAATTCAACTTCAAATAATTATCTTTTGATAAATAGTCACTTCGATTCGAAACCAGGAAGTCCAGGTAAGTGGAATTTTTTAGGATTTGCATTTGAGTGAAGTTATTAATTATCCCTATTCTGCATTTCGATTACGTTTACGCATTCAGTTACGCCACGACTGAAAAAGGTATTCCAACTAAAAACTGAATCGTAAGAAAAAGAAGAAGTAATTCCATTTTGTTTCAATGCTTTACGAACGAGTGTATGACCACACTAGGAAACTTTTGTTAAGAAACTTTTTCTTAATTCTCTTTTCAAGTTTCCTTAATGTTCACACATAGATTTGTTGTGGTACCGCGAGAGAGATGAATGATATTTTTCCTTTTTTCTCTTACACAAAATCAAAAGTTTCCCAAAAAAAAGTTTCCTAGTGTGGACCGGCACTATTCTGCGTTACGATCGTACCTACGTTTTTGTAAGTTGTTGTTTATGTGGCGAAGAGTCTTATCGAAATGCAGAATACAAAAGTTGCCAAACGGAGAAAATTTCGATTCGAATTGAAATGCAGAATAGGGGCCAATATTTCAAGGACAATGTAAATTAACATCGAGTCAATGTACAAGTTCGTTAAGTTAAAAAATTAATTTGAACGTGTACATTGATTTAATGTAAATTTACATTGACTCAATGTTTACCCTAAGTAGAATCTTAATCAAGAAGACATATTTTGAATGTGTACATTGATTTAATGTAAATTTTCATTGACTCAATGTTAAACTTCTTAATCAAGAAGACATATTTTCATAGATCCAAGTTAGAAACAGTTATTTGAAACATAATTACTTTGATTAAAGGTTAACGTTACATTGATTCAATGTTCAATGTACATTGTCTTAACGTAAAATCTAAAATATTTTATTATTTTTGATTGAATATTAACGTTACATTGGTTCAATGTACATTGTTTTAACGTAAACTCTAAAATATTTCATTATTTTAGGTTCTGGTGATGATGGTGCTATGGTTGTGGTTATGCTAGAGATTTTACGTGTTATAGCCACTAATCGGGAAACTTTTCAACATCCCATTGTATTTCTATTCAATGGTGCTGAAGAAAATCCTTTACAAGCCTCTCATGGTTTTATAACACAACATAAATGGGCCAAAAATTGCAGGTAAATGGAAAATTTAAGCTCTCCCTTTCCAAAAACATAAATTTTATGTCTTTTTTTTAAGAGCCTTAATCAATTTAGATTCAGCGGGCAGTGGTCATAGAGAAATTCTATTTCAATCTGGTCCCAATCATCCCTGGCTAATGAAGGTTAGTTACTATTTTTTTTATTTTTTGTTTGAACTTTGTTCGTAAAATCTGTTATAGTTTTATCTTGAACCCCAAGATTTTTTTCAATATTAATTGGCTCATTTCCTATTGGTCAGATAACTAGTTGTTAAATTGTTTTTCTTTTTTTCTTTGTGTTATTCAAGTGCCCATTTAATTATGTATTAATTGATTTTTAATTATTATGAGTATAAATTATTAAAGTCCTCCACTTATCGTGTGTAGGTTGTTAAAAACAACAACAACAACATAACATTGTCATAAAATAATCAAATAAAGTTGAAAGTATTCGAAACCGTGTCCAGATATTACCGAAAAAAAACACGATAAACGCATAATTGCTGTTGAGTATTTATGAATATTTCAAAAAAGAATTTATCTATATTTTAAGGTTATTAAAAGATAAGATTAGAACGATATGCATCTATGTTATCTACAGCTATTTTGGTTTTAACAATTTAACTTAAGCTTATTTTTGTTTTGATTTATAAATACAAATATTTTTTTGTTGTTTTAAATGAACTCTTTTATGGGAAAAAGCAAACAAGCCCATTTTTTCTGACAACTAAATCCGGTAGTAATTGCGTTTCTTTTTGTTTCGCTTTTATAGTACTACAACAAACATGCTGTTAAACCCTATGCCACCTCGGTGGGTGAAGAACTATTTGAGGCCAAAGTTATACCCTCCGATACTGATTTTAGAATATTTCGAGATTTTGGTCATGTGCCTGGTAAGTAGTCAATTGTTTTAGTATTTCAAATAGAAATTTAATAAATTGAGAATACTTTAAAATTTTTAATTTGTTCTTTATTTTTTTTTACAAGGTTTGGATTTTGCTCATTTCTATAATGGTTATGTTTATCATACGAAATTCGATAAATATGATGTTATACCTCGGGGAACTTTACAAAATACTGGCAACAATATTTTAAGTCTTGCCAAAGCTTTGGCTAATGCTCCCGAAATGGAAGATACTAAGGTAATTAAATCATTTTTATACCAGAATATTTGACAAGTCTATGGACTATTCTTTTGACTAGTCAAAGGAATATTATATTGACTAGGTTTGTGGACTAAGGGTTACTTACTAGTCTATCGATTATTGACTATGTTTATGGTTGTTGGATTATCCTATTAACTAGTCTATGGTCTAGTCTATTAATCAGTCTATGGACTAGCATTTTGACTAGTCTATCGACTAATATATGGACTAATCTATATACTAATCTATTGACAGATCTATTGACTAGTCTATTAATTAGTCTTTTGTCTAGTCTATGGCCTATTCTATTGACTAGTCTTTTGATTAGTAGTCTATTATTTGGTCTACGAACTACTGTATTGATTATACTACTGACTATTCCATTGACTAGTCTACTGATTAGTCTATTCATTAGTCGATTGATTAGTCTATTGATTATGTGGTTATGCTAGAGATTTGATTATGTGGTTATGCTAGAGATTTGATTAGTCTATTGATTAGTCTATTGATAAGTCTATTGATTAGTCTATTGACCAGTCTTTTGACTATTCTATTGTATTTCTACTACTGATTATTCTACTGACTATTCTATTGATTATTCTACAGACTAATCTATTGATTAGTTAATTGACTAGTTTATATACATGTCTTTTAACTAGTCTATGGTCTAGACTAGTTGACTAGTCTACTGACAATTTCCTTTGCTACTTTATTACCTAGCCTATGGACTTGTCTATTAACTAGTATACGAACTAGTATATTGACTGGTCAATGGGCTAATCTTTGGAATAGTCTATGAACTGGTCTAATGGCAAGTTTAAGGACTTGAGACTAATCTTTTAAAAAGTCTACCTACTAGTCTACGAGTAGGTTCCTTTACTACTATATTGGTTAACCTATGGATTAGTCTACTGACTAATCGATGGACTTGTCTTTTGGTAAGTTTTTGGACTATTATTTTTACTAATTCATGTACTAGTCTATTGATTTATATATGACTATTATTGTCAAACCTTTGACTAGATCAGACTATAGACGTGGTTATAAATCAGTCTACAGAAAATAAAATAGACCAGTTACTAAACCATTCTATTGCCTATGGACTGTTCTAAAGACTTGTTCCATTGACTGGTCTGAAGATTGATAACAAAAATCTAAAATGTGAATTTCCTAACAAAAGAAATGTCCTAGTATATGATCTATAGGCTGGTCCATAAACTGATCTAAAGGCTAATCTATAGACGAGTCTATAGACTAATACTAGTCTATAGACTGTTCTATAAACTGATCTATATACTGGTCCATAGACTGGTCTATAGACTGATCTATATACTGATCTATAGACTGATCTATATACTGGTCTATAGACTTATCTATATACTGATCTATAGACTGATCTATATACAGGTCTATAGACTGATCTATATACTGATCTATAGACTGATCTATATACTGGTCTATAGACTGATCTATATACTGGACTGTGGACTGATCTATATACTGGCCTATAGATCAGTGAACTAATTTATCAACTAGACTTTTGTCTTATTATTAAACTCTAAATTACATAAATCCTTTCTCCTTTTTCCAGCAACATGCCGAAGGACATTCCGTATTTTATGATTTCCTGGGTCTATTCTTTGTCTACTATACCGAGACTCAGGGTAAAATTATAAATACTTGTATTTCTGTAATAGTTTTGATAGCCGTGGGTGTGTCTCTATGGTTTATGGCTGCTATTTCTTACATATCCATTGGCAAGTTATTAAGAACTTATGCTTTAATATTGGTTTTACATATAGTGGGCCTAGGGTTGGCTATGGGTTTACCCCTTTTAATGGCGGTAATGTTTGATAGTGGAGATCGTTCTATGACTTGGTTTACCAGTAAATGGCTGGTATTTGGTTTATATGTTTGTCCTGCTTTGGTTGGTTTGGCTTTACCAAGTTTATTGTATTTAAGTTTTTCCAGAAATGTAAGTTTTTCTTTTTGTTTTTTTAAGTTTTAAGGATTTTTATTAATTTGTTTCTTTGTTTTAGGATAAATTGCGTAAAAATTTTAAAATTCAATTAATCCAGCATGCTCATGCCTTGTTAATGTCAGTTATATGTATAGTGGCGACTTTTATGGGTTTACGCAGCTCTTATATGTTTATGATTCCTTTGTTTTTCTATGGTTTAACTTTAATTTTGAATCTCATTACAACTTTACATAGACGTGGTAAGTGGATTTTCAAAATTTAGTTTTTCTAACCTTTTTTATTAATATTTTTTTCTTTCATATTTTCAGGCAACTTTTGGTGTATTTTAATAATTTTAGGTCAAATTTTACCTTTTCTTTATGCTGCCTATATTTTCTTGATTTTAAATAGCACTTTAATGCCTATGATGGGTCGTTCTGGTTCCGGTTATAATCCAGATTTATTAATTAGTGCCATCTGCGGTATGGGCACAATACTGTGCATGGGTTTTGTGGTTTGTATTAAGATAATTTCTTAATTTTATTTTATTTTGATAAAATGAATTGAAATGTTTATTCTTTAGATGCCTATGTGGAATATGTTCCGTCGTTCTAAAGTTTTACTTTTATGTGTTTTGTTGATAACATTTATTTTTGCCATGATTGCTATATCGCCCATCGGTTTCCCCTACAGACCCAAAACAAATGTTGGAAGAGTGAATTTTATGGTAAGTTTCAAACTTGGCCAGTACATAGACTAGGTTATAGAGACTAGTCTAAAACAAAGACTAGTTAATGGACTAGTCAATAGTTTAGTTCATGGATTACACAATAGTCCATAGAACTCTACATAAACTAGGTAATTGACTACTCAATGGACAAGTTCGTAAACTTGTCTATAGGATAGTTCACAGAATAGTCTATAGACTTAGTCAATAGTCTTGTCAATAGGCTGGTTAATAGAATTGTTCATAGACAAGTCATTTTCTTTCAATTTCAGAACGTACGTCGTGTATTTTACGAATATGACGGTTCGGTAAGCCGCAATGAGTCCGGCTACTACTTTGATTTCCAAGACAGACGCATGCATCATCCCATCGAAGAAACAATAGATCTTAGTGACATGGAATCTGTAGCAGAAGATTGTGAAGACTATATGATGTGTGGTTTTCCACTATTCAATCATCGCATGGTTAAGGCACGCAATACAGGAAGATGGTTACCAACCAAAGAACCAGCTGAATTACCGGCTACTCCCACACTTAAATTATTAAATAAAACTTTTAATGCCGCTAATAATACTGCTAGGTTTGAGTTCGAATTAAGTGGACCACCCCACATGAGCATATTTGTATTGCCCGTAGAAGGTGTGACAATTGTAGATTGGTCTTTTCTTAAAGAATTATTAGACGATTATCAAGCACCTTATCATATATATCTAACCTATGGTAAATTACACACACCATTAAAATTCTATTTTGATTTAAAGGTAAGTAATCAATAGCAATAAAAACTTAAACAAAAAAAAACCTCTATAAAATTTGTTATTTCTACTTGCAGTTAAACAATAAACCATTAGATAAACCTTTATTCGAATTGGGTATATCCGGCCATTATGTTAGCTTTGAATATCCACGCGGTAAACATGCTCAAGAATTTATTAAACAATTTCCCGATTATATATTCGTTATGGAATGGCCCAGTTCTTATGAAC
The DNA here is from genome assembly GCF_022045245.1 of Lucilia cuprina. Taxonomy (NCBI): domain Eukaryota; kingdom Metazoa; phylum Arthropoda; class Insecta; order Diptera; family Calliphoridae; genus Lucilia; species Lucilia cuprina. The sequence goes on from NC_060954.1 coordinate 59,869,215, forward strand.
GTTATGTATATTAGTTTTAAGAAAACCAAAAAAAAAACTTGCCTTTAATTTTATATTAAATTTAATACTTAAATTTATTTTACGATTTTATGTTTAAATTTTTTATAAGCAAACAAAAACTTTACGCTAATAAAATGTTTATTTTAAGATTTTTTTTAATTAAAATTTTCTTTAAATACTACCACTCATAAGTTTTTGTATAGAACGATCGAATTTTCTGCAAAAGAAAAGTTTGGTTTTATTTTTTTTAATTGTGTATTTAAAAAAAATTCTTTAAAGGACTCACTTGGAGTTGAGCGGTTCACCGGGTAAGTAAAATGGATTACAAACAGCATCAGTGTAAAGCATATGAAGATTACGAAACATCTGTGTGAATTTTTGTTGTAAATTAAAAAAAAATTAATTACAATCATGAAATTCATGTTCAATACTGATGAGTTTATGAAATGATGTAAATGAGTTTTATAGAAAAAATGTTTAAAAAAAGGAAAATTTTAATAATAAAAAGGAAGGCCAATATCTGTGAATATTTTAGTAAAATTTTGATGTAGGCTTTTTATACAGGATAGGGTCAAATGAGGCCCTATAATTAAAATCTTCATGAGGGTCATCAAGGCCAAATACGATTATATTAAACATAATTATGAACTCAAAAGACCTATTTGGCGGGTTCAGTTGTATGGGACCAAGGTGAAATAATGGACCGATCAATAGGCTTCGTCCCTGGGACAATAGAAAATCATGTACCAAATTTCATTGAATTATCTTCAAAATTGCGACCTGTAGTTTGATTAAAGGATTTACAAGCCCTATTCGGGGTTACAGTTGTATGGGGGCCAGGTGAAATAATGGACTGATCTTAAGCATTTTCAATAGGCTTCGTCCCTGGGACAATATAAAATCGTATAACAAATTTCATAGAATTATCTTCAAAATTGCGACCTGTAGTTTGATTAAAAGGTTTACATGGACGGAAGGACAGACGGACTTTAAGGTGGGTATAGGAACAATATTATTGTGCACTAAAGTGGTGTAGGGTATAAAAAGGATTTTTGTTTGTTAAAGAGCTAAATTTTCAGTGTCAAATTGGAAATTTTAAATAAATTCAAATTTTTAACAAGAAAATCTAAAGTGAAAAATTATAATTTTCTTTAATTATATAAATTTTATAAAAAAAATTAATTTTTAGCAAAAAATTGTCCAAAATCTAATTTTTGCAAAATTTATAAATTTTTTACAAAAGTATAATTTTAAATGACATTAGACCTGTAGAGGATTTCTTGCGATCTATTAAAAGTTTAGTTTAAACTGATTTTCAGTTTTTCTTTATTTACTTTCAGCTAATTAGGAATGTCTTTTTATAGCCTTTCCGGTGGAAAAACATTTGAACATGTTTAAATAAAAATTCGATAAAGACCTTAATACAGATACAAATATATTTGGATTGCATGATTTAGTCCTATCTAGGATGCACTTATCTCATCATGGTCGTATCTATACTAGAATTTCAATGTACTATTTTCTTTTTTTAATCACTTCTATTTCTGAATAAAACCTACAAAACTGAGGGATACTTGAACAGTAAAGTAAATTATTTGTTCCAGCACTAGTTACATACTTTATACGGACAGATTCAATTAACCATAATGTAAATGTAAAAATTTAATGACTAAAACCGAAAAACTGCCAATAACTTTAATACACTTACCGCTCTAACTTCATTTTCTCTTAAGGCGATATTTCCCGAATCTATAACCAGTATAAATTTAATTTTACTATTTGTCACATAACCATAACTGAAAATAGACAACAAAAAATGAATTCCCGGCAGATTAACAAAACTGAGACAACATAGTAACTCCATCAACTTACATTTTGTGTGTCTCCGTCGAATATAATTGTCCCAAATAAACTTCCTTACTTTCCGGTGTGCCCTTAGCAACCGGTTGACATTTCTCTTCAATAACATCGAGAGCAGCATGTACACGATACTGCAACTCCAATTCCTTGTCCATATCCGTGGTGGACAAGTAAAGAGGGGCGTTCTTGAAAATACAATTTAGCTTTTAAAATATAAATAAAATAAGTTTAAATTGTTAAATTAACTTACATCCTTGCCAATTATTGAAATGCAAACAGCCATAATTGTTTTTTTAATAAAATTATATATTTTCAATGATTTTACCAAAGAAAGTTATATTTTTTACGATTTTATTTATATGCTTCTTCTTATTCTTCGTTTGTTTACATTTGACTAAAAAAGTGTTGCCAATAGAAAAAACATAAAACAGTTGCATTGTGTAATTTAACGGTTTTTTGTTTATTTTTGTTTCAAACTTATGGAATTAAACAAAACAGACATTGTAATTCAGCTCTGGGTGGAGGAAGACCATTCTGCATCGTTGCCATTATCGCTTAAGGGTAATCAGGCCGCCCTTTTTGCTCTGCCTTCGAGAGTTTTACGTTTCGAATCCTATTGGTCAATGTGCTACTTCAGATAATTACAGTTACAGTTTTTTCTTGAGGTGCATGTTGACCATATGCAATGGTGTTAACTTAACCTAAGTTCAAAGTAAATTAATAATAATTTATTTTGCCTAATATTTTATTTTTTATTATGGTGGAGAACCAAAGAAAACTAAAATTTGTATTTAGGTCTGTCGTTCTGGAAAAATTAGAGTTGGCGTGGTAAATCTTCGACTCGGAGTAGCTACGCAAATTTAAAATACAAACAATAAACAAAACAGAGAATATATGATAACATCTTGAATAAGAGACTTTAATGGAAAAATATCCCTGGACTTAGTATCCTGCTAATATATCACCCACATACAAGAACAACTGTTAGATTAACAAAAGTACAATTCCTCAACGTCCTTTAGTGCTCTAGTTATGTGATAAGAATAATGGTTAAAGTATACCATTGACATTTAAGTCCTTTAAGCGATAGCCATTCTGAAACTAGGCTACAGCTCGAAATCGAAATGTGTAAGAGAACTTTTATTTTACTATGAACAAAGCTCACTAAAGCTAAAAGCCTATAACTGGTCTAGGAAAGTTACTTAAGTACAGCACAATTCCAGCGATGAGTGAGAAAAATTAGTAGAATATCCAATTTTAGCGAAAAACCAATAAATTTTATATTAGCTTGTCATTGAATGGATGTTGGACTTTTTAAAAATGTTTAATATTAATAGCCAGTAAAAAATAATTGATGTCATACTTTACAAACGACATCTTAATCACATCTAAAAATGCAAAAACATATTTTCACTCTTATAAACAAAACATTTCCTTACAAATGAAAACCCAGTTAAAAGTGAGGAAAGAGATGTAGTCACTACAAATAACATATTAGAAGTTCACCAAACTTTGGTGAAAAACCAATGAAATTAACATAAGGATGTCATTGAACGAATTCGGTTTATTTTTGACATCCAAATATCGGATTTTTACTGCATCTATGAATAAGATTAGATGTAGTTCATAGTTGTCAAAAATGAACAACTTCCCTCCAATGACATGATAATGTAAAATTCATAGGTTTTTCACCAAAATTAGAAGTACTTCAAGTATGTTATTTGTGGTGAAAATTCTACTTCCTTTCCTCGCTTTTTTTGCTGGGTACTAGCGATTGTAACAAAGTTTGCAATGAATTGATTTTGTTTGGCAATCTTCAGCACTGTTACACATATTTTATAGGCCAGACACTATCGTTTTGTAAATGTTAATGAAAATTTCATTACAAATTACATTTTTTTGCTTGAAGAATTTGCTTTTTTAAATCTACACTGGTTCTCCAAGTTTCCAGTTATTATTAAATAATTTGATCTATAATAAAAGAGATTCACTGCAAATTATAATTATTTAGCATTGTTTTGATGCATTTTAAAATATTTGAAACACAAGTTTTTAGAACTTATTATTAGAAATTTATTGTTAAACAATTGAAAATTTTTTAACACTTCCTTTGTTGGCTTCGTAAATATCGTATTTCCACCAAGAAAACCTGGAAAACAAGAAAAATACTGTGAATGCAATTGTCAATATTATACAAAAACATTTCTCTATACTTTAGAGTACCAGCTTCCAATAGAAAGAAATTAAACTAATTGCAGTAGATTTTGATATCACCTTAGGCAGCTGCATCCAAACGCTTTTGGCGTTCCAACAATCTTCTCTCACGTTCGAACTCCTTCATACGCAATACATAGTCCTCATACTCACAGGTCATGTATTCATGTTTCTCATGATGACATTTGTACAACCAGGGGAATACATCAGAACGGCAGGCACGATATTTCAATAATTTATCGGCACAATAGTCACGATCGGCTAATGGCAGTTTGGCAGATACCATTTCTTCTTTGGTCGCTTTCATGACACGTTCTTTGCGATTTGGTGCACCCAAGAGAGGATCGAATGTGGGTACACAGTCGGGTCCTGGCATGGTGTCAGGATGAGTTGCACGCATATATGCATTACCCATTTTGTTGTTGCTGTCGAAAATTTGCCTTAATTAAGAAATTTTTACAAAAAAATTTAATTTAACGAAGGCAAATTACGTAAATTTGCAGCTAAATGTTTGATGGTACACAAATGTCACAATTTGACAGTTATAGTAAACATATGTTTTTGTTAAATTGTCAAAAATTGTAATAGATTATATGAAATGGTGAATTGGCATTCACGGTGAGATGATAACATATATTTGTTATTATTTGTTTTAATAAATATTTATGTTTTAAATAATAACTTAATGAAATAATACCAAAAATAACTAATTAAAAATAATAAATAAATTAATTAATAAAAAACTTACTTAAAAAATCTACCTACAGTATATATTTTTTTAAAACAAAATTGAAATAATATAAAATTTTCAATTCTATATAATTAATGTTACATTCTTCACAGATCAAATGATAGTTATAAAAATGTTATTTATAATTGCTTCTGATAAATATATTAATATGTTTAATATCATTATTTAAAATCATTATCTTTTAAATGATTTAGTAAACACTTGTCTTAAGATTACTCATTTTAAACAAAATTCATTTCTTATTATGTTGAATTCATTCAATCAATTTAAATAGGAAATATGAAAACAAAATTTTTTATTTAATCTATTCCAAACAGAATAGTGGATAAACTTTTATTCACTCAATTAATAATATTCACTCAATTAAGACAAAATATTTATAATTCAGAATCAATATGGAAATGGTTGAAAAATATTTAACTTAAATCAATTATAAGTAAAATAATTAGATAATTAATTTTTTGAAAGCTTTGATTACAAATTCAGTTAAATATTTGTACAAACTTAACACTGCATTACCATCTATCAGGCACTTTTAGTAACCTGCCTTATCGGTAGTAGTTGATTTTTTAGTACTTTATGTTTATATTTGTTTTGATACGTCGTACAACTACTGTTTACATTAAGCTGTCATTAATTATTTCTCCTACAGAGATGGGAAAGTTTATAGATATTCTTTTTTATTTTAATTATAAATATATTTATATTAATAATTAATTTACCTGAATTTTAAACAAAATATACAAATATTTAAATATTAAACAATAAAATTTTGCAAATTAATACTTAAGTAGAAAATCTTTTTAAACATTTATGTTGATAACTTATAACAATTAATATATTCCAGCTCTGACCCCTATGATGTCAACATTAGTCAGTCATTAATCTGTAAAAGGAAATAGTAGAGAGAGTGTTTGCAAGTGTTTACATTGTTTTTATATATTTTCTCTGCCGTTTTCTTGTTATTCCTACAATTTTTATTATTATTTAACAATTTCATTTTTTGATTTCTTAAACATATCAAAGAAAATAAAAAGTTTACCATGAAATCGTAAAAGAAACAAATGGAAAATGCGTAATAAAAAAATTTTAATGAAAAATTATGGCGACGCCTCCTCATTAATGATTAATTTTGCAAAAAGTGAAAAAAACGAAAAAAGAAATAGAATTATAATTTGGTTATTGGATACGTCATATTAAAACAAAATGCTGGTTAATAGACAAACAAGTATATAATATACAAATTAGACCAATCATACAATAAAACAAAACGATGTGAAAAAAATTTATTAAAATCATCATCATGAATATAATAAAAATGTATACCATATTTAAAGAGAGAACTAAAAAATTTAACCAAATTTCTTTCTAAGCAGACTTAAAAAACAACAAAATACAGAAACTTGTTTTTTCCAACAATTTTTATTCCCATACGGAATGTATGTTTGTGTGCGAGTAATGTATAGACGATGTTACAGTTAAATTAAAGTGGTTGGTTTTTTATTTAAGTGAAAGAAGTGAATGTATAAAAAAAAACAAAGTATAAAGTGAAGTGGATTAAGTTCAAATTTCGTGAAAAAATTATTATACCAATTATACTATAAAAAAAAAAAACAAATAAAAAAGTCATAACAAAAGAGTAACAAACTAACAATATAATACATAAGACAAAGAAAACCAAGAAAGACCAACTAGGAAGTAACTAACTAAATCATTTTTGTTGTTGTCTTTTTTTTTTAATTTTCAATTGTTTATGTTTTTGGTTTCTCATGTGTGGTGTTTCTCAGTACAATACACCAACAACATAAACCTCATCAACATCTTCGTCATAATTTGAACCGTCAACCAACCTTAACGTAATCAACAAAAGGAATAACAAAAAAAATTAAATAATAACAACAAGAAAAATATCACCAGCAAGATGTCATCATCGATTAAAGTTGCTGTCAGGGTTCGTCCCTTTAATGCAAGGTAAATAAAAACAAAAATGACACATACATACATATGTATGTAAATAAAATCAATTTCATATATTAATGAATGTACGGGAATTTGAATGTTTATTCAATAGGATTATGAAATCAATATAAAGATTTCTTTCAAGATAATCTGTATTCGAAATAATCTATTATATGTATTAAATAAAAACAACATAATATAATCGTAAAAAAATAAAAATAAAAATTTTATACTATAGAAATCAAACAAAGTACTTATAAATAGCTTATTTTTTTAAAACTGTCATAACTCAATATTATTAAACTGAGTGATTATGAACTATCGCATTTTTTATTGAGCAAAATTAAAAAGAAATTCAGCTTTAGTACTATTCATCAGAGTTTATTAAAAACAAGTTAGACCTGGTTCACACTAGGAAACTTATGTTGAGAAACTTTTGATTTTGTGTGTAAGAGAAAAAGATGGTTGATATTTCTTTCTCTTTCTCTCACACATAAGAATCAAAAGTTTCCCAAAAAAGTTTCCTAGTGTGAACCAGGTCTTAGAAGTTATAGTCGGGCGAGGCCGACCATATAATACCCTACACCTCTATACGTAGCATATAAGTTGAATTGTACCTTGCCTCTGATATATTTAAGTAATTTATTGCTGAATAAAATTGTGGACATTTAAGTTCAATTTTGAAGACCCCTTCATAGCGACTGGGGTCAAATGAGGCCCTATATTATAAAGTTCATGAGGGTCATCAAGGATAGTATAGAACTTGATTTTGCAGCTTTTTGTCGAGATACGAGTATATTAAACATAATTATAAGCTTAAAAGACCTATTTGGCTGGTTCAGTTGTATGGGGGCTAAGTGAAAAAATGAACCGATGTTAACCATTTTCAACAGGCTTCGTCTACGGTACCACAAAAGATCATGTGCCAAATTTTATTGAATTATTTCCAAAATTGCGACCTGTAGTTAAAAACAAGGTTTACAAGTCCTGTTGTAGGGTTAAGTTGTATGGGGGCTAGGTAAAATAGTGGACGAATTTTAAATATTTTCAATAGACTTCGTCCCTGGGATAATAGAAGATCATGTACCAAATTTCATTGAATTATCTTCAAAATTGCGACCTGTAGTTTAATTACAAGGTTTACATGGACGGACGGACAGACGGACATAGCTAAATCAACTCAGAAAATGATGCTGAGGCGATTGGTATACTTTTAGGTGGGTATAGGACCAATATTATTGTGCCTTACAAACATCAGCACAAACCTAATATACCCTCGACACTATGGTGTAGGGTTAAACACATATACTACATATGTATGTAATTCAGCAGGTTCAGTTTTCTTAAAGAAAATCAATTTTTCCTGCTTATATTGCTAAATAGCTTAATAATTTTCAAATATAATATGACAGAAGAACATTTAGTGGCATGTTATGATATATAGATGCCTCTGTTTGCTATTTAGCTAAATAAATGTTATTTTATGTCTGTGAAAACAATTTCCTTCTTATATAATTAGAAAATTGATTTATTGGAGTTTTGGCATTGTAAAAAGTCTGTTTGTGTAAAAATTATTGAGCTTTAAAATGATAAAAATATTTAGTTTTAGCAATAAAATATTAGCAATTAAGAGGTGTCATAAATAACTATTATATTATATTTGAATAATAATTATTATCATATGTGCAATAAAAATAGTAGAGTAATTGTTTTGTTAAACAAATTTTCTTACAAACAATCTGATGTTTTTTGAAATCGCGAAATTGATATTATAATTTTAATACGTTTATTAATAACAAAATAAGTTATTTTCACTTTTTTTTAAGTAGAACATATTTTTTTTTTATTATAAAATGCATTAATTTCATTTAATCCTACTTTTCATAAGTGTGGCGGCATAATTTGATAAGTGGTTTAATTAGGGTGGTTGGTAACCGTAACAACACAAACGGTCATAAGGCATTGATAATGAAATTTCGAAAAGTGTTGCCATAGTTTAAAGAATAAAAGCTACAAATTCATATAAAGTTTATAATGAAAAAAATTTACTGTTACATTCAGTTTAGTTCTAGCTCAGTTCTAGTTTAGTTCTAGTTCAGTTCTAGTTCAGTTCTAGTTCAGTTCTAGTTCAGTTCTAGTTCAGTTCTAGTTCAGTTCTAGTTCAGTTCTAGTTCAGTTCTAGTTCAGTTCTAGTTCAGTTCTAGTTCAGTTCTAGTTCAGTTCTAGTTCAGTTCTAGTGCAGTTCTAGTTTAGTTCCAGTTCAGTCTAGTTCAGTATAGTTCAGTTCTAGTTCAGTTCTATTTCAGTTCTAGTTCAGTTCTAGTTCAATGAGTTTAATTATAGTTTTTTATGAAATTATAGTAAATTTATGAAAAAATTTTCAAAATTATTCTAAAAAATGAATTAAAACACCAATTTTCTTATTACAGAGAAGTGGATATGGATGCTCAGTGTATTGTGGAAATGGAAAGTAAAAAAACTCGTCTACTCAAGCCAAAAGTACAATCAATGCGTGATACACAGTTTCATGATTTTACATTCGATTACTCCTATTGGTCATTTGACAAAGAAGACAAACACTTTGCCACACAACAACAAGTCTACAGTGACTTAGGTACAGATGTTATTGATTGTGCCTTTGAAGGTCAGTAAAAAAAGAAACTTATTATTTAAATTTAAAAAAAATGCAATAAATCTCATATTATTGCCTATTTAGGTTACAATGCTTGCGTGTTTGCTTACGGACAAACAGGCTCCGGTAAAACATTTACTATGATGGGCACCAGTGATAACCCTGGCCTTATACCACGCATTTGTTCGGAACTTTTTGCTCGCATGCGTGTTGGCCAGGAGTCGGGTACTAGTTATAAAACACATGCCAGTTATTTGGAAATCTATAATGAACGTGTTAAAGATTTACTGGGTCCTCAGTCGAGTGGTCATGGTCTGAGAGTTAGAGAACATCGTACTTTGGGTCCATATGTAGAGAATTTATCACAACATTCTGTAGCTGATTTCGAGGAAATTCAAGAGTGTATAGCTCGTGGTAATGTACAACGTACAACGGCTAGTACAAATATGAATGATACCAGTAGCAGAAGTCATGCCATATTTACAATAACATTTGTACAAGCGGGCTTTATGAACGATATGCCCAGTGAGACAGTTTCGAAAATACATTTAGTGGATTTGGCAGGAAGCGAACGAGCCAATGCTACGGGCGCCACTGGGCAACGTTTAAAAGAGGGAGCCCATATTAACAAATCATTGGTTACTTTGGGCAGTGTTATTTCGGCCTTGGCCGAACAAAGCAATTCCACGGCCTTAAATACCACGGGTGGCAATTCAAAACGTGTTTTATATATACCCTATCGTGATTCCATTCTCACGTGGTTGTTAAAAGACAGTTTGGGAGGCAATAGTAAAACTATAATGATTGCTGCACTTTCGCCGGCCGATTGTAATTACAGTGAAACCTTAAGTACTTTACGTTATGCCAATCGTGCTAAGAATATCATAAATAAACCCACAATCAATGAAGATCCTAATGTTAAACTCATACGTGAATTGCGTGATGAAATCAATAAACTAAAATCTATGTTAAATGGAGATGTGGTAAGTATTCACTTTAAGTATGTGTTAGTAAGGAATAGTATTGAATTGTTTTTGTATATCTACACAGCATGCCCTGCAGCCATCTCTTAAAATGTTGGAAGATTTACAAAAGAAAGAGGCTCAAGAAAAACATCTTACCGAAGAATGGACTGAAAAATGGAAAGAAGCTCAATCTATTCTGCAAGAACAAAAAAGTTTGGGTTTACGTAAATCCGGTGTGGGTGTTGTCTTGGACTCTGAAATGCCTCATCTTATTGGTATACACAATGACATTACTACCGGTGTTACTTTATATAGTTTAAAAGAGGGTGAAACTTCCATTGGTACCGAGGAATCAGAAATACCACCTGATATTGAATTAAGTGGTGATGGCATACGTCCACAACATTGCAGTATTGTACTCAAAGATGGTATATGTACTTTACATCCCAAACCTTTGGCACAATGTTGGCTTAATGCCAATCTTATCGATGAACCTACAAATATATCGCAGGGTGATATTATACTTTTGGGACGCACGAATATATTCCGTTTCAATAATCCTACCGAGGCAGCTAGACTACGTAAAGAATATAGTCGTTCCCAATTGGATATGTCTAGATTATCGTTAATTACTTCATCACGAGAAAATCTTTTAACATCTAGTTTTTGTTTGGACGATGAATCATCTTCTATGAGTAGTAGTTTGATTTCATCACCCTTTAAACGTAACGATAAACAATACTATCCCACTAAACCCATGTCACGTGATGATCCTGAGTTACAAGATGAAAATCGCAAAATTTTAGAGACCATAGAAAATGCTCTTAAACAATTAAATATTGTAAGTGAAGGAATACACTTTCGATGAAAGGATTTAGTTTAAATATTTTGTTTTTTTTTGTTTAGGAACGTGTTCAAATGCATGACCAGTACAAGATTAAAGTACAAAATTTAACAGAAGAACTTAAACGTTTAGAAAAAGAAGAGAAAAATAGTTTAGAACTGTTGCGCTGTCGCGAAGAAGAACTTATGGCCAGAAAAGATATGTTACTTTGGGAGAAAAATAATGAAAAAGTACAGGTAAGATAAAATAATGATTCTGGTCTGGAATTAGGAGTCTGTTTTATATACAAACTCTACTTTTTATTGTTAAATGTTTTTTGTTATAGTTTAGCTTTTTATTCGTTTTGTTTTTTTTAATATGTTCTCGTCTTTTTGTGTCGTTTTAGACTGATATTGTGTGTAGACAGATCTCAGCTTTGCAAACCCAGCTCGACTCAAAAAAACGTGATTTTTCTGAGTATGTTGCCAAAGAGCTGCAAGAATTGCAAGATTGTGGCAAATTAGATGAGGTTTGTGTTGAATAAAATAGCTATTAATGTAAATGTTTTAACCATCACACATATAAATGGTCCTTCGGTCATTTTGGAAATTAAACCATTTTTAAATTAAAATTTTCGATTAGAAGGACCATTTGTGTTTTGTATCATTTGTATCTTGTTTTCACAATAACTTAAATTATTTCTTTATTTAGATTGACATTAAAGTGGATCCTTCCGTTCCCTTGACCGACGATTTATTATTACTCGCAGCCGATTCATTGGACTTATTTGCTTCACAGTTTATTAAAGACACAGTTAAAAGAAATGTAAGTTTTGAAAATTTAAAGTTAATTTTCTGATTAAACTTATATTTACATTTGCAGAACGAAGACATACATCGTTTAGATGAACAGGTGGCTGAAAAGGAACGTATCTTAAAGGCTAGCACAACAAAAATCGCACAAGTCGATGAAAATCTCTTGCAAATCGAAGAACAATTGGAAATGTTACGTTTGCAACGACTACAAAAGGAAGCTGATCATGATAATGATTTACAAATGAAAAAAGAAAAGTGAGTGAAGACAGTCATTTCAAATAGTTAAGATTCTAGATTCTACATTTTGTATCAAAAACTCGAAAAATGCTTAAAATGTTTTTCATATATTGTTTTTTTAGCTTCAAACTTAACCTCAACAAGAAATCCACAACCGACATGAATGTCCAAACCGAAAATGATATATCATCGAGAACAGATACTTATGAAACTACCTGTGATACTTTTCATACAGCTCAAACGAATTGCTCCAATCTCAGTTCACCGACAATCGCTGAAGACGAAATAACACCACTGAGTAGTTGTACTCTGTCGTCGGGTGAAATTGACGATGATGACGATGATGATGATGTTAACGACGATGATGACGATACAATTTCCGATGGTATACGAAAATCAAAATCATCACCTTCCTCTTCGATGGCCACAAATACCGATACCCAGTCGAGTTCAAAAAGTGGTAGCATAAGAAAAAATCTTAATGTTCCCAATGCTGTGATGAGTGACAGTGGCGTATGTTTGGATGCGGTGGTAAAATCTTCCAATCTTAATCATATACACGACTTGACAACCTCTACAAATATGCCCCTAGATAATGATAATCCCCTACATCATGCCACATGCAATTCAGATGATGAGACAGCATCATGTTCATCTTGTGAAATTAGCGCTAATTCTGATAGCGTCCAAACACACTGTCCCATGCACAGTTTACGACGTAAAATTGCTGCACAAAAAGCTTTAATTATGAAAAATCTCGAAATGAATGTAAATAAAACAATGTTGGATGAACAAATAGCCGAATTGCAAGAATTACAAAAACGTTATATTAAAATTGAAAAGCATATGCTAGAAACGGGACAACATACAGTGGATGAACATCAGTTGTGTTGTCAAACGAATAGAGAAGAACTAGAATATGACAATGAAGAGGGAGTGGAATCAGCTTCACGCTATAGAGATATAACATCATCCATGGAAAGTTCTAGTTATATGTCAAATATGACACGTTCTTGGCCATCGGTTAGAGATTTCTGTAAGTTATAAGTTGTTTTGAAAATGTGAAGATATTTTGTTTAAATTTTGTTTTTTATTGTTTTAGCGGAAACTGAACATGTTATTACCATACCTACCTTTGTGATACGAGGAGCTGGTAAACAGACACATTATGAATATGAAATACGTATAATTTTACCCGATGGTAAATTGAATATATTGCGTCGTTATAGCCGCTTTAGAGAGTTACATATGAGTATGAAGAATACCTATGGAGCCAAGGTATTAATGTTTATGATAATAGTGAGAGTTTGTTTGTTTTAAAAAAAATGTTTTTATATTCCTCTTTAGATTGCCGCTTTACCCTTTCCACGACGTGAACTATTCTCCTCAAATAGTGAAACTGTAGCTAAGCATCGCAGGCGTTTGCTTGAATTATATTTACGCAGATTATTTGTAGTCTGTTCGCGTATACCACAGAGTCCCATATATGAAGGAGCCGGTGGCCCTGGCCTTACCAGAGCCTCTTTGGCTCAATTTTCGCCTTTCTTCAAAAAGGGCCTTTTCGAGAACGGCAGGCACGGGACGGGATAATAGTTACCCTACTGCTAAATTATCTCCTACCTACAGTGTGTCTTTTAATCTATTTTTATTATTTATTAAGTTATATGTCACAATCATGATGATAAATGTTGATAATTGTTAAACAACTTTACCTTAAAGGCGTTCAACAGGAGTTTTCCCCAAAATCAAAATGTGAGTATTTATTATTATTATTTTTTTAATTAAGTTTAGTGTGTACAATAAATAATAATGAAATTAGCAGAGTTGCTTTATGGTTTCTTTAAACTTTTATTTTTCTAGCTAAAAACAATAAAAAGAATTGTGTTTGTATTTTGACAGAATGTTTTTTGGTTAATTTATTTCATATTGTTATTTCTTATCAAAATCTTCCATATTATAAGGAAGTTATCATCTATCTATTATTTAATTTTTATTTATGCTTTATTTATAACTTTTATGTTTGATAAACTATTTACTTATTTATTTGCAAATTGTATAATGTTTTCTTTTATGAAATACAAATTATGTTTTATAAAAAAAAGATATACGAGTACAATTTATCTACAGATTTAGTTTTGCCTCTTTCCTACATATTAATTATTGTTAGATTTAATTGAAAAACAATTAAAAACTGTTGACCAGTTTAATACTCAAAATATAAACAAATTTTGTTAACATTTATCGTTTATACTTTTGTCATAACATGTTTTTCTTATGTTTTTTCCCCTTAAAAAGTTTATTTCTGTTGAATTGCTTAAGTTTTCTCTTGTTTAAGTTTCCAGTTTAATAATGTTAAAAAAACATTTAAAATAATTAAAGCATAATAACGTAAAACTTCCAACATTTATATGGTTTTCAATAAACTTAACAATTTCTTGCTAAATTTTCAATAGATTTCATAATCTTTGTTTAAAACTTTGTTGTTTTGTAATTAAATTAAATTTTTTTTGATTTACTTTAGAAATAACTTGAAATTTTTTAATGTTTTTATAATTTTTTATTTTAAATTCAATTAATTATAATATTCATCAACATTCCACATATCGTTTGAAAAAAAATCATGTGCAATTTTAGTATAAATTGAGAAAAATTTTAAATAATAGTTTTTGAGAACTTTTTTCGAATTATAAAAAGATCTCTAAAGACAATAAGTAAAAATTAAATAAATTGTTTTTTTTTTTAAATGTTATATTAATTTACTAATTTCTAACTTTTAACAGTTTTATTAAGTATGTATTCTTAGCTAAATATGTTAATTAAGAACTTAATTTCTATAAAGGGTATTCACTTATCTAAGCAAAACGTTTAAATTAAATACAGTAACTAGAAAACTTACCAGCAAAAAATATTTGATGTCATACTTTACAAACTACATCTTAATTACAAAGTGAATTTCATATTATTAACTTTTATGAACCAAATATTTCCTTACAAAAGGAGACCCAGTAAAAAGTCAGAAAAAAGATGTAGAAAAGTCATTACAAATAACATATTTGAAGTACATTAAAGTTTTGTGAAAAACCAATGAAATGTACATAGAGTGTGTTTTATGTTTGACATCCAAATATCGGTTTTTTACCGCTTCTAAAACTGAGATTAAATGTAGTTTAGAGTTGCCAAAAATGAACAACATCCCTCCGATGATACGCTAATGTAAAATTCATAGATTTTTTACTCAAATTTGAAGCACTTTGGGTTACTAGTTGTGATACGTTCCCACGAGTCATATTCAGCCAAAGATTGTCAACCCAGCGACAGCTGTATCAACCGAAAGTTTTTTCCCCAGGAAAGAACTATCGGCTAGGGTTTTATAGTTAAAACGAAAAGTCGACTTTTTGCATTTAGTTAAACGTCGACTTTTTGATTTTTATGCAAAGTTGATTTTTCATAGACGATAGTCGAGTTATCGACTTTTTTGGAACAAAATAGTCAACTTCGACTTTTCGACTTTTTTCGACAAAAAGTCGATTGTTCAATTATTCGAAAGTCGATTTATAGAACCCTACTATCGGCCACAGTCGAACAACAAAAACAACTAGTTGTGATGAAAATACGTATTACATCTTTTTCCACACATTCGTCTATTAGGAATTGATTTCTAATCATTCAAAGATTGTCAATACTGTGAGAGAAAGAAGCCAAGAAAGAACTTTCAACAATAGAAGAACTGTTAGCAGTATACAGTTGGAACACCATTTTAGGCTTGGGCAATGATTTGACACTTTTCCACTGATTTATGTAAAACTTTTGTTACAACAACAACCCTATACAAACAAGAAGGCGTATCATAAGGACTATTGACATAATGTCCATGGACATTATGACACAACAAAAAGTATTTAAAGTCCATTGACATTATAAAAATTTTAAAAGAGTCACAATGTCTAAGATTAATTTCTTACGGGATAGAAGTATCTCTTTCCTAAATTATAAACAAATTATCAAATTAATTTATACTTTTAGAGTCCTTTTGACATTACGATACTTTTAAAAATGAGGTACATATGTCCTAACGTCGATGGACATTATGACACGCCACCCGCCATCAAAAACAAAGTACTTCCAATAGAATTGCATTAATCGCAATTCAAAAGAGCAGTTAAGGGCTTATTGTTTAAAATAAATCATAAAAAGTTTTTCAAAAGTAATGATTAGGAATCATAAAAAGAAGAACATTACTTCTTATATTTCACTTCATTTTGGGCTTCTAAGTATGTTCTTTTTAACGAAAGTTCTCATCTAATGTTATTTAAAGTCAAAATTTAAGCCTTTCTTTCTTAAATAAACATAAAACTACATTTACTCTTAACATAACCTAAAAATGGCTTCTGTTAAAACTAATTTATAGAAATCATAATAAGAACAATTCTCATATAACATCATCGTGTTAAATTCATGGCTTTTGCTGCTGTTTTTAACTGTTACTTACAGCACCCTCATTACCGATCTATTTTGCTTCTTGTGTTTTATTACTGTGAATATCCTTATTATAGAAAAAAATCATTATCAGAATAACATTTTAATATAGAAATTTTAGTAAATTAATAAACTAAAATCCTTAATTGAAAACATATATAAACAGATATTGAAAATAACGGGTCCATTTTTATTAATTTTCTTGTTTTTTATACATTTCTTTAATGCTAACGAAATTTGTTAAATTTCCATATTTTTCACCATATTTCCGGTTTAATTTTGAACATACAGTTATTTTCCTAGATATAATCTATATCAAATGAAAGGTTTTTCTTATTAGCTATGTTTTACTTATACGGGATTCGTAATATATTCAAAATTCTACAAAAATTATGGATTCTGTTCGAAATTATTTTCGTTAGTTATAAAGCGATTTTGATAATAGAAATTTTTTTTGGAATTATGCTTATATTTTAACCCCCTTATTCACAAACAAAATTTTTAATTTATAAAAGGTTTATAAAACAAAAATTCCATACAAAATCTATTTTATAAACGTTTAATAAAATAAAAATTTTGTTTATGAATAAAGGGCTAAATATTAATGCTCTCGAAAACATAACTGATAGAATTACTAAAGATTTTGAATCCGAAGCTATCTAGGATCATTAGAAATTTGATATAAACAAATGCAATTTCTTTCTAAGACAAACGTCTAATCGACTTCGATACCTACATGCAGATTACAAATGTAATGATAAACTTATATGTATATAACTTGTTCAAGGAAAGAGAAGATTATAAATAGAAGCTTTCACTGTTAAGGACAAAATAGACTTCACAAGCGGCTTGAGAAATTTACTAGTATTTTACGTTTGTGCAAACCTGTTGTGTTTGTGTGATCACAAATTTTGATTTTTACACAAACCTATTTTTGTCAATCCGTTTGTTTTGTTTATATTTTTAAAGTTTTTTACAAAATTTACATTTTGAAGAGAATTTACATCAGTATCTTTCTAAGTCCCCAAAAACGTGAAAAATCGGTGATTGTACGAACATTATTTGTGTAGTGTGTGTTGGAATGGAAAAAAAGTATGTTTGTCAAGCCGATTGTTTAGTCTATTTGGCGCTTAATTGTAATCCTAAATTGATTTTAAGTGACAGCAATTTTTTTAATAAAAATACCAGTTAATATATCTTATAAGTGGACCAGTTTGTTTTCGGATTCTGCCTAACAATGAAATGATTGATACTTTACGATTGTGAAAATTTTAAGACATTAAAAATCATATAAAACCACTAATAACCTCT
Source organism: Lucilia cuprina (assembly GCF_022045245.1). Classification (NCBI taxonomy): domain Eukaryota; kingdom Metazoa; phylum Arthropoda; class Insecta; order Diptera; family Calliphoridae; genus Lucilia; species Lucilia cuprina. Next base: position 59,887,258 of record NC_060954.1, read on the forward strand.
ATAGAAAAATCCCATACACATATACATATATAACTAAATCAAATTTACATATATAAATCTTAACTAAATAAACTATTACATATATACTAAACTAACGATGTTAGATTAATGCAACTCTCTATGTATTCCAAATAGATTTAAATTAAATCTAACAGAAAGTAACAGAAATTACTAATATAATTTATTAAGGTAGAAAAAAAGAACAGTTTAATAAAACCTTAGGTAAAACTTATAAATAAATTAATTTAATATGTTAAAAAATAAACTCGTAACATTTCAAAAAAACATTTGACAATAGTAAAACACTTTTTATTTTATTATTCTAACATTGTACTACTAATATATTATTTAATAATTAGTTTTTATTAATTATTTACTATTTTAATTTAATTGTAAATAGCAACTATAGACCACTGAGCAAATAGGTAGGAAGAAAGTTTAGCAGTAGATGAAACTTTATATTAGATTAGTGTTTTTTTATTTTGTTTTCCCTAAACTTAAGTAATTTAAATTTTTTATAAATATAGTTAGTTTATTGTTAATTTTATATATAAAACAATTTATTTTTTATATACATAATTAACAAATATGTTAAAAATTAGTAAAAATAGTTTAATTATATAAAAATTAAACAAGTAAACAAGTAGTATAGGAGTAATTATTAAATGTGATACACAAAAATTACAATCCATTAAAACTAAACGAAAGCCAGTAAAAAAAATTAATTAAACAAAATGTTATTGTAATATACAACTTAAATACTAATTAAAAAAAGAAAATATAAACTTTACCAGGAAATTTGCTTGTTTTCCAGCTAATAAACAATAATAGCTTAAAGATAATAAATAAATTAAATATAATTTTATAATTTTTAATTTAAAACAAGTATTACTTTTATTATTATAAAAAAAATTGGTTTCAAAGGGTTTAGTTTATATACTATGATAATATGTTAATGATTAGCTTATAACTTAAATATTTAAAAGGAATTGGTTCATATATATATATTTTTTTTTAAATTTAAGCTTTAAACTAAATTAAGTACAATTTTGCCACTACCATTTTATATATATTTTTACTTAATAATAAAAAAAACTACAACAAACTCAAACAAAATTTTGTTACAAATTTCTATCTATAACTTGAAACATATTTACTGTGCAATATATAATGAAATTACTAAATTTATCACTTAAAAGGAATAATAACAAAATTTAAACTGTAAAATTAACTTGTAACAAAAACAATAATTTTTTTTATAATAAAATTCTCCCTATCTGTACACATTGTTGTATAATAAAAAGTGTAAGAGTTTATATGTCCTTAATAATATTTAAGTTAAAAAAAATTAATAAACTTAAACAAATTCTATTTAATTTTAAGTTGTTTTTACAAATAAATTAAAAAAAAAACAAAACGAAAATAAAACGTTTAATTTTTTTGATAAAAATAAACTAAATTATATGTGTTTGATTTTTAATTAGTTAAAAATTAAGTTTTATTATAAATAATTAATACAATGAATGTGCTGATGTTACTAATCTAAAGTACTGGAATACTGTTTTTAACACTTTTCGACTTTTTTCGATTATTTTCGACTTTTTTTCTATTTTAGACTTTTCGACAACAACAGACTTTTTGACTATTTTCGACTTTTCGACCTTTTCAAACTTGTCGACTTTTTTTCTATTTTAGACTTTTCGACAACAACAGACTTTTTGACTATTTTCGACTTTTCGACCATTTCAGACTTGTCGACTTTTTCTGACTTTTTTCGATTTTCAACAATTTTCGAACGTTTAACTATTTTTGACTTTTCGACTATTTTAGACTTTTCGACAATAACTGACTTATTGAGTATTTTCGACTTTTTCTAAATTTTTTCCGTTTTTCAACAATTTTCGACCGTTTGACTATTTTTGACTTTTCGACTTTTTCCGACTTTGACTATTTTTGATTTTTTCCGACTTTTCGACTATTTCTGTCTTTTCGACTATTTCCGACTATTTTTGATTTTTCTGACTTTTTAACTTTTTTCGTCTTTTATTTCCAAAACCGACTTTTCGACTTTTTTCACAGACGATAATCAAGTTATCGACTTTTTTGGAACAAAATAGTCGAATTCGACTTTTTTCGACAAAAAGTCGATTGTTCGATTATCCGAAAGTCGATTTATAGAATCCTATCTTAAATCGATCGGTATGATTCAGAATCAATGACACTGCAGATTTTTGTAATGATCGGCTCTTATTTGACGCTAGTCCCCATACAAACCCCCCTTCAAAAATGTCTTTAACGTCTAAGATCGAGTTGTAACCATTTGTATCGCAATGAAACTCAACAAAACTAACTGTTATTTAAAAATATATCCTTTTCCTAAATTTATGAGGATTGTCCCATTGAAAATTTAGTTTTTTATCAATAGATTGCTTAAATATTAAGGTAAAATACTTGTTTACCATATTTTCGGATATATATTGAACTTTTGTTTTCCTAGACAAAGTCTAAATCAACTAAAAGGTACTTGGGACTCTACATATACAAATGTACATGCAATAGCATCCTACATATTTAAACAACTCTTAGAAAATAGGATTGTTTTGCTAAAATCTCCGTTATCTATGGTCCAATTTTGCTGATTTTGAATAGAAAACTTCTCGAAAACACATCTGATAGAATTATTAAAGATTTGGAATAATGGTCTATATAACAAGCTTATGAATCGGATCAAATGATATCGTTTTCAATTTCCAGGTAGCCGGAATGCTCCACTTTGGGCAACTCTGCCGCCGTCCGGGTTAACTTTAAAAGTTCCAAGAGAAAAACTTAAACAAGAAAACACTTCCTCTCTTAACATGTGAAATTTTATTAAAACTGTTGCAAACGTTACTCATTTATTTCCTATAATTGGCTTTAGCTTCTTTGTGCTTAACAGAGGTGCTCTTCTTTAACACCTTAAAGCTGCTTTACTGATAGGATTTACTGAGTCCAAGGTTAAAATTTGAATTCCAAAACTCCTCTACCACATTGGTGGGCAATTTTATATTCATTTGATAAGCTAAATTAGACATAGTAGTTAATTTTGTTAAAATATTTATATATTTTCCAAAAAAAGAAAAACTCATAATTTAACATTGTTTACATTTTGCTATTTGACACCTGTTGCCATAACACAGTGCTGCCATACTTACAGCTTAGAAAAAGGAATCGTAAAATAGCTCCAAAATTAAAAAAAACGTCTTTACTTTTGTTCTGTTTCATTTTTTATTGTTTTATTACAATTTGCAACATTTGTGTGGTTTTATTTTAAATCGTTTTACAATAAATGTTAGATTTTTTTATATGCAAGAATGAAATAATAATAAACTTAAACTGCATTGTTAATATTTTCTTTTCTTTTTTTTCTTGTTTAATGTTTAACATTTAAAATATAAAATCTGTGGTTATTAATAACAAATTTAACAATGTTTTTTTAAGTTTAATTTTTGTTTTTAATATTAACCGTTTATATGTATATAATCAAATTAAATTTTGCAGAAAATTAATATGAATATTATTGATGAATAAATAAGATTTGGTACACTTAGACCACAACAGTAGAACCTCATTAATAAATATAAAACTTAATTAAAATAAGAAATTAAAACAAAAAATTAAAATAAAAGAAATTACACAAATAACTTTGTGTTAATTTTTTTAAATAAAAATAAATGAAATTAAAACACATTTGGGATTTAGCTTTGACTAGTTAAAAATAAAAGAACAAAATAACTAAAAAAACATAAAATTATTAAAAAATAGGTGCAAAAAAATAAAAATTAGCGAACAAAAATTGGTGCCTTATATCAAACTTGGTATACAAATTCTGGGTGCAACAAACTATTGTTAATTAATGTACTATTGCGTTTTTTTCAATTAATTTTAATTATTTTTTTTGTTGATTTAAACAATAAATAAATTAATATTAAAATTATGATTAATAAGTGTTTAACAACATTGGTATAATATCTCAAATTTTTAACAACAATTTATAGTTTTTTTGTGTTTGTTTTCTTTTGTGTTTTTTTCAACTGCTATCAAATTTCGAGTTAATATTCAGCTAAATTTACGCTATTATACTCTTGAAGAGTGTGGCTTATTCAAACTCTTTCAACATAGTTGCCGGGAAATGTGCCAAAACAACCGGTACGCTGAGAGGTACCAACATACCAGCCATCATCACATTTTTCCAAAACATGCACTATATCGCCCTCTTGCAGTTCCAATTCATCGGAATTTTGTGGACGGTATTTGTATAAAGCACGGTATCTAGAATACAGATTAGAATCATAAGTCAGGTTTAAAAATTTTTTGAAATTTGAATTTTTTTTAAATTATCTAGTAATAAAGAAAGTCCAATTTAAAATACTTACACCAAAGGTTCTGAACTAGTATCAACATGTAATATATCAGTTTTGTGGGCATTACGTGTTTCTCTTAATATGGCATTTGGTGGCTGATTACCATTGCGGGTCAGTGTATTAAATTCATTATTAATATTTGTGCGCAAAGCATCTAACGAGGGACGTGCCGTTTGTGGAACTGTTGTAGTTCTTGCCGCTATATCTTCAGCACCAATATCAGTAAGTACCTGTTTTGTTAATAATAGAAATTATTAATTTAAAATGAAATTTATTTCAAAACTATATTCTGTAATTACCTCTACATATGAGACAGGGAATATGCCTTTACGATTGGCAATTCTACCCTCAAACCAATTGTCATCGACTCGACGGGTTAGCGACACTAATTCACCTTTATTTAGTGATAGTTCTACACCAGATTGGGCCTGAAAGTTATATTTGGCTCTAGCTTGACCTTCGGAGGGTTTACGATAAACAGGGGCTTGAGATTGTACAGGATATACAGTTTCCTTGTTGATTATCTGAAAATATAAATTGGATTATGTATAAAAAATTATTTTTTAATTAAATTATTGTATTTTTTTATATTAATTTAGTTAATTAAAAATTTTAATGAATTTCCTTAAAAAAACGCTTCAAATCTTTATTCCCTTTATATGGCATCTCATTTTTGCTAACATTTCTTATTTCCTTCCGTTAACCCTTTTATTTTTAATGTTTGAGTGGCAACACTTTCGTTTTGTTGTCAAACATTGTTGATAGATGTCAGTATTTAGGCGCTTAAATTGCAATAAATTTGTGTTCTATTAGTTTTCTCTATAAAATTGTGAAATTTTCATTAAATAATAAGAAAAATCTTACAAAAAGTGTTTAAATTATTAGTTTATAAAATAAATATTACTAATTCAATGTTATATAAGCTGAATGTAAAGAAATACAAGTAAAAATTGCTTTAAAAGTTCAATGTGGAATGTTGTGCCAACATTTATTGCAAGTGCAGTGGAAAAATGTTAATTTGTTAAATATTTATTATAAATAAAGCAATTTTAAGTTGTTTTTAATGAGAAATGGAAAAATGAAATAAATGAAGGTTCCAAATGCAAAAAAAATTATTGAAAATCTCAAAAGAAAATAAGAGAAGGTGCTACGTTTGTAGGTTCATATGTATGTTTGTTTTAATGTATGTATGCAAGTGTGTATTTTTCTTCTTCTTATCGAGTGCATAAATGATAGAAAGTGAAAAAAGAAGAAGGAAAAAAGTATGTAAATAAATCAAAATCTTATTAGAAAAATGTAAAGTGTTAATTTCTTTATTTATAAAATAAAAAAAAAAATTTGACGATTAATTATGATAAATTGATTTGAGAAAGTAAAAGAAAAGAGAAGCTTGAAAAAATTATAAAAATATCAGAAAAAAAGAAAATTTGTCAAGATATAATTAATTTTGTTTAGTTAATAAATAAAACTATTATTATTATTATTATTTGCAATAATAAAGTGATAAATTGTCAACTAAAAGAGAAATAAAAAATTTTATCTAGGTCATGGAGAAACAATTTCTAAGCGGATTAAATTAAAAAGTGGAATTGAAAGGTAAGTGTCATTCTTCTTCTTATACATATTTCTATAATTTAATAAATATTAACAATTACAAATATAATTGATATTTTCCACAAATCTTCCCTATTGATACGGTTTGTTTTGTTTGGTAATATAAAAAGGTTAAAGCAATCCAGGTTTTCACCAAGACCCGGAAATAGACTTCGCATAATTATTAATATTTAGATTATATAGAAATCGTCCTAACATTGTTTACAAGTTTTATATAGTAAAATATGACAGACATTGGCTCATATTTGACAGTAGGTCCCTTAAATGAATTGCTTTTAGAAAATGTCTTAAACAATTATAGTCGACTTAAAATATAAGTTTAACGATGAACATCTTTAAGAAACACAATCCAAATGGCCCAAATTCCGTGGTTTAATTGACCCTACTTTCCATATAAATCTTATAACAGAAAAATAGTCAGTAGTTACTTAAAAATTATGGTATTAAGACAAAATTCTTTAAAAAGGATTGTTCGAAGAAATTTATTATTTTTACAAATTGTTTATGATTCGGTATGTAATTGACTTTAGCCCCGTTAAAGGCCCGATAGCGAATATTCACCCTGGTTTTCACATAACATGATGTTACAATTCACTTTGATCTTTATAGATCTTTGCAAACCCTTCACTTTTTTTCCACTTACCTCTACATAATTAGCTGGGAATAAACCGATCATGGCATTATGTTCGCCCTCATACCAATTCTTATCAATGGCACGTTTTATATAAATAATATCGCCCTTTTTAAAGCTCAGTTCTCTGTAAAGAAATTTCATTATTAATCCTTAAAAAAAAACATAGATCATCATTAGTTACTCACTTGGAATTCTGTGCTTGGAAATTATATAAAGCCCTAGCAATGGACTTTATTTGATTAGCTGCTTTTGGCGCCAAATCCGCTGGGAAATCATCATAACGATTTAGAGGTATGGGCGATTTTTGTGATGGTGTAAAATTATCCGTATGACGACGTGAATTCATATCTTGTAATTCTTGTAGATATTTACGACGTCTCTCCTCTTGATATAATTTTTGCATTTGTTCCGCCTGACGTATGGCTAACTCTTCTTCCGACAAGGGATATTTGAATTCTTGACGTACGGGTGTTTTGAAATGTATATTTACGTCCGATTCATAATAACGATTGGGAGAAACTATTCGAGAGGAGAGAGAGAGAGGGAAAGAGAGTGAGATATGTAAAATGATAAGATTATTAATAACAAGAATAAAAAAATATTTTTACAAATAACTTGAAAATGAATCATTTATGGGTCTAACATTTTGTTTTGTTGTCTTTGTTGGGTTATATCGTTTACATTTGTTGCTAATGTGTTGTAGATATGTTGTTTTACTACTTAAATATTTATTCAATAACTCCCAGAAACATTCTTAAGTTATGACATTTGAAGTTTGTCTCTCATTATATGTGTTGGTATCTTTAGGTTTAATAAATAGTTAAATATTGTATAGTTAATGCTATATTGCTTATTTAAACTTAATCTTATCGTTGCTTTTAATGTGTAGAATTGTATATTGAATATATGTTTCATACATAAGACTTTTGAGTTAAACATTCAGCCGATATTTTCATTATACCCTACACCACTATAGTGGGAGGGGGTATTATACGTTTATGCTGATGTTTGTAACGATACAAAAATATTGGCCAATACCCATCTTAAAGTATACAGATCAGTTCAAAATCATTTTTTGAGACTTTGTTCAGAATCATTTTTTGAGACGAAGCCTATTGAAAATGGTTGAAATCGATCCATTATTTCACCTAACACCCATACAACCGTACCTCCCGATTTGGACTTTTTATGACATAATTGCGTCAAATAAACTATTATCTCTCTAAAAATTGGCCCAAAAAAAAAAAAATTATATAAGTATAAATGACACTGCAGATTTTGGTAATGATCGGCCCTTATTTGACCTTAGACCCCATACAAACCCCCCCTTCAGAAAATGTCTTAAACGTTTAAAATTGACTTGTAACCATTTTATCTAGCTGTTATTTAAAACTCTAGCTGTTATTTAAAACTCTATCCTTTTCTTAAATTTACCGAGGATCGGCCCATGTTTGACCTATACTTTTATATAAAGCCTGACTTAGTAAATTTTATTTTTTATCAATAAATTCCTTAAATATTTTGGAATTAAGGTAAAATTTAACATAAAAGTCTTATTATTGAAAAATAAAAATTTTAAAAATATACTCATGGAGTAGAGTCTTATATATTCGGCCATGCCCAACTATACTTTCCTACTTGTTTTTAGTTACATTCTGATTAAACATATATGTGTTAAAATGGACCATTTTGACCCTTCTATTCCTTATAAGGGCTAATAATTCTCAGTGCAGTAATTAAACTGAATCAAAATTTTGCAAATATCTGAAAGCTCTATATACGATTCAATAAATCCTATATATTGTAGATTATGTTTCTATATTGTAGAATGCTTCCCTACTTCTCCTGTATCTTAATTTATAATACAGTTTAAAATTATTTTTAATCTTTGTCTTTCCTTTTAATTTTATTGCAATTAAAATCTTTTTTTTTTCTTTTTTTTCTATATATAATTTCTTCTTTAGCTTTAAAGTTTAAACACAATTTATACACACAAACCTCTAAAAACTACTTGACTCATTCAGTCAGTCAGTGAGACTGTCAGACTGTCAGTCATTCACTACCACAGAAAATGATCATTATTTAGTGTCTGCACTAATCTGTTCACTTAATTAGCCAATTGGAGTAAATAAACTTTAAAGTGAAAACAAAATAATAAAAAAAATAAACTGAAACTAAACTAAAGTTAAAGTTACTTTCTATTGTATTCGTTGCAATATTTAAACTAAAAATAACAACAAAAACAAACGAGTGCATATAAAATCTGCCAAGACAACACTTAAGATTTACTAATAAATAAAGTAACTTTGGCTGTTTCGCTCGCAGCTGATGACTCTTTTGGAAATTATAAATCGTTTAATTTTATATTTCTTTTTTTTTATAATGACGAGCTTCCGATAACAGTTTATTAACATTGAATAAATTATTGTATAAATTATTTGCTGATATTCATACGTATACATTCATATATAATTTATTCACATAAAATGCTCTGACCAGCCCAGCAGCAGCTAGCTTTTGATGAATGTCTGTCTGTCGGTCGGTCGTTCGAACTGAGTCTTTGTTCGATTGTTTTGTAAAGATCGGTGTGTCTTTCGGTTTGTTTGTATAAATATTTTTTCGGTGTTGATTAAAGTCACAACTTTATTTGATTCGATAGGCTTGTATACAAATATTTGTATTAATTAAAATCGATACAATATATAAATAAAAAAATCAAATTGTAGTAAATTATTAATGAATTGTAGGTATGATCGTCGGGCGTTTGTTTTTAAGCAAATTGTGGCCATAACAATGATCATTTATAATAATATTTTATTGAATTGATTGAAGACAAGTTAATTTAACGAGTCAGTTTTTTACAAAGGCTTAATCTAAAATAATTCTCTATAGAGTGCGATTTTGTTTTATAGATTCGTTTCAAAAAGAAAATCAATTAATTTAAAACATTTACCATAATTAGGCATGGAAAAAGAATAGTTTCAAGATCAAGTTATAATTTCATAATTAAAAGGAAATAATTAAGAAAATTCTATAATCACAAATAGATGAAGATTAATTTTGTTTAAAAGTATATCCATACTTTAATATAATAATATGCTTTAATATATCATAAAAATAAAACGAATAACTTCCAAAAGAATAACATTTATCACCACTTCAAAAGTAGCATTAAGTGAATTTGTTTACCTTCTGTGGAAGTGGTGTTTATTGACTTCTAAAGAAGGGAAAAGAATTCAATTTTGTTTAAAATTAAAGGTATATTTTTTGTACTGAATTTTTTAACTAAATCAATATTATTTTGGAATTGATTGATAAATGCATGTAATTTATTTATTTATGTTAGTATTATTTAAGTCAAATAAGTAGTATTCTATAATGCAACAATTTCACATCCTAATAACTTACAAAAAAATAACATCAAAATTACTTCCTAGGAATGACTTTAGATGTTGAGAATTTGGAATCAAATAAAAAAGAATATCTCTACTATGACAAGCCTGTGTTAAAAGCATCACTTATTAAGGTTTTTTCAGTACTTCATGGAGTAAATTCTACTTCTTTTTCGCTTCTTTGGAAGTTTTTTTTGGGAATAAGTTGAGCACTTTATTGTAACACTATTTCAAGATTTACCAATGTATGTCTATTCGTATATAAGACAGTAATAGAGATTATAATGTGATCAATAAGTTCATGAAAAATACTGAGAGAATTTAGTATTATTGTACTTTTTGACATCGGAAAGTATTTCCACCACATAATTAGTACTTTTTCTATGTTACAAACTATTGCTAAATAAATTGGCCACTAACTAGTCAGTATGTAAGTCCCTTAATGGTTCATAGACATCTTGACAGACTTCTATATAGAGTTGTTTTTAGACTATTCAATAAACTATTTTAAATAAACTATTTTAAAGTATAGTCTCTAAATAGTTAATAAACTATTCAACAGACCAGCCCATAGACTAAACTATTCAATAGACTAGTTTAGAATATTTATGGAGTAGTCCATAGACTGGACTACTCCATAGAATAGTTAATATACCAGTCCATTGATTAGACTAGTTCATGGACTATAGACTAGACAATAGTCTAGTCTATAGACTTATCATAGAATAATCAATAGATTCGTTCATAGAATAGTCAATAGACAAGTTTATAGAATAGTCCATAGACCAGTTCATAGACTACACAATATACTAGTCCTCAGACTTGTCAATGTATCAGTCAATAGACTAGTTCATGGAATATTTAATATACTAGACTAGTCTATAGAATAGTTCACATAATTGTCAATAGACTAGTCCATAGAATAGTCAATAGAATAGTCCATAGAATAGTCAATATACTAGTCTATAAAATGGAATATTTAATATACTAGACTAGTCTATAGAATAGTTCACATAATTGTCAATAGACTAGTCCATAGAATAGTCAATAAACTAGTCCATAGAATAGTCAATAGACTAGTCTATAAAATAGTCAATATACTAGTCCATAAAATTGTCAACAGACTAGACAATAGACTATTCTATAGACTATAGACTAGTCCAAAGATTTGTCAATGGAGTAGTTCAAAGAAATGTCAATAGACTATTCCATGGAATAGTTAATAGACTAGTCAATAGACTTGTTCATAGACTAGTTCATAGACTAAACAATAGACTATTCTAATGACTTTTCAATATACCGGTCAATAGACTAGTCCAAAGAATAGTCAATAGACTTGATCTTAGACTAAGCAATAAACTAATTCATAGACTAGTCCATAGAATAGTCTGTACTCTGGGCTATAGTTTTGTCCAAGGTTTAGTCAACAGACTAGTCAATAGACTAGTAAATACAATAGCCCAATGGTTATATTCTAGTCAACTGATCATAGAAATTTTATTAGTTAAAAGAAAAGTAAATAGGCTGGTCCATACAATAATCAATACTGTCAATAGAATAAACTAGTCCATATACTAGTCAAAAGACTAGGTCATAGACTAGCTATAGATCGATACTTCCTTGAAGAGAGTAGTACATAGTTTAGGACATAGACTAGTTTATAGATCAGTCTATATACTAGTCAACAGATTACTCCATAGAAAAGACAATAGTCTAATTCATACCCTACTTCATAGGACATAGACTGATCAATAGGTCCAAGAAATAGGGCAAAATATCTTGTTGAATAATACTTTAATTTCTTACATATTCATTTTAAAAACTTTACTCTACTTTTTCAAACTTTAAAAGATACAAATTTCAAGTTCAAGTTTACTTTCTTGTTTATTCCAAGATATCATTTACATTCTATTTCCTGACTAAAACTAAAGCTATTTGAGACAAGTTTAATATATTTCTACAATTTACATTTAAACCCACCCGTCTACTTTGGATTTTCCCTACTTTTTTTTTCTTTATTTTGAGCAAGTGTTACTTTTTTTTCATCTTATTTTTTTTTATTCGCATGATTAAACAGAAGAACTACTTTAAATACTCGTTTCTTAAGAAATCCAACTGACTGTTCACTGGCTTAGTACAGTAAGGCTATGCAAAATGGGATTTAAGAAAAAAATATGAAGAAGAAACAAAAAATATTCAAATCTAAAAATGTATTTTCCAAGCTGGTGTTGTATGCATGTTGCTGTTTGATTTACTGTACTTGTAACTACAACTTTAACCCATCCCTGACATAAATAGCATGCATGATTGGCTAAATTTCAAAATTCTAGTTCATGGCTAATAATTTTTATTTATTTATTTTTGTACTCGCATTTTTGGTGCGTTTTCTTTATGATTTTATTATTTTTTTTTTGAATTCACGTTTTAAACAAATTTCATTTTGTTACGACTAAATATTAGAGTTAGTTTCACTTTCACTGTCAGGTTACAAGTCATTTCTTTATGTTTTTTTTTTACTTTTTGTTTATTATTTTTTCATGTCTGTAATAACAAATCTTCACTTAAAGTATGTTTTCTTTTCATATATGTTTTCTGTTGTAAATATTGTGTAAACTACTTATGTAGTTATCATTAGTACTAAGTACGAGTCGACAAGGTTTATTTGATTTATTGTTTAGGTCTATTATTATGTGTTTTTAATTTTTATTTATTTTGTTTTGTAAAATGTATAAGTAAATATTTTTGTGGCATTTATTTTTACGTACTATTTAACTTCTCTATTTAACACAAAATGTATTTTTTTTGTAAATTGATAAAGTAACTATTTTTATTTATTTATTAGATAACAAGTATTTATTTATTAATATTTATTTTTCTGCACGCTATATTCTCATGTATGATGACAAAAACCTTTAATTTTACACGTTCGTTTTGCGCGGAAATTTTCTCTAAACTGACACTTCTTTTGTAAACGCCGTAATGTTGAAGTTTTCTGTTTAACAGATCAATCTAAACTAAACGATCTGGTAGAAAATATCTTGACTTTACACTGGCATATGATTGTTGTTTATTCATGAAATTTTCTGTGAGTTTTAGCTTGTGTTTTTTTTATTAAAATATCAATTAGATGTACATGGGTACTCTCTTTTTCTCTCTGGTGTAACTACCAGTTATAATCAGGGTTCGGATATAGAGACGTTTAAATTAGAAAATATGAAAAATGTTCAACGGAATACGAAATGTTCGTTGATGGTATAGAAATGCTTCGAAATCATACTATAGGTTGGGACTAAGCTTGCCTCTAATAGGTTAGTTACTTAGTTCAAAAGAGGGATGTATATACATTAAATATGAAGAAATGCACGTAGGTCTATATCGAGCCTGTTGTACGCTCCTCTTAAACAGTGCTTCAGGTGAGAATCGAACCACCTCCTAAGGTCTAAAAGGCTAGAACATTACTGAAGGCCTCCAGTAGGTAAGAAGTTAGTTTGTTGGCCAATGAAATTGGTAGAGAAGAGCTTAACAAGCGTAGAATTTCTTCGGATTTAATGTAATTAAGTACTAAAATATATGTAGTTACACTTACTCATTCAAAATATAACACAATCCAACATATTCATATTAGATTTTCGAGATATATGAAAATTATATTCGAGATTTTGTGTCAGAGTAAAGTTAAAGTTATATCAATTTAAACTCATTATATAATTTTTCCTCTTAGAGATCTCTTAACCTAAAGTTGAAATATAGTTCTTCGCTATAATTGTGATATTTTCGCCATAAATGCAAAAAAAAAAAAAATGCCAAAATCGCAAAATCAAGATTTATTGCATTATTTTCGCACTCTGTTTCCGATCTAAAAGATAAACAAACAAAACCAGCAGAAGACTCAGAGAGAAGCTTTCACAAAAGAAAACTATAAACACGAATCCAATAAATACGGAGAGTACGAAAAGAAAACGAAAAGATACAAGTTTGTAATAAATAAATCTTAACAGTGATGTCAATATTTCTTTAGTTTAAAAAGTTTCTTTGCAACTTAACACAATTTTATATAAATATAAAAATGAGCTGTCATATACATATGTACTTAAATCAATAATTTCTGATCGAAATAAAATTTAAAGCGTAAATGTAACAAATAGAATTAAAAAAGATCATGCATAAACTTTTGAATGTTTTTCAAATAAAGTTCTCAATTCTTTGGCGATCTATAGAGATCTTGAGAAAAGCTGATATATCAAAATTTAGATATTAATCATTCCTTTAATCACTCCTACTTGATTCGTATTGAAATGCCTTTCGAAATCAGTTTGGCAAATTTAAATTTTAATTCAACGATCGGTCACTAAACCTAGGTACGATCGTAATACCTAACACACTATCATTGAAACGAAATGGAATTACAGAATTGTGAATGAGCTGATTAGATTGTTTGGATCGATATTTTGAACACATGACATTAAGATTTGAGTAAGATTCGATAGGACCTACACTGATGGTAGAAAAATTGTTGCGACTAGAGTAAATTTTCTTCGATAAGCTTGTCCTACTGTATTCATTGGTTTTCAGGCGAGAGACATGCAAAAAATTAATCTTGAGACATCGACAGTTAATATATATCCGTAGCTAGTTTTACAGGCGTGATAAGGTTAAAATGAATCTGATCTACAAACACAGCACTACACTGATAGTCGAAAAACTGTTACGACTAGAGGGGATTTCTGTCGATAAGCTTGTTGTAGTGTTTTCAGGCGTTGAAATATCTAATAGTCTTACAAGCGTGATGATAAGGTCGAAATGAAGCCCTTAACAAAGTCTAACTTTTTGAGGCTCCAAGACTAGAGGGAATCCAAGATAAAGAAATACATAGATGAACGATTGCGCAATTAACGGATAGTCTTCGGAGTTCGTAAAAATATAAATATCTTTTTACGAACTCCTAAATAGCTAAATATCAAAATATGGTTGAATTTCACTAAAATGTACTTCTTGACCTTCTTGGTTCTTGTTACAAAGTCGTTAAGAATTATCATATTTACTGGACATTATATTGTTGACGCTTTTCAGATCAAGTGAATTTGATCACGAAAAAGCTTTCGCAGAAGTAGTTTAGATCACATCATTTTCTTTCGCGAAAAAGTACCTAGACTCTCTTTGTCCTTGTTAGATATTCATTAAGGGTCTGTTCCTCTAAATGCGAACGAATAAGTATTTTCTAGTTTTATATTGAAAACAAAAAATAAATTTGAAAAATTGTTACTGTTTTCAATATAAAATGAGAAAGAAATGTTCTCATTTTAATGAACAGGTAGTAAGAATTATCACATTTACTAGGCATTATATTGCTGATCGTAGGAGATCAGGACTCACATAAAAGCTGTTGTTAAAATAGTTTAGACAAATAAGAAACGTTACAACACATTTATTGAGACAGTCCCGCTTTACAAGAGCGCTAAGCTTTTGCTATTACTTGGACTGCCTTGAGTATATGTTATTAACGAATCTAATTGAATTTGTTTAAAGTGCCGAATGGCCTCTCTGAGACCATATGAGTAATAAGAAAAAAAACTAGGGAGGAATTTTAAGGTAATGACAGTTGGACATAATGCTAAATCTTACATTAATCGGTTCACTTGAAAGAGATAATTTCTTTTCTTTTTCTTTCACACTGCTCTTGGGGAGAAACCAGTGGCCTTTTACAGTTTATAAACAAAATTTTTAGGAAATTTAAGGTTTTGTTTTACTTTAGAACTGTGGGCCCTTTACATCTGACAAGTTTAAAATTATTAAAATACAACCATAACCGTTATTAGATGTGTGTCAAATCAAATCAACTTTAAAATCTTTTCACTTTTAATTAAAACTTTTTTTCAAATTAATTAAATTAACAATCCAAGCATTCATATGTCACACAATCTACTGAAATTATCTTATTTTCTTTTGATGTATAGCCTGCCACCCGTATAAACACTACTTTGTAAACCAATTTTATCAATCTCTAACTCACGCTTTCGTTCTCTCTGAAATAATTACTGTTTGTTTGTGTGTGTATATTTAACTAAATCAAATAAAATCTATAGTATATAGTAAATAATTAGCTAAATAAATGAAATTTTTTTCTAATTAATACGTGTACAACATACATGCATTTCTAGTTTGTTTCATCATTACTAATGGAAGCGCTGTCTTAATGGCATTTTGATTTGCCAAATAGGCTTGCCTTTCGCTGGGCTGTGGTGTATAGGGAAGATTACGCTGACCTGTTCTAATATCCACATCATACGTTGTATATTCTGGCACCAAAGCCGATGAACTACGTGATTTGTGTGGATCTCTATAGACCCAGAGTAATTTACCACAGTTGGTTATGTCACAATAAGCACTGTAGTTTTTATTGAATTCTAGTGAACGTGCGGGATGATGCAGATACTCGGGTCCCTTTTGAGTATAATTGGTATTAGTGTTGCCCAATCTTTGGGGAATACCATTAGTTGTAAGGGGTATAAGAGTTTCATCATTGACCTCTGTTTGTTGGTAAAGAGGTGTGTGTTTGTTTTGATACATTTTTTTTTCTTTTTGAAAATTTTTTAACAATATTTTTTTTTAATTATTTCTTTTTTTCTTTAGAATTTAATTAAGTTAGAATAATTTAACGTTGCGCTTTGTTTATTTTACAAGTTTGTTATTATTATGACTAAAGGTAACATAGTAACGCTTTCGTATGTTTACCTTGTTTAGCGCGACAACCATTTGAAGACGCCTTGCGCAGTTTAGTATGGCAAAAATACAGGTCAATGCTTGATTGACTCATTGATTAAGAACTACATATATTGATTTCAAGAGGTTTTGCTAAAGAAAACAACTAGCAATAACTAAGGCCTACCTACTTCTTGACCACGTTATCACTTACAAGTATTTAAAACAACTGTAACGAAAACATGTTATACAACATGAATGAGGTTTCCCGCTATTGAACTGTGTCACTTTGCATAAACAATTGCATACATGAGATCTTTCAAAACCAACTGTTGTTGGCCATTGAACTATATTTTATGAGTTCTTTGCAAGTTCTTTTGTTTAAATTATTTAATTAACAATGGACTCACCTGCTCCCTGTTCGAGTAACTCACCCTTGGGGGGTGGTGGAAGTTGTGGGGTCGGAAAATCATAATCTGTTTTATGCCAAAACAATTTTGAAATTTTTACCAATTGTGTGTTTTGAGTGTATATATATAAAAAAAGAATAAAAATTATGCATAAGTTTCTATAGCAATTGACAAATCTTAAATGCTAAATACTAAAGCTTTGGTCTAGTCGAGCAAACCATGAGTTCCCGAATGCCCTTCCCAACGTTAATATGTTTCGTTCAGATTGTTAGGATGATCAACTACTTAGTTAAGGAAACTTAAAGTAAAAAAGTATTAAATGAAAATGGTTAATTTAAGAAAAATAAACCTTGAAAAGTTACTGCATGTCCTCGCTTTGGAGTCAAGGGTGACCATTGTAATCTGGGTAATTGTTTTTTAGTTTCTGCTCCTTCGGGTACATAACGTGCTTTAGGTGTATGTATTTTAGGATCGAATTTTTGATTGGCGAATATATCTTTGTTTTGTTTATGATGAATACATTTGGTGGATTTAACCCTGGGGGTCGAATGACCACAGGAGTTTAGTTTCTTGGGTTTATGCTGATTATCAGCCATGACAATGCGATTGTGAGTTGGACTGGGATATCTGTGAGCGATCCAGTTGGCTGTTAAATATTGTGGTATATAATCCTTAAGGTCTCTTATATCCGGTGAAGATTGTGATAATTGACTTTGTATATCATTGACCTTTTGAGTTTCATAACGTAATTTTAAACGTTCCACAATACCACTACTGCTACTCAGACTTCTAGTAGGACTCTGAGATCTTTCCAGCTTAGTTGGCATATTTCCCAAAGTGGCAGTTTTACTGATTCTATCTATGTGTGGCATAAGCCGATTGGTTCTTGGTGTAGGCGATAACATTAAACGTTTACGTGCCCTTCGGGGTTCTGTCTCCTCTTTGATGGGTTTTAGTAATTTATTTTGTATTTCGAATTTATGAGTTATCCAGGAGACATCCGCATTGTTTAAGGCGTCTTTTGACTCTGATTTGTTGGTATTCATTTCAGGGTCGCTGCGCACCTTTCTCAGCTTACTTAGACCAAAAAAATGATTGGATTTCGTGTTTTCGTAACCCAAACTCTCGAATTTATCGCGTATTTTTTGTACTTCTCCCGTATTTACACGTTGCAAATAGGAAGAGCATTGTGATTGCGGCGATGTGCTGCGTGAACGGCAATATGTCTCCATAAATTCCATACTACTATACGGTGAATAGTCCTCGGAATGTTGATAAATTTCACTCATATCATCATGACTTTCATCTGGTGGTCTTTGTTGGGGCGAGAGCATGTGAAAATTTACACGAGAAGTGTTCTTTTCACCAAAAATGCCACTTAAATCCGTTAGGGAATTGCTCAATTCCTTATGTTGACTATAGCCTCTATACTGTTTTAAACGCATCTTTTCCTCTATTAATTTCATTACCTCATCCTCATCGGGTGAAGAATCCTCACGAGCACGATATATGGTTTTGGAGGGTGTTTCATATTTACGTTCTTCGAAATACTTAATTTTCTCTGAAATATCTTTGGCATTTTTGGTGGTTTGTGTGGTTTCAGTTTGATAAATTTCACTTGATGCTTCGTAATCCATTTTGGGGGCTGGCGGAATTTCAGGTGGTTCCTGACATTCTTCATTTCGTTCTTTTTGTTGTTCTTCACTTTTTTGTTCGGCCACAGCGTTATCGTGTTTTTTCAAGTTAATACTGGTTAAGGCATTTTTCTTTTTTAGTATTGAACCCAATAATTCGTCTCTAGTTATGGACGACTTACAACGTACTCTTAAAGCCTGTGAGGACGATGGCATAGTATTGTGCTCTACTGTAACCACAAATTTTTCATCATTTACTGTCGGCTGATTTTGATCGTATGAATATATTTCATTTATTTGCTGATTAATTTTTTGTATTTGATCATTTGGCAATGTACTAACTAATTGTTCACTGAAATGTGTCTCCCTAGTGGGAGAGGTAGAACTTTCCTTTAATCCCTCATTTTGAAATTTCTCTTCCAAACTTTGTGCCAAATCGGCTACAGTATTACGTCTCCAATATTTCATGTTGCAGCAGGGTTTATTTCTCTGATCGATATAGTCTTGTAAAAAATTAATACTTTCAAAATTTTCTCTTAGATCTTCTACAGACTTTTCGCGGGAATTCAAACCCAAATCATATTCTTTGCGCCACTTAACATCGTTGACATCTTTGGGCAAGAAAAGGAATTTTTGGGCTTGTTGTTCCTGTTTTAGTTTGCCCACCAAATAATTTAATTCCTTTTCAGCTCTTTCATGTAAACGTACCTGACGCCATTCCTCATAATCCAAGAGATCACTTTCTTTTCGTATGGGTTTAAAATTAGTTTTGGAAGTACATTTCTCTAATTGCCCTACACGTTCTAGAGTGCTATAGAAACGATTAAGTTCTGCAAAACGTTCAGAATTGTGTAAATAACGGCAAGTAGGACTATGGCGATCATTGGATGCTAAAGAAGTGGCACTATGAGCTAATTCATCGCATAAATAGAGACCACGCTGAGAACGATCTTCAGCACTGGATAAGCTACTAGCCCTAATGACTTTATTAGTTTGATTGGAACGGCAACTATCAATTTTACGTCTTGAAGGCGAGCGTACATTACGATTTAAATAGGGTGGCACCCGAACTTCTCTTGTGGGAGAAAATTCCTTTTCTTCTTTATTAACACTAGCTTCGGAGGCTTCAATATAACCAGAATCTCCTGTTAAAGTTTGATTACTTTCTACCGACTGCAAACGATTGCGATTGGGACTTAGACTTCTGGACTTATGACCTGTTAAGTTGGCAGAATAGCTTTGCATTGGTCTTTTAGGTGTTGCATAAGGCAATGAAGCCGATTGCTGCATATTAAAATCATTCCAAAAATCAGTTTTATCGCGCACCGTCGAAATGCAAGTATCGTAAGATTCCTCAAACGTTAGATTATGATTTATATCTTGTGATTTGTCACGTGGTTCCATGGCAGTGGCATCATATTTACGCTGACATACATAAGACATTTCTTGTATAGTTTCTTGGGCTTTGGATGGCTTTTTAACGGTGGTCGCTTTTTTGGATTTGGTTTTATCTTTTGTTAATTTTTTGCATATTTTGTTAGATGATTGTGACTTTGTAGGCGCCTTAACTGTAATAGTTTTTGGCGGTGCTATTGGAGGAGACTGACCTAAAGAAAATGTAGAATTACTGGCAGCCAAACTGACATTTGAATTGGCTTTGGCTAAGTATTTGCTAGATTGTGACTTAAGCATTTTTCGTTTTTTATCCATGTTGGAATCTTCCATAGGAGTGCGTATCCATTCGGTATAACCATAATGGCTAACTTCTGGTAAATAGTTAATATGGGCATCATGTAAATGAGCTTGACTACGACAACCGCTACAAAAACGAGGCACGGAATGACTACGAGACTGAACGGCACATGCCGCTAGAGTACGTACAGCTTTCTTAACATCCTGTGGAGATTTCAAAGCCGGATCTCGTAAAATATTTGTGCTAGCCTCAAAAGTATAACGAGATAAAGGCAAAGAGTTTTCCAATCTTTTCTTCTCCTCAGCAAAAGTACGTTCTTTGGATATAGATCTGCCAAAAGCCACGGGACTACGACTGGTATGGCGTGATGATACTAATTGCGTAGTTTTTCTTACAGGACTGATAGCACGAACATGGGTTTGTTTTCTTAAAACTGTAATTTTATCTTCTGCATGTTGAGGTAAAAGCGATGATACAGCCCCAGCTGATTTTGAACGACACAATGGTGCTTTACGTGAAGTTTTGCGTATGGTTATTGTACCATACTTGTTGGGTGCCCCTAAGGTGGGACTTTCTGGACGTTTAAAACATTTCTCATGCCTGGAAGAAGAACTACTTGGTATGGGAATACCTTTCGAAGGTTTTTTCACCATTGTTTTGGTATATAATGATTTACGATTTGGTGGTGTTGGTGGAGCAGACTTTTCCTTCTTCGATTCCACCGCTATAAATGAAGGTAGGGCTTTTGGAATTTCAGGAAACATGTTTAATTTTCTTGATGTGGTAAAGAAAAAAAATGTACTTGTTATCAGTACTATTTCATAGAGATTTCTGTGCATTTTCATAATTATTTTGCTGGTGGTTAAAATGAAATAGCTCAACGTTGGTGATTTACATATTTGTGTTGTTTAAGATAAGTGGTCATTTTTGTTTAACAAACATTAACATTACGACAATTATTGCTCTTCCAACTTAGGTGACGAAGTGTGTTTTTTAATTTTCCATTTACTTTTATAATATTGTTGGTTTTGTTTTTGTTTAAATACTTCTACAAGTTTACTTACCTTGCAAAAGCATTAAAGGGTTTTAGTCTGTTATTTTTACTTAATTATAGATCAACGATGGGTTAGTAAGTGATGTTTTTAAAGCTACAGTTTTACTAAATACAACTACATAACTCTCTTTCTCCACTATAATGTGAAAAAAACTATAGTAAACAGTCCTGGCTAGAGACTATAAAAAATAAACTACTGATTACACTATTGTCTTGAATGTAGATTATGGTTAGTCTGTAGTCTAGTCTATAGTCTAGTCTGTAGTCTAGTCTATAGTCTAGTCTATAGTTTAGTCTATATAAACTGGACCCTAGACTAGACTATAATCGAGACTATGGAGTGACGATAGTCTAGACTTTAGAAAGAATTTAGTTGCTTCTAAAACTGACTAGACTACACTGTATTCTCAACTATAGACTAGACAATATTCTCGACTATAGATTAGACTTTATTCTCGACTTTATCTTTTGGATTTAGTTGCGTCTATAAACTGGACTATAGACTAGACTATATTCTCGACTATAGACTAGACAATATTCTCGACAATAGACTAGACTATATTCTCGACTATAGTCTCGATTATAGACTAGGTAGACTACAGGTAGACTATAGTCTCAACTATAGATAGATTATAGTCTCGACTATATGTACACTATAGACTCGACTATAGTCTACTTCAGTCTCGACTATAGATAGACTATAGTCCCGACTATAGATAGACTATAGTCCCGACTATAGATAGACTATAGTTTTGCCTATGGACTAGATTATAATCTTGACTATCGACTGGAAAATAGTCTCAAAAACAGACAGGACTATTAGATATAGTTGCAACTATAAAGACTACAGTGTCGACTATTGACTAGACTGTAGATTGAACTTTAGTCTTGACTGGATTGTAGTCTCGATTATAGGATATAGTTTCAATTATAAACTCGACTATAGATTAGACTTTAGTCCCGATTATAGAGTAGACTTTTGTCTCAACTATGGAATACAATAGTCTCGACTATGGACTAGGCTATAGTCTCGCCATTGGATTAGAATATTGTCTCGACTATAGTGGCACTAAAAGATATAGTTGCCACTATAAAGTGGACTAGACAATAGTTGAGACTATAGACAGGACTTTAGTCTTGATACGACTGTAGTCTCGTTTATATACTGGACTATAGGATATAGTTGCGACTATAAACTGGACTGTAGATTTGCCTATATTCTTGACTATAGACTAGACTATAGTCTTGACTTTAGACTAAACTATAGTGTCTACTATGGACTAGACTATAGGCTCGACTATGGACTACACTATAGTCACGAATATAGACTAGACTTTAGACTCGACTGTGGACTACACTATAGACTAGACTATAGTCTCAACTATAGACTAGACTATAGCCTCAACTGTAGACTAGACTATAGTCTCCACTAAAGACTAGACTATATACTCAACTAAAGAATCGAAAATACAATCGACTAAGGGAGAAAATATAGTCTCGACTATCGACTGGACTAGTCTAGTGATTAGACTATAGTCGAGATTATGGACTGGACTTTTGTCTTGAGTTGACTTTAGTCTTGACTTGACTTAAGTCTTGACTGAACTATAGTCTTGACTATTATCTTGCATCTGGTATACAATCGAGACTAAAGACTAGATTATATTCTCGCACATACTATTGTCTCGACTTCAGACCCGGAAACTTGTCCTTACTATAGTCTCGACTATGAATAAAGTATTCAAAATTTTTTCGAACGAATATTCCAAAATTTTCAGAAATATTTTTGGTTTATGTTAAAGATTAATTGACATAAGATTTTACAAAACTTTACAGATTTTAAAGAAACTAAAGTGCTACTGTTAAAATTAGCAACAGTTGAAATTACTATTAAAATATCAATTGATTTCTACATAACGAAATTTCTAAAATACATGATAAATTTTTTACAGTGTAATTAATGTGTAATTGTTGAATTGTTTTAGTGTTGTGTTAGTGTAAATCCAAAAATCCCCAAATGAAAATAATAATAATTAAAAAAAATTAAAAAAATTAAAAAAATTCTACTAACCTTTCGACTTTTCGGGAGCTGGTTTGCGGAAGCCAAATAGTGGAGGTTCTCCACCGGCTTGTACGTTTTTGTACGCTTGCTTCTGTTCAACGGGACTCAATGGACTACTTTGGGGAAGTTCTTTTTTGCGGAAGACAAGATTTGAGTCACTGGTATAACCAGATTCTTTGGCCAATGCTCTAGAAAAATAAAATAACAAATTGTTTAAATTAATGCTAATGTTATTAAAGTAAAATAACAAAAATTATTCTAAATACCTTGATAGATTTCCTTCAGTGTAATGAGAAGAAAGCTTGGTCTGATCCAGTTGCTAAATATATTTAAAAAGTAATAACATTATTAGTTTAAGGTTTTTTACAATAATTATAAAATATTATAAGATAAAATGATATTAATTGATAAACTGATATTAAAGTTATAGGAAAACCGAAGACTTACTCGTAAAGCATCGTAATTATTCGATATTTTTATATAAAATTTACGAATATCGGAATGTTCCTTTAGCCACTTATGTTTGTAAGCAAGTTTTAAGTAAAAACAAATTAAACTAAATGTTTATAAATAGTTGACCTAAATTTCGATTTAACTCATATAGTTTTTAGGTAGTATTTTTTTAAAAAAGGGGATATTTCAAGTCTTAAGTACTTTATTGTATGAAATTATACATTTGCTTGTCAATTTTCTATAGAAAATTAAGTTTTATTAATAAATTTTTAGCAATCTCTAGAAAATAATTTTCTATAAAAATTTAACAATAACTATAAACTAAATAGTAAAAGAATTTAAACAAAAAGAAATTAGCAAAAATTGCATACCACATTAAAGATGTCCATTATTTCGTCCCACCACTAGAAAAGGCGAATAAAATTGTTGATGTTTTTTTGTAATTAAATAAAATGTTTTTGTTTTTGTTTTTTAAGAAAAAAATTAATTAAACCTTAACTGAACACATGTACAAAAAATAGACTTAAACTACATACAAATTACAAGAAACCTTAAAGAAGAAAATTAAATTTCAATGAATTTTATGAACAGAGAAAGAGAGAGAGAGTCAGAGACAGAGAAATGGGGTAAATGAATATGAATTTCTTTAAAATGGCTTTAATGGACTTATGAATGTAAGCGATTATAGAGCGTAGGAGAGTAGATGAACTTTTAAGCTGTATGGTTCTTAACAAGAAGCCGCCTTAAGGATGAGCAAGGAAAATTTTCGAACAAACACTAACAATGGGAAAACGAAATCAGTTGAATGTTTATGCATAAAAGATTTGGGAATTTGAGTTGAATTTCATAGAGTAGAACAATTTTTGCACACACTGTAAAACTTGTATTACTTGTATTAGAGCTTAATAAGTATACTTGTTTATAGACAAGTTTTGAGTATAACTAAGACTACTTTTGTACTAGGATATAGAAACTAGAAACTTGCGACTAGAGACTAGACTAATATCTTTAATAGATGTTTTAGTATTATATTAGACTTTAGTGTAGATAAAATCTTGAATATTGTCTTGACTATAGACTAGAGCAATGTCTTCACTTATTAAAACGATTTTATACTTGACTATAATCTAGACTGTAGACGAGACAATAGTGCAAACTGTAGACTAGACTCTAGCACGGAAGATTATACTAAAGTCCAGACTACAGATAAGACTATTGACTTGACTATAGTCTCGATTTTAAACTACACAATAGTCTTGAATATAGATTAGACTATAATTACGACTAGACTATAGTCCAGACTATAGGCCAGACTGTATATTCGACTATAGTTTCTACTTTAGTCTTAACTAGTCCAGACTATACACTGGACTATAGTACAGATTGTAGACTTGACTACAGACTAGAGTAAAGTCCGGACTTTAGAATAGACAAAAGAAGAGGATATAGTATCGGCTAACGATTACCATATCACATAGACTTTAGACTAGAGTTTTGACCTCATTAGTGACTAGAAGATTTTTACGACTATGAATGATAATATATTCACGATTATATGTTTTGACATATAGTCGTGAATATAGACTAGACTAAAGTTTAGAATATAGACTAAACTATAGACGTGATTAGATGCTAGACTATTTTCGCGATTAAATAGACAAGAGTATAGCTTCAATTGAAGTCTTGACTATAGTATCGAAGCTTTAGTCCAGTGTATGTCTAGACTCTAGACTCCAGTTTAAACTATATTCTTGTGAATATAATCAAGAAATAGGTCTAGTTTTTAATCAAAACTATGTACCAAACTGTAGACTTTATTATAGCTTAGACTATAGTATTGACTGAAGACTAGACTGTAGTCGCAACAATATAATATACTTCTTACTCGATATTCGACCAGACTATAGTCCATACTAAAGACAAGACAATAGTGGAAACTTTAGACTAGACTATCGTACAGAAGATTAAATTAAAGACCAGATTATAGAACGGACTATTGAATTAAAATAAGGCTATAGTCTTGAATATAGATTAGGTAATAATCTGGACTTGGATGTAGGCCAGACTGAAGGCCAGACTATAGTACAGACTGTAAACTAAACTACAGTACAGACTGTAGGCTAGACTAAAGTTCGGACTATAGATCTACAGACCAGATCATAGAATGGACTATTGAGTTAAAACAAGGCTATAGTATTGAATATAGACTAGACAATAATCTCGACTAGAATGTAGTCCTGACAGTCTATTGTACAGACTGTAAACTAAACTACATCATAGACTGCAGACTAGACTAAAGTCCGGACGGTAGATCGGACTAAAGATCTATAGACCAGAGTATAGAACTTTCTATTGAATTAAAACAAGGTTATAGTCTTGACTATAGACTACAAAATAATCTTGACTAGGATATAGTCCAGACTAAAGACCAGACTATAGTAAAGACTGTAAACTAAACTGCAGTATAGACTGTAGACTACACTAAAGCCCGGATTATAGTCCGATCTATAGTTAGATCTGACTAACTATACACTAAAGACTAGGACATATTCTATCGACTAACGACTACCCTTTAATCTCCACTGGAGACCGGAATATAATATCCATTATAAATATACTACACTAAATATAGTTTCTGCTGTAGAACATCGACTTTTTTTCTGGACTATACTATCAACTTAAGACCAGTAGGCCAGATTGTAATCTCGAATAGTTTCAAATTAAAACTAGGCTACAGTCTTGACTAGAGTCTTGGCCATAGACCATAATAACAGTCTAAATTGTTAAATAGTTAAACATTCTGCACAAGAACTATTCTATAAAACAACTCTTAAATTTAAAGTATTTTTTGATTTAACAATTTTCAACGATTTCAGCCAATTTCAGGGAAGTTGAGAAAATAACAAGAGAAAAAGCATGCAAACATTAATGATCGATGAAGAAAAATGCAATGGCTTAGTTGATCATGAAACTACTAACTAACCTAAACAGAGTAAATAAAACTACTCACTTCTTTCTTTTCCTTTTCGGAAACTGAAGAATGACCGGTAACGTAATCTTCTATACGACCGGGTTGATTTTTATATGAATTTTGACCCGATTTAACAGGATTGGGTAAAGTACCATAAAGTCTAAAAAAAAATAAAAGAAAAATTAAATAAAATCTTTCAAATTTTCAAAATAAAAAAAAACTTACGTGTCGTTGCTTTTGCGCACGTTTAAGGCCGATGAAACCGATTGTAAACGATTTGGATTTACCGCACGATATTTAATAGTCGAATAATCGGAATCGTAATTTGGTTCGGGTTCTGATTGATAACCATTCGGTTTGCTATATTGAGTGCGACCTTTTTTTAAGGAAAATGAGAAAAATTTAGAAAAAAATAATTAATTAAGTTTCATTCTTTAAGTTTCAATAAAGAATGTTTTAGACAATGAGCAAATGCAGCAGGCAGACGAAAAAAAGGGCAGGCAGTTATCGTCGTGTGGGTTAAAAGTGGTTATTTTAGGGTTAAAGTGTATTTTGTAAAATTTAAGTGCTTTTAGTAAGTTTTAGCATGAAAACTACAGTTTTGCTATTTATTTTAAGATTAAGTGCTTTGTTAAATGTTTTAGCATATTTTAGCATATACTAATGATTAATTTGTTAATTGAGGCAATTAATTATTAGTGTTTGTTGTTACTAACTACATTTTCTCTATAAAGCTTTAAATTTATACGAGTTTTTTCTTTGGTTTTAATGTGAAGCATTATTAAGTAAATATTAAATCAAGCGTAACATCAGCAGATTTCAGATATGAGTATATATATTTATATAGATACAACTAATTACAATTTTTTTTTATATGTATGTAAATATATTATTATATGTTTAATGTTTTAATTTTTATGGTTTTTAATAAACAAGCCAAGTTCAATTCTAATCACACATTTATAAATATGTACAATTTATATTAGATCATTCATATAAGATTCACCTCTTGGTTGTTTGTAGCGGATCACACAATCATCTGTGTATTTTGTTTTTTATCGCATATTTTTGGAAATAATCACAAATTCGAATTATTATAATTATTTTATATATATTTTTTTAATAGGTTTTTATTTTTTGAAGAACAATTGTAACAGATGTGCATTTTGAAAAATAAAGCATTCGAACACAGCCATGAAATGCGCATAAACCAAAACGGAAAAAAATATAGATTTAGTTGTAGAGATTTGAATTTTAATTTATATATAAAGTGGTTTGCTTTTTTATTAAACACTTAGAAACAAAATGTTCTAAGTTTTCGTTTTGTCTCTAAGTGTGCTTGATTTTAAATCCATGTTTAATAATAATGACTAACTAGGTATTAATTATTTGTTAAACTCAATGCAAATCACTTACTGAATTTGTAGACTCGACTATAAATATCACTACAGGACAGACTTAATGTTATGATCAGGATATAATCTTTGCATTTGATTAGTTTTAAGTAGAAACAAGTCGGACAGTAATTTCGATTAAAGGCTAGACTGTAATCGACTTAAGACTATACATTATTCTGAACTATACAGAGAAAAAAGAAATATACACACTTGGTAACAATTTGACACCAAAGCGTTTATAAACATCCATTGCCAAAAATATATGCATATGTAAGACAACACTCGTTGTCGAAATTTATATTTTATACACATCGCCTGTCTAAATGCTAACATTTAGTGATAGTGATAAGCTCACTATTGACAACGTATTGATTGTCAATAGTTGTCAATTTGGTACCAGGCGTGTACATTTCTTTTTTACCCTTGTGTAGAGACTAGTCATTATTCTCGAATAGAAATATCTATAATCTACAGTCTATAATCTACAGTCTCGATTGTAGATTATAGATAAGACTAACATACTATAAAAACGGCTATAGACTGGACTAAGGTTCCGACAGGATACCAGACATTAGTCTTGACTAGAAAATATATTAAGTCTCGACTGTAGACTACAAACTATAGACTATACTATCGACTATAGATTGGACATTCGATTAGACGTTAGACTGAACGATAGACTTCACTTTAGTTTCGACTATAGCTTGTTATAGATCAGAATACTTGACTAAGAACTATATTATTGTCTAATCAATAGATTATACTGTATCTCAGGTAATACACTACAACGTCGAATATTTATTTGACTAAACATAAGGCTGGACTATAGACTAGACTAGAAAACGACTGTATTCTCGATTATTGATTAGACTGTGAAATATTGATTATATTTCCGACTGGTCTCCACTAGAAACTATACTTAAGTCTTGTCTATAGATAGAAGACTGTAGGTGAGGCTATAGGCCATGAGACAACTAGACAATAATCTTGACTGCTTTAGTCTAGTTATAGTCACTACGGTACAGGCTAAACTATAACCTCCACAATATACTTGATAAAAGTCTCTACTTGAAACTGGACTATAATTACGACTTATCCGGACTGAAAACGAGACATTTAACTCACTAGAGACTATACTTTGTTCTCTCCTAGAAACTGACTATAGATTAAACCTCAGGCTAGTCTATAGACTATAAACTGGACTATAGTTTCGACTAGACATCAGTCTTGATTTACGACTGAAACTAATCTATAGAGTATATCCTAGACTACAGACTGGTCTGACTAATTTCTCTCCTAGAGACCAGAATTTAGTCATAAGTAAAAACTAATCTATAGTTTTTACTATAGTCTTGAATTTATTCTCTACTAAAGACTAGAACATACGCTATAGTCTTGACTATAGACTTGACTAGAGAATATAAAACAGTTCAGATTATAGTTAGACCATTTTCAACGAAGTAATCAGGTATTTATGTTTGACCAAAAGTCAAGGGAAATCATTAGGGTCCTGACATTTTTAGGTTTTATCATACAATTATCTAATTTTTGTGAATCACACTGTGTATTTTAAATAAATCTTCACTTTTGTGCTTTTGGAAATAAAAAAGGAAGATTTATAATTAGAAAGATATGTATTCCTATAACAATATTAGATGTAATGCCAATAAAGGAAAATTTAACGATTACAAAAATGGGAAAATAAATAAAATTTCAAATCTCTCTCTCGTTCTCACTCTCAATATAATCATGAGCATAAAACTAAAAAAAATATATTTTTTTAACGTTTTGGTTTAGTATTGGATTAAGCTTTAGTTATCATACCGCCATGTTTCTGCTTGTGGATGGTTTGATATAAACGTTTATACCATTCATGCTGATGTGGTTCCTTAACTTCCTGCTCGACATACGTGTTCGTAACACAAAAACAAATCAAATAGATAGAGAGAAGAAGAAGTAGAAAGAAAATTAAACATAAAACTGGCAAAATTTCAAAAACAATGTTGTTTTTTTTTGTATTTGTTTTCAATTATTACCGATCTCAAAATGATGGGCATGCCGTCATTGGTTATAGGACCAATGCCATCATATTGTCTCCTGCCTAATTGTGCCATTTTTCTAGGACGTTCGTTTTCCGTTTCCGGTTCACTCATATATTCGTGTTTAACGTTATAAACTGTAATAGGCTTAATACATTAGTACTTAATTGTGACTTTTTGGTGGGGGGGGAACAAAAGTCTTGATCTTTTTTTGTGGTTTTATAACTATTCAGTAGATACATACATGCAAAAACACAGTTTACAAGAAGGGATTTTAAGGATAATTTTAATTTTTAATTAAGGGGGAATTTTTTTAAAAAATATACCTACTTATATTTGTTTTGATAACCTAATACTTTTTTTTTGTTTTTTTTTTCAAAAACAGTGAGAGTGATCTTGTTGCAATATCAATACCCTCCCCTTTTTAACTTTTTAACATATACTTACTGACTTCATTGGGTTTACATAAGGGACGACCCTTATCAGTTAGACGTTTTATTTGAGGTCGACTATATAAATCCGAGGCAGAAGCTGATCGTTCGAATGCTGAGAACCCAAAAAACAAAACAATAAATATAAATTTTTAGCACGAAGTTTTGAGAGAATCTAAGACTTGATTGCAAACAAAAAATAAATATTACTTTTAATTTTTTCCGAAATACTGGATTTAGGCAAACCCGTAGTTATAGAATTTGTAGAGCCCAGAGGCAATGAAGTGTTGGTTGTATCTGTATTTGTTGCACTTAAATTTGTACAACTCTGGGGTAGTTTTGAGACGTTTTGATCATTCGTTGAATCCCAGGGTGGCAGTGCGGGTTCAGCTGAAGTTGATAAGACGTATTTGCGCGGTAAAGTGGGAGACTCAAAGTGCACCGGTCGAAATTCTTTGCGATTCGATTGTGGCGAAGTCTGAGGCGTCCAGACCGGCTGTAGCGGTGGTGGCGGAGGTGTTGGTGGTGTAGACTTATTAAATTCACTCAAATTGGAACAAGATGATGTAGGTGTTTGATTTTTGGGCGACCATATGCCTATTAGTTAAAATAGTATGAAGTGATAGAATTTTCAAAAATAAAATTAAACACATAAAAACGAAAACATATCGGACTTATAAAACAACATAAATCAATTGACATAAAACGTTGATTTTTCTCGGATTTTCTCAAATGAAAATTATGAATAAACAAAACAAACAAGTAACCAAACTACTATGAAAACTATAATCGACCTTCTTGGCGTCTTTCCTACTAAACCAAAATGAACATACAACAAAACAAAAACGCCACCTTTCTTTACTTATTTTTTTTTTTTTTTTGTTTTCTCTAAATCATAATTAAACATGAATAAAGGAAAAAAGTGGCAGAAATAATATTCTAACAAAAAAAATTTAAATACTGGCTAAGAAAAAGTCACAGTTGGCATCTGTTCAAGAAAAGCGAACTAAACGCAAACAAAAAATATAAACAAGAAAAAAAATAACCATCTATTCGAAATCATGCTGATCGTGACGATGATCTAGGCGATGACTCATTCCTTTCAGATCTTCTATATGTTGTTGTGTGTTTCGTTTTAGTAAAAAAGAAGATTTTACGAAAATTATAAAGAACATTTATAGTATAGAGGGCGCCGCACGGTGGGGAAATCCTTAGTAAAATTTTTATTATAAATATATATATTTATTACTTTAGATTATTTGTAAAAAAAAATTATTTAAATCTATTTATTTGTAACATTAGTTGGTATTTTGGACGAAAATTTTTGTGCATTTATTAAGAAAAAGTGTTGAAAGTTATATTAGCGAAAATAAAAAGTGGGCGTGATTTTATATTTCAATTTTGTACATTTATAGATTAACTACATTTCGACACGGTTGTTAATAATGTGTAAAATATTTTATAATTATTGATTTACGTTTATTCTAATAAATTGTACAGTGGTTTTAAATATTTATATTTGATGACAAATGTTTTCTTCTCTTTCAACTGCTGTTAATATAGATTTTTCATGATAAATTTTTCTAATAGAGTGAAGGCTGTGTGGCATTTTTTTTCGATTATTTTTATTTTATTTTTGGTCTATAGTCTAGTCCATACTCTAGTCTAAAGTCTAGTCTATAGTCTAGTCCATACTCTAGTCTATAGTCTAGTCTATAGTCTAGTCTAAAGTCTAGTCTATAGTCTAGTCTAAAGTCTAGTCTAGTCTAAAGTCTAGTCTAAAGTCTAGTCTAGTCTATAGTCTAGTCTAAAGTCTAGTCTAAAGTCTAGTCTATAGTCTAGTCTATAGTCTAGTCTATAGTCTAGTCTATTGTCTAGTCTATAGTCTAGTCTATTGTCTAGTCTATAGTCTAGTCTATAGTCTAGTCTATAGTCTAGTCTATAGTCTAGTCTATAGTCTAGTCTATAGTCTAGTCTATAGTCTAGTCTATAGTCTAGTCTTGACTATAATCTGGTGTATAGTCTAGTCTATAGTCTAGTCTATAGTCTAGTCTATAGTCTAGACTATAGTCTAGTCTATAGTCTAATCTTGACTATAATCTGGTCTATAGTTTAAACTATAGTCTAGTCTATACACTATATTTAGTCTATACACTACATTAGGATGTAGTCGATAATGTACGTTCTTGGCTGTAGTCTAGTTTATAGTCTGGACCATAGTCTGGTTTATAGTCTAGTCTATAGTTTAAATTGTATCTGATTTAAGGTTTAAACTGTTAAAAGACTGGTCTATAGTCTAGTTTATAGTCTGGACGATAGTTTAGTTTATTGTGCAGACTGTTGTCGAGTCTGTAATCAAGTCTACGGCCTTGACTTTAGTCTAGATTATAACCTAGTCTATGTTGTGAACTATTGTCCACATTCTGGATTCTAGATTATAGACAATCTGAACTTTGTATTTATAATTGACAAAAAATCTTCAAATATTTATCAACACTAATAATTCTTACGCTTTTAATATTTCTTCAAAACCCACTGTGAAAATTATTCAAAAAAATATAACGTAAATCTCACTTTAAAACGTTTAACTTTATATCACAAAATGTACTAAAAGTATTAAAAGTTGTAAAAAAAGTATTTACACTTTATTCACTCAATTTGTTTATTATATTTTTATTTTTAGTTTAAGTTCAATTAAAACGGATTTAAAAATAACCCGTTTTTAATTTGTTTTTGATTACTGTGACATTTTTTTTATACCGGAATAATTAAGAGAGCGTAATATATTTGCAAAATTTATGCAGCAACTTTGAAATAATCGTTCTTTCTGTGTTGTTTTTTATTTTAATTTTAAAATGAAATAACAATCAATTTTTAAATTTAATGGAAATTTAAAAAGAAAAAAATAATAAATTCACTTTTAAAAACACACGGCACTAGTACGTTTAATAATAGTGAGTGGTGAACTCAACACAAAAAATAAAAGTCATATAAAACTGCACTGACGTCAGTGTTGGTTTAAAATTATTTTTAAATCATTTTGTTTTTTCATATAACAAACATAAACAAAATTGATGTTTAAGAGAGTGATAGACAAGGATTTTTATCTTGTTTGTTATTAACATTCAAATGATTTAAATATTTGTTTAATTAACTGAGCTCACTTTTATCATATGAAGAAATCCTTTAATGAAGTGATTAATTAAGTTCGATTTAAACGGTTTTATGATATTATATTTGATTGGCTTAAGTTATCCCGTAATAGAGTTGCTGACTCCGTAAACGTCAAGTAACAACTAAATTTTGTGTCATGTCACAAACACTTTACGCATGGTAGCTGCTGCTGCTGCTGTGATACTGCTGTTGAGTGTCACTGCTTCAGCTAATGCTGCCAATGACTGAATAAATGACTGACTTGCCTGCTACTGCCCCCTAAACTAATGGCCCAATAATAACAATAACAATATTTAACAACAATAACTATAAACTTAAACAAAATCAACTTTAAACAAAAATGAAAAACCAAAACAACAACGACCATAGACAACACAGTTTTTTGTTGTTGTTATTATTATGTTGTGTTTGTTTTGATTATTGTTTTCGAAACGGGCTTGTTCTCCACCAATTTTGTTAACACTGTCTTTGACTAATACTATCCCCCGTAACCTGCCGTTCATATAAACGTTCATACAAAATAGCGCGTAGCACACACCCAACTACCGATATTAGTTGTTCTTATTCTGACTATAACCATTTGACTACTCTCTAATCTTCATTCTTTAAAACATGCACATTAAACAATATATTTTGTTATTAGAATAAAAAAACATTCACAACTTTAAATATTTTTATGCTGTAGTTTTATTCTAATTTAGAATGGAATTTAAAAAAAAAAAAAAAAACACAAAAAAGAGAAGAACAAGATATATGTTAGCTTAGTCAGCATTTGATCGAACGCAGTTTTTTTTTCTGGTTTTAATTTGATTTCATTTCGATTTAATTCGATTTGTATTGTTTGAGTTGATTGTTTGTGCCAGCAAATGATGACTGATGTTTGTCTCACCCTGTTTTGATGCGACACAATGCAACCCAAATTGTATAATTATATCAGTTTCCGGTCTAAACCGAAATATGTTTGTTACTATTCGTTAAAATTTTCTTCATATACTAGATAGTACATACACTCGGGGAAAATGTTTAAAACGAACAAACAATATGTAATTAATTGAAAATATATATTTTAATGAGTTAATAAAACTATTATTTTATTTTTAAGGAATTTCATGCTGAATTTGTTCTGAATCGCAAATATTGTCTATATTCTGGACTATCGGCTACAGTGTGCAATAGAGCATCGAAATGTCTCTACTATAGTCCGTACAATAGTTTAATCTATAATCTCGACAATATTTTACTTTAGATTATAGTCTGGTCTATAGTTTAGTTTATAATATAGACCATAGTCTAGTCTGTAGTCTGGACTTTAATCTAGTCTATGTATGTACTATAGTCCAGATAATAGAACTATAGTCTGCTATTTAATCTATATTCTGGATTACATTTTTAGTCTGCACTATAGTCTTGTTTTTAGTATGTACTGTAGTCTAATATATAGTCTAGACTCAAGTCTGGGATACAGTCTAGTCTGGTCTGTAGTCTCATTTATAGTATATCGTGTAGTCTATAGTCTGGTCTACAGTGTATGCTAAATTTTGGACTACAGTGTAGTCTATAGTCTAGACTACAGTCAAGTCTATAGTCAATAGTCATGGATATTATTTGAACTATAGTCTGTTATTTAGTCTAATCATTAGTATTGACTAAAGTTTGGTATATAGTCTAGTCTTTAGTCTAGTCTGTAGTCTGGTCTACAGAATCGTGTATCGCGTAATCTATAGTCTGGACTACAGTCTAGGTTATAGTACGGAGTACAGTCTAGGACTATAGTATAATCTAAAGTTAGCCGGCACTGTAGTGTAGTCTATGGGCTTATCTAATGTATAGTCTTGACTAATGTCTGGTATATAGTTTAGTCTATAGCCTGGTCTCTAGTTTAGGTTAGTATATGGTATATTATGTAGTCTGGTCGGGACTACATATACAAGACTAAATTCTGTACTATAGTTATGTATAAAATAATCTGTCTATATTCTGGACTATATGATGTGCACTATAGTCTGAAGTATAGTCTTGTCTATAGTCTAGTATATAGCTTGACCACAATTTGGACTGTAGTCCTATCTATGGTTTGTTATATAGTATAGTCTATCCGCACTATAGTCCTGTATACAGTCCGGTCTATAGTCTAGTCTATGGTCTGCACTATAGTCATGACTGGACTATAGTCGATTCTAAAGTCTGGTCTATAGTTTAGTCTATAATCTGGTCTATAGTGTAAACTAATGTCTCTTCTTTAGTCTGGTGAAAAGTCTAGTATATAGTCGGGCCTATAATCTAGACTATAGCCTAGTATTAAGGCTATGGTCTAGTCTATGATATAAACTATAGCATAATCTTTATTTCAGTATATATATTTGAAAATCTATCTAAAACTCTTACTAATTGCCAATATTTGAGTGTAAAACGCTATATTCTGTCAATCTATCGAAATGTATAACAATCATTTTGAAAGCAAATCAATCGTGAAATTGTTCGCTTCAGAATTTCACTCGTTTGCAAATGAGTGTGTGAACGTGTGTGCTTGTTTTTTTAATTTTCATTTAGTTTTGAAAATTGTATTCATTGATTCTTGTTATATGTGTTTTTTTTTTGCCAGTGAAACTATTTCATCCACATGGTTCATCACTTAAGGTGTGGACAAGGTGTGTTCTTCACTCTATGAACAACTCACCGATTGAAAGAAAAGGTTCATTTCAATCACAGTGGACTTAATAGTTTTTTGTTTTCGTTTTGTTATTTTTTTGTATGCTGCTGTCTGGACGCTTTTTAACTTTCGTTCTTTACATTCAAATCTATTCAAATTTGTTTGTTAGAACTTAATTTGTTTTTGTTTTTATTCTTTACAAAATCTATTTTCTTTTAAATATTAATAGAATTTTATTTAGTTCGTTTGTTTGTATTTTAGTTATTAATAGATTTTCCATATTACTAAATACAAACAAATACACTAGAGGAGATTGGGAACTGGTAGTTGTGAATGGTCATAAGGAGTGTACAACGTGTTGTATGCGCAATATACAGTAGGCGGTTGTAGAGTGTGTAAAATGTATTAATTTTAGTTTTCAAAGGTTAATATTTTAATGATTTTTTATTTTTTCTCCCAATTCTCGTTATTAAAGTGTTGCCTGTTGATGTATTAACTATTATGCAAATTGTATTATATGTTGTTAACTGACCTAACTAAGCCTACAATTCTAGTTTTTTAAACAGTGTTTACTTTGACGTTTTAGTATAAAGTAGTTTTCAGTCTTGCATATCGAGTTGGTTGTGACTACAGGAATAAAAGGAATAAATCTAACGATAAAAATCAGATCATTAATAAGATTCATATCCGATTTACATATGTTTCTGCGTACTTTATGGTTCCAAAATGAACTGCATTGTTGGTTTTGGTGTTTTCTGTGAAGAAACTGGAGTAAGTAAATCTCACCGCCTACCCAACAACTCTAGTGCCTTTCAGACTGAAATATTTGCGATATTGTCAGCCTGTAAGGTACTACATGACTTCAATATTCGAGGCAACATATGTATTTTTGTCGATAGTCAAGCGATACTTCTCTTAATAAACTCTTATTCTACCACTTTTTTGTTATTTAAACAATGCAAGAAGGATCTGTAAAGGACTAATAATGAACACCGCAGAAGAGATTGCTAGAAGGGGATCTGCTCTTGATATTTCCAATGTGTTTCCAGTAGAAACCTCTTAAGGTTTTATCAAGAGTAGTATCCTCAAATTCTATTTTAAAAAAGCTAAAAGTAGTTGAAATAAAGCAAGATATTGTGGCCCTTCTTCAATGAAAAACGTACAACACTCCTTATAAACTGAAATAGACAGGATATACGAGATTGATAGCAGTAATAACAGAGGCAGGGAAAAGGAAGAAACTCTCTACCATCTTTACTGTGAATGACCTTCTCTGGTCCGTACTCTAGTCTATAGCCTAGTGTATTGTACAGTCTAGTCTAAAGTGTAGCTTATAGTCTAAACCTTAGTCAATTATATAGCCTATTCTATTGTCTACTCTTTAGTCTTGTATAAAGTCTAGTCTATGATATAGTCCATAGTCTAGTCTGTAGTTCAGTATTTAGTTTAGTCTATAGTAAAGTAAAGTAAAGGCTATAGCATAGTCTATAGTATAGTCTATAATCTAGTTTATAGACTAGACTATAATAAAGTCTATAGTCTAATCTAAATTCTATAGACTAGTCTATTGTCTGTCTGCATTTTAATGTATGTTTAGCCTGTAGCCAAATCTAGTCTATAGCATAGTCTAGTCTGTAGCCTGGTCTATAGTATAGTGTAGTCTATATTCTAGTCTATAGTGTAGTCTGTAGTTAAGTCTACAGTCTAATCTATAGTCTAGTCTATAGTCTAGTCTATAGTCTAGTCTATAGTCTAGTCTATAGTCTAGTCTATAGTCTAGTCTATAGTCTAGTCTATAGTCTAGTCTATAGTCTAGTCTATAGTCTAGTCTATAGTCTAGTCTATAGTCTAGTCTATAGTCTAGTCTATAGTCTAGTCTATAGTCTAGTCTATAGTCTAGTCTATAGTCTAGTCTATAGTCTAGTCTACAATCTAGTCTATAATCTAGTCTATAGTATAGTCTACAGACTAGTATATAGTCTATTGTATAGTTAGCTATATATGCAGGAATATAGTCGGTTCTATAGTCTAAATTACATTTTGAACTATAGCTCAATATACAATCTAGTCTATAGCCTGAACTATGGTATAGTCTATATTGTGGACTATAGTTTAATGTTCTCTTAATAGAATATATATGTAGATGAGTAAGTAATCATCTTTAAAAAAACTGTATTATATTTTATTAACCTTGACAATTCCGGTAATTTAATTAAAATGTTGCTAAACTAATAAATAAGAAATTAACAAACTTTTAATCTTGTTTTGCATATAATTCTAATAATAATCTTTAAAATTAAAAAAAAATGTTTCATACCAAAAAACAACCTGTTTATAAAAATACTCTTTTTTAGTATTTTTAATTAAACATATATTTAGCAAGTTTTTGTTTTTGTATACAACAGCTAATAAATTTTCCAACTAAACATTACGCTATAT
Organism: Lucilia cuprina; assembly: GCF_022045245.1. Taxonomy (NCBI): domain Eukaryota; kingdom Metazoa; phylum Arthropoda; class Insecta; order Diptera; family Calliphoridae; genus Lucilia; species Lucilia cuprina. Next base: position 59,926,404 of record NC_060954.1, read on the forward strand.
AATTTGAAAGCTCATAAAATTTATAAACTTTTTTTTCTTTTCACAAAATTTGACATAAACATTTTTTTTTTATATCAGACTGATCTAATCACTCATTTTTTTAGCGAACATTATTAGATGTAGATGAGAGTTTGTAGTAGATATACAATATGAATTAAACAAAAAATTTAGATATATATTATATTTTATTCATAACAAACACACATACATATAAAGTGTAGAGTGATGGACTAAGGGACAGACAAACTGTTTATATGTATAGAAATTTATTGAATTTATAACAAATACTATTTTTTGCTGATGATGTTTTTTTTGACGATTTAAATATTTGGTTGTTTCATGGAGTCCATAGAGAAAATATACATACAACAACGAAAATAACAAATGAATTAAAATACAATAAATATTAAACAAATAAATAGATTTTGAAAAAAACACACACATTCGAACAAATTAATTTTGGAATGAAATGCTAGAAAAGGAAAAGAACAAAAAACTTTTAGAAATAAAAACTAAAAATAGAGAACAACATTTTTAAGTTTTTTTTTTTTTTTTTTGTTAAAAAAAAACTTTACAATAAACAGAAGTTGTTTTACTGGAAAGTAGAAATAATTTTCAAAAGAAACACTTAAAGAAATTGCTACTTATGATTTAGAAATTCGTTAAGAAATGTCATATGGAAACACAGCAACATAAAAAAAGAAGTTTGAGTAACTCTGCTAAACTATTTAAACCAAAACCGAATGTAAACCACTACAATGAATACTATTAATAAATAAGATATTAATGGAAAAAATGACATTATCAACAATTGTTTTATGTTTGATGACATTTAGAATGGAACATAGAAATTGTATAGAAATTTACCTGTTCCTGTAGGAGCCTTGGCCTTAAATTTCGGTGCAAACATATTGGTTGATGGAGCCTTTTCTGTAAAATTTTTCATACAAATATGTTTTTGTTGTTGTTGTATTTCAAAATAATTCTTTCTCACAATAATTAATTTATTAAATAAAACACTTATTTAAGGTTTTCAAAAAGAAAAAAACTTGTTTTTTTTTAAGAAAAATTAAATATTATTTAATAATGTCAATCATAATTAATATTTTCATTATTTTTTTTTTTTTTGTTTTTTTTTCAATTTTTTCTAACTAACCCTGTCCCATATTTTCGCAGACTAGAAAAACACACTGAAAGAAACTGAACAAAAAAAAAACAGAAGAACAAGGAACCTGCAAAACACTCTGTACGCTTTTACGTCCGACACTCAACTTGTTGCTTATAAGTTTTTTTTTGTTTTTTCTTTTGAAAATTTCAAAACGAAAACTAAAAAAATATTCAAATAAAATTGTTTTTCACCACCATAGCCACCAGCTTATCATCGTCATCTCGAACAGCCTCATCATACAACTGAGTAAAATAGTCAAATATTTAAATTTTATGCTCATTGTTTAATTTTTCTTAAAAAAGAGAAAAAAAATTTAATGTAAACAAAAGAAATGTTATTTTTGGTCATACTATATAATCTTGTGTTTTCATTTCATTCTGACCGATCTAGTAGAACAACAATTTCCGCAGCAACAAAAAAAGAGAGCAAATTTAAAAGTCTGCCCAAATGTTTGAAAAAAGAAAATAATATTTAACAAAAAATACACCCACTATTAATCTCTTAATGAACACATGTGTTGTAGCCAACAAAAATAATAAAGGGATTTTCGAAAGAAAGTGTTATTTTCAAAAGTTTTCCTTAGATATATATATGTACATATGTATGCACTAGATCAATATATCAAGCATTAGACCATAAAAATTACAAAACCTTTTTCGAATAAAGAACAAGGAAAATAAAATGATTTCGATCAATTTATGAATCAATAATTTTGTTATTATCGAAAGAAGTAAATTGATTTTCTGAAGGGAGTAGTGCCCGATATTGACCGATCCTCACAAAGTTTGTTCCAAAGATTTAGGTTCTTAAAAAACTTGTTAATATTAAATTTCATCGTTGTACTCGTATTTTAAAGCTTGTAATGAGCGGTAAAGTCATTTTCTAAATGGGGGCATTGATATGAGGGGTCAAATATAGACCGATTCTTACAAAAGTTGGTGGAAAGATTTTGGCTCATACTAAACTTGTTTATATCGAATTTTATCGCAGTATTCTCTTTTCTGACACAATATTAAGCGTAAAAGTAATTTTCTGTAAGGATTTGGGGGTGGTGGGGGAGTTGTGCCCAATGTGTGAGTCAATTATGGATCAATCCCCACAAAAGATAATATGGAGATTTTAGCTCATACAAAACTTGTTTTTATCGAACTTCATTGCTGTACTCTCATTCTGAACGTTAAATACATTTCCTAAAGGGAACCTTATATATAGTATAGGTCAATTATGAACTGATCTACATTAAATTTGGATTATAGGGTCAATTATAAACTGATCCTCATAAAATTTGTTTAAACAAATTTACGTTCGCATAAGATTTATTTTTGTAGAATTTTATGGTAATACTGGAATTTTTGAGTTTTCCGAGGAGCCACTTGTATGGGGGCTATGTAAAAACGTGGATTGAATTTGTCAATTTTCAATACCAAAAAATGCTTTAAAAATAATATTCATGCAAAATTTCACAGTTATTTTAACAGACTGACGAGTGGATATGGCTAAATTGTCTCAGAACATAATAAGGACCCGCCTAAGACCCAGAATTTTATGGGTCTTAGGCGAATATTTCCATGTGTTACAAACGGAATAACAGACACAATAGAAATTAACATGTAACGAAAATTTTAAAGTGAATTTCTGGAACTTTTTATGAACTTGGTTCTTTATAAATCGCTTCTTTTATTAATTACTCCGATTTACTCATATATATCTTAATATCAGCATTAAAGTGATTTTTGAATTAGGACACTTTATAGGGGCTTGAGTCAATTATGTACTAAGTTGCACAAATTTCGAATATTATCTTAATTTTTTAAAATGTTCATTAATTGAATGACAATGATTTTCAGAATAGTCGTTCAACTTTTTATAAAAAAAATCGATTTTTCCAAATTCAAAATTCCATTAAAAATTTACTACAAATTCGAAAAAATCAGAAATTTCAATAAAACTTGGATTTTTCACAAAAAATTTCGATTTTTCTCTAAAATTTCGATTTTTTGCTAAAAATTCTATTTTTCACTAAAAATATAACAATTCAATTTTTCACTAACAATTAAATTTTTCACTAAAAATTCAATTTTTCACTAAAAATTCAATTTTTCACTAAAAATTCAATTTTTCACTAAAAAATTCAATTTTTCACTAAAAATTCAATTTTTCACTAAAAATTCAATTTTTCAATAAAAATTAAATTTTTTACTTTAAAACAAAATTTTCAATAATATTTAAATTTTTCACATAAAATTTAAATTTCCACTAAAAATCCAACTTTTTACAAATTTATCCAAAAGTTTTTTTTTAAAAAAAGAATTTTATTTTGGAATATTTTATAGATTTAGTGTGGGGAATTGGATCAGTTACGGATTTAACTCTACAGGATTTGTTAAAACGAATGATTTAAAAAAGACAAAGTTAAGTTAATTGTTATGTTTCGAAAACATTCACCTAAAATAACACATCTTCCGTAAAAGACCCTTTAGAAAATAGTTTGAGTAAAAACACAAGGACACATTTATGTTGTAATGATAATTTTACCTTTCCAAATTTTTTAATTAATATAGAAATTTACAGGTGTAATAATTAAAATAACAAAAAAGTGTCCCTGATAATAGATATTAAGTGACAATAGAATGAGATGAAACAGATTCCTATGATTTAAATATTAATTTAAAACTACAATCTATTTAAGTTTACAACAGTTTGAAAAGTTTTTAAATGTTTAAATTTTCATTCTGGCAATTATCAATCATTGCAACAATGTTGCTAAACATTTTTGTTGATAAAGTATGCTTGCGCCCGCCAATAATTTATATTCAAATTGATGAGAGCTCACTCATTCGTTGATATTTCAACGAGTATTAAATGATGAAAACCATTTTTGAGCGATTGAGTGATAAACAATGAGATGTATAATCAAAATGTTAAAGATATATCCGTCTAATTACTCAAACGTGTGAAAAAAGGCGCGCTATAAAATCAACACTCCGCAAAACTGCATATAATACGAATCTCTTTAAAAGAAAATATTTTCTGAGATGCTATGATGGTTTTTTTTGGAGAATTATTGTTTATTTCTGTATTTTATAAATATATATTAAATGCTTAAATTCGTTTATATTTAGTAAATATGCTAAATTATTAATTGTCTATATTTTAAAGCATATTTTAAGGCTAGTGTGTAAACACAATTGAGGTCAATTTATATTGCAGTCTATAATTCAGACAGTAGTTGAAAAAAATGTAGTCCAAACTGTAGTCGATACTTTAGTCCAGACATAAGCCAAGACTATTGTTCCGATATTAGTCTATACTATAGTAAAAACTCCATACGTTAGTAGAAACTATAGCCCAGATATTTGTATCGACTATATAGTCTGTACTATAATATAAACTATTATTTCGACAATAGTCTAGACTTTAGACTTTCTGAACTATAGTCTGAACCATTGTCTAAACTATAGTCTGGGCTATTGCCTCGTCTATAGTCTGGATTTTTGTCTCGACTATAGTCTAGTCCATTGTCTTGACTATAGTCTAGTCTATTGTTTCGACAATAGCCTAGACTATAGTATATCGAGTTGCATATATATGGACTATTGTTTACACTTTAGTCTCGATTATAGTCTAGTCTACAGTGTGGACTATTGATTAGTTATTGTCTCGACTATAGTCTTGGTTATTGTTTTGACAACAGCGTAGACTATTGTCTCGGATATAGTCGGGGCTATTGCTTCGACTACAGTTTGGACTATAGTTCGGAATATAATTAGGACTATAGTTTATTGTCTTGACAGTAGTCTGAAATATAGTCCGGACTATTGTCTCGACTATAGTCCGGGTTATTACCTCGACAATAGTCTGGAATATAGTCTAGGCTATTGTCTCGACTTCAGTCCCGACTGTCCACACATAAGCCAAGACAATAGTCCAGATATTAGTCTATGCTAAAATAAAAACTCCACATATTACTCTAGACTGTATAGCTTTGACTATAGTTTAGATTTACATATATGTGGACTATTGTCTCTACTATTGTCTCGACTATTGTCTCTACTATGTCTCGACTATTGCCTCGACTATAGTCTGGATTACTTATCTGAACTCCCATATAGTCCATACTTTAGGACTATATGGGAGTTCAAACTATAGTCGAGATTATAGGTCAGACTACAGTACAGGGAAGGCTAGACTAAACTATAGATTAGACCATAATCGAGCCTGTAGAATAAGTATAGCCAAGGTCAGCCGAGAGTCTTTGGGGGGAAGGGGAACTTTTGTGTTTTCACTTATTTTCTTTTTTCCCTACCCCGTGGATCCGCGCCTGGCCAAGGCTATACTTATCCTGGAAAATTAGATTATGTTGTAACAATTAAAGTTTAAGTTGAATTTTACGCAAAAATATCAAATCATATTGATAAAATTAACAATTTTGTTTAGATCGAAATATAACTTTGTAATATTTTTTGGAGATCACTCTCACTTAAAGCAAATTCTTACAGTTCTAAAACATATAGAGGATAGAAAAATACAGATATTTTTTTTTAAAGGATTAAAAACAAAAGGAAAAATAATTTCGAATTTTCTTTTGCAAAATCACCACATGCACTACAACCAAATTCTTTTAATGCCAGGGGAAGAAAGGATTAATCAGATAGACACTACTTGGATTATTTATTTGTAAAATAATGGGGTTTAGTGTCAAATTTCTCACCCACCATCTTGAAATAAAAATCCTTTAGCCAACTTAAGATCTTTATCGATTTCCTGCAATAGATCGCTCTCAGACCAGCTGCGACGATTCGTTGCTGCAGCAAATCGTGTTTGTTTATTATTAGTTCTCCGTTGTAAACGATCAGTCGAGTAAGGATCTCGAGGACGTTGGGGTATTTGATAGGCTCTGGACTTATGGTAATGTAATTTGTTATCTATATTTGGGAAAACCAAATGAAAGTTGAAAAGAAATTAACATTAAAAATACATTTTTAATGTTTATATTTTAAAAATTTTTAAAAGACAAACACACATTAACCATTTCCAATTAGAGAGCCAGTTATTTTAAATTTTTTATAATTTTTTTTATTTCATTTCAATTTCATTTATAATTTTTGTATTGGAAATGGTGTTATTTAATTACAGACATGTATTTTTATGTGTCAAAATTTTTAAAATGTTTTGTATTTGTATCGTATTTTTCGTATACTCTCTGCCATCGATTGTCATTGCCAAATTGTTTGTTTATTGTTGTTTGGTATATTTTTAATTTAAAAATAATGCATTCCATTGTTTAATAAACATATTTATATTTGTAACGGTTTATATTTAACCCACTAAATGTCATTATATATATTTTTATCTATTTATAGAGTAATAAAGTTGAAATATAAAATCGTAAAAGATCACTTCTTTATTTAACTAAATTGATATTTAAAAATTGTACGTAATTAAAGGGTTAATTGCATTTATAGTATTATTTTTTCCTTTTTATTTAATCTTGTAGTTTATTTTGCTTGTGTCTTTTTTTATGGACCATCTGTTTAGTATAACAAACAAACAAATACTTGAGTGCCATTTAATGAAAATTTCCCTATATTATCATTTAATGAATCTCCGCCACAACACCAAATCCAAGTGTAGTCTTATGTCATAACCCACTTTTTGAAATTAAACAGAATTATTCTTAATATAACACGCACAAACATTACATTAATAAATAAGATAAAATCGCAAGGGCTATTATTTGATAAACAACGACGTAAAAATACCCTAAAGTTTGCAAATAATTTGACTAAAATTTTAATTGAATAAAAAATGTTAGGTCAACTCATATAATTCGAAGGTTCAACTAACTTTGTAGATCACAATCACAATATTATTTCAAAATCCAAATATCTGCTTTGTTGTGTCGAAGAATAAAATTTTCCCATTTTCAATAACAAAAACGTCCGATTGCTAAAGAATATTTTGTAAAGTTTTTACTCCTTAAGATCCTCAGTATTTAGCATCTCTTCGTAATTTTCCTGTTTTTAAATTTCTTTAGTCTAGGAACTGTCTAGTCCTTTCATACATAAGCCAATACTATAGCCCAGAAATTAGTCTATACTATAATAAAAACCCCACACATTAGTCTAAGCTCAGATTGTTGTATTGACTATAGTCTGGACTATATTTTATGTACGGACTATAGTTTGAACTCTTGTCTCGACTAAACTTTGAAAATAGCCTCGACTATTGTTTCGACTAGTCTATAGTCTAGTCTATAGTCTAGTCTATAGTCTAGTCTATAGTCTAGTCTATAGTCTAGTCTATAGTCTAGTCTATAGTCTAGTCTATAGTCTAGTCTATAGTCTAGTCTATAGTCTAGTCTATAGTCTAGTCTATAGTCTAGTCTATAGTCTAGTCTATAGTCTAGTCTATAGTCTAGTCTATAGTCTAGTCTATAGTCTAGTCTATAGTCTAGTCTATAGTCTAGTATATAGTCTCTATAGTCTATTCTATAAACTAGTCTTTAACTTAAGTCTTTCAATATTTTTTTGCCATTTACCCGAACTCTTAGGAGCAAAATCTAACATATTTTTTAGGTCGATCTTTTGATCATCTAGTTCACATCAAATGATTGACATATTCAATAAAAGTTATTGTACCAAAAGCAACAAACATTTCTTAGAATTTAAACGTCAAAGATGCAATCTTAATTAATCAATGATAGCCGTCGTCTTTGATTTTCTTTCTCACATCTGTTAAAAATTTTTAAATTGTCGGCTGTGATTCTAGTTCCGAGTAAAATTTAGTCTACATTTAATAACATACATGTGTATGTACTAATTGTACAAACAATTATTTAGTTAATATTGCAAAAAATAAAAGTAAATACATACAATATTTTGTATGTAAATATGGGTACAACAAAAAAGAGAGAATTAAGGGAGAGAAATTGAGAGAGCGTAAGTGCATAATTTACTTAAACTAAACTCAGTTATGCATTTAATTGTACAGTGTGTTATCAAAATGTCATCATCATCATGCAAAAGCTTTATATTTTTTGTAACAAAAACAATTATAATTAACAAAATAGCAACAAAAAAAAAAGGTAAATAAAAACGTTCAACAATTTGTTTTGGTTTTTAAGTTAGAACAAACTACAGTTTTTATTTAATAATCTATAAATAAGGTTTTGAAAAAAATTTTATAAAGAGAACAACAATGTTTCGACTGAATGATCAAACTAACATTGATTGCACATATACATAAATAAATTAAATAATTAAATGTTTTTTTTTTGTTTAATAAAATTTTGAAAAGGGTTTGTTGTTAATATTTAATTTAAATTTAAACTAATTTTCTTTTTTTTAGATATTTTTTTTTTAAGTTTTGGTAACAATTCACAGTTCACAAATTTAACAAAATACACTAGATAAATAATAAAATATATAAAATAATTTTCTTTTTTTTTTTTTTCTTGCAAAAAAATGTTGTTAAATTGATTTAATAAATTTTTAATTAAATTTAAAAATTTTCAAAAATGGTTAAAAAAAAGAGAGCAACAAATAATAGGTAAAGTGTTAATTTTTAGTATTAATTGTATTTAGTTGTTAAGTTTTTGTTGTTGTTGTTTTATTAAAAAAAAATCCTGTCATGGTATTGGTATTATCAAATTGGTGTTTTTGTTTTCTGGATTTTTGATAAAATGTTTAATTGTTAAAAGGAATCGATTAATAATTCTTGTGCTCTGGTTTTAAAAGTTGTTGCCTGTGTTATGAAAGTTACGCCAATAGTTATTAAATTCCTCAAATATTCGGCTACGAAAAGGTGATTTCCCAAACATCTCATCGAATGAACCCGGAAATTGTGTAAAATATTCTGAAGAACTTGGGAAACCCGTAGAGAAATTTGAAAATGGTTCAAAATTGTTTGAATTTGATGTGGAGACATCATAGCCATGATCACCATTAATATGATTGTTTACATCATCATCGTAGTTATCGTTATCGTTTCTATAATCATCGTTATCGTTCTCTAAAATTGGCAGCACAAAAATCCCGGTAGCGTTGTAATAGATAGAGAGAGAGAGAAACAAAAAAGTAATATTCTAAATAGGATAAAGTGCATACATATACACATACACACGCACGCACACACAAGGACATGTCATGGATGTGATAATACAAAAATTAAAAATATATATACATACACCAGGATTTCGGGAGGTAGTAAGTAGTAAGTATATAGTAGTGGGATATATATATATATAGATAATAATAATGGTGATTAGAAAACAGAAAAATATAAATACTTTCCAAGACATTGTATGGAGGATAAAGAGAGCTAATAAACATGTTAAAGTACACAAACACCATTACGACAAGGACGTATGAGTATAATGAAAGGAGCACCATGTACAAAAAATAACCAAAATGAAAAAAGTTGTGAAATGTGTTTAAGGTTGGAGGAGATAAATATAAATAAATAGACTGGGGGGAGGGCTTTTTGTGTGTTATTATAATGTGTGTTCTAGGTGAATCTTCGCCAAGTCGCCCAAGCGGACAACCCTAATACCACAGCTGTACCCAAGACGCTACCAACACCAGTTAAAAGATATGAATCTGAGTCTGATTGTGATTTTTGTGTAGTTGTTTCTTTGTCATTGTTATTAATAGTGGCTTTGGTGTTACAACATGAGCTTGCTGAAGCTGAAGCTTTTTGGGATGTCACTGTTTTGTCAAAGGACTCACCGTGTCCGCCGTTTTCTGGTAACATGGGTGCGCGCAACGTTTTCACTGTCTTAACCACCGATGACTTTTTGAAAGCCTTGCTTACGGAATTATCGGTGGTCTCTTCGGAACGTTCTTCTTCTTGATGTTCTTCGCGATGACCACCTTCGATTTCCTCTTTCTGATGATTGGAGAATTTAGCAAATTCACGTAAATGACGTGGCAAACGTCGCAAGCTGGCCTCCTTTTCACCTTCGATAATTTTAACGGGCGGTATATCTTCCGCCTCACTGAGCTGGGCTTGCGTTGTTGGTTGGGATTCTGCACCCGATTCCCAGTCACTATCGGCTGGCATAGCCAATTTATGACGTCTCTCCTTAACGCGACTTAAGAATTCCTCCTCCATATTAGCCTTGTGTTTTGAGTAAGCCTCGTCTTCGTGTATCTTCGATATTTTAATTATATTTTGCAATCTACGCTTTTCACGTTCCGCCACCTTGTTCAACCATTCCTCCGCCATTTGTTGCCTAAATACCTCATCTTCAGTAAGAGTTGGTAACTTTTGTGTCGATCTGTAGAGATCACGTAAAGGTCTTGTGATGGGTGATGTTGGTGTTTGAGCCATCTGCATTGCTTGAGCTTTCTGCGCCTCCTCCATTAAACGTCTGCGTTCATTTTGTAGACGTTCAAATTCTGTGCGTAGTTCCTCTTCTTTATTAGCAATATACTTCAATTGTTGTTCGTGTATTTCGCGTGGCAAAGAAGCACGTCTCTGACGCATATCTTCCTCTCTTACATGACAACCGTCTAAGGGGAAGAAACCCGAAGTCTGAGGTGCAGGTGAGACACCCCGTCTTGTTGTAGTGCTAATATATTTGGGATTAGGATCCCGTTCAATCATTGAATAACAACTGCCAAACTTAGGTCTATTGTTTTCAGGAGCTCTATTCAACATGGGGGCATGATGTCTCCTCACATTGTAGGCATTAAAGTGATCATAAGAGTGTTGATTGTTGAATGATAAATCATTGGTGGAAGCCGACAAACGTGGTGCTCGAATACCTCCTGGACGTCGTTGATAACAGATTTCTACTTCCTTGGCAAAAGGACGTGCAATATTTTCCGATGAACCCAAATCGCTAGCATATTTTGACCAATCATCTTCAGCTCTTTGGAACTGTGTTTGATTACTGTAAGTGCGCTGTCTATGATGCGCATCGTCACCGAGATTAAACATCGATTCTGCTCGACGGAAACGAGCATCGTCGACATATGAAGGGTTGGAACTTTCTATTTGTATTGGTATTTGATACGTTTTTGGAGGTTCTGGTACCGGTGGAGCCTCATCGTAGGTATCTGATGGTTTGTTAGCTGCTGTTGTGTTACCATTACCATTCTCTATATGTATAGGTATTTGATATGTACGACCTGCTTGATAATCCACTGTATCGGTGGCTGATTCCTGAGGTCTGGAAAATCTTAAGGAACGAGATTTCATAGATCTTTCGATTTCCTGTTCCAATTCTTTAAGGTGTTCATGTCGGGACTTATTAAATTCTTCTATTTGTTGTTTTTGTCTCATGTGTACTCGATTTAAATCAAACATGGAGGCTGATCTCTCACGTTGTTCCCTTTCGGCTTTGCTGGTCTCCAGTTCTCTGTGCAATTGTTTGGAAAGGTCATCAAATTCTTTGAATAACTTTTCATGGTCGTGGCTGAGTGTGGTTATTTTTTTGTGTTCGGTTGTTGTTGTAGTTGACGAAATCATTTCACCATTATTATCCCCGTTCGAGGTTACTTTCGCTGTCGTTGCTGCTGCTGTTGGCAAGTTAAGTGTTGGTAGCGTGGAGGCAGCATCGGCAGCTGCTTTGGCACGTTGCCTAAATTCTTCGTAAGTATCTTGTATTCCCCTCTTTAGTGCGGTATTCTCTGGTTCTTGTTTTTTTGTAAGATCTTTTTCATCCATCTTCGCACTCTTGTTCTCGTCATTAGCAATATTTTGAGAAGTTTCTGCTATAGTGGTTCTTATTGTTGTTTCGCTTTGTGTTGCCGTTTGTTGTTTTCTTTCAATATCTGACGAATGCTTGTTTAAATTTAAAGCTGACATAATTTCTTGGTCATTTTTGTGTGGTGCTGCTGGTGAATTATGTTTAATGTCTTGTTCTTTACCTGTAGACAAGAAACTATTACTGTCCTGAGACATGGCTGTTTTCAAAGGAAAACTGCTGATTGCATCGGAGGGTTTATCACCAGAGGTTTTAGTTTCATGTTTTGAGGTGGAGAAATCTTGCACTACTTTACCATTTTCAATGCGTTTTTGTGTCTCATAGCTGTGAGTTTCCACGCTGGAATATCTTTTGGGTTGTGTATTCATGATTTGGCTGCAGAAGGGTTCAGTATTCGAAGATTCAATGTTTGAGAAGCGTTTGTGTTCGTGATCAAAGATGTTTGATGAACCCATTGTGGGGAACATCTGGCCCAATGTTGTTTCAACACTTTGCATGTTTCCAGATCCTTTGTGTTCGGAAAGTTGTGGGAATTGATGCGAATTTGTCGATGTGCCGTTGTTTAATGTTGATGTTGCTGATGGTACCTGTTCTTTGACTGGAGCACTGCCACTGTTTGTTGTTTGCCTTGAGTTATTTTCATACGATGATGATGATGATACGGAGTGTATTTGTTTATTAGCATTTGATTCGCCAGTATCTTGTATAATCGATAGCAAGCGATGTTTATTCTCTTCTCCATTGTTTTCTCCATTCGATGCTGTTGGCATTTGCTCATTATTATGGGTCAAGTTGACGTCATCGTTGGGTGTCTGTGTATGGGTTACTGTGGTTGTAGAGACCGTTCGTTTAGAGAGATTTTGTGCTTTAGATGCTGTTTCACTTGACTTGACCGGCACGGGTGGTGGTGGTATCTGTGGGGGAGGTGGCGTTATACTTTTACGTAATTTCTTCATCATTGCTGCAGTTTGTAACAGCTGTTGCTCGGCCAATTTTTCTCTTTCCAAGGTCTGCAACTGTTCCTTGGTGTATTCATGATAACCTCGACGTTCTACAAACTTTTGATGGGCATCGAGCAAATCATCTGGTTTTTGTTCTGGTTTCTGTTGTATATAGGAACGTTGGGAGGGTGAGAGACACACTAATACCTGGGGATCATTGCTTGTAGGTACTCCAAGCCAAGATTGATCTTGTTGTTGTTGAGGGGGTTCCGGTCTTTTGGGAGCAGTTTCTCCCACCTTTAGGGATAATTGCAAATCATCAATGTGTGGCAGTTCGGGTAGAGGATAAGGCATATTGTTTTCGGTTTCAACCGCTTTAACGGCACGAGCTTCTCCAATATTTTGCGCAACAGTAGCTAGTTCTTCTAGAACTGCATCACCATATGGAAAGGAGGCTAATGTTTCGGCACACAGTAATCTTAATTTTTTAGGATCGACCGAAGAACTAGAACTATCATCTGATTGCTCGCACTGTTGGTTCGTATCGGTTTTGAGATCTGAAATTGAGGATGTTTGAACTGAATCACTGCTTTGTTCAGGAGCCACGTTAATAGCAGTACACTGACTAAAGTTGGTACTGTCTGAACAATGTGAATCCATGGATTCTTGCCGTATTACAGAGGAAGTGAGTAGACTTAAAGCGCTATTCAAGCCTTTGGGAAGGTCATGCTGTGATTGTGTGTGGGAATTGTGGTAGTCGACATGTTTTTGAAGCAAAGGCAAAGAAGCAGAGTTTGAGAAGGAGGTAGAAGGATTGAAAGCAGAATTAGAGGTATTATCACATTCATCACGAGTTTGTTCTGGTTCGTGTTCTTGAGAAAGAGGAGGTATGGGAGGTGGTGGCGGAGAACCTCTAGGCGGAGGTGGAGGAATAGGAGTAAATGTGTTACTATTATTATAGCTTAATTTCACATAACCGTTTGTAGCACTATTTTCATTGTTATTACCGTTTAATTTTACCGTATTGTTGTCATTAACGTTATTATTGTTATTATTAATTATTAAATCGCGAACCGTATTCATATTTACGTCTTGTGAAAAAACCCGAGATGTTTTCGCGTTATTACCCGCACATAAACTACTACTACTATTAGTATTAAACGATTCTTCACAACTATTTTCTGGCGTTCTACTGGCGACCGTTGTTGATGTTGTTGTGACAGGCAATTTTTGAGTGTTTGAGAGATTTGTATGAATTTTTTTCGTTGAAGACGACGAAGATGATGTTGATGTTGTTGCTATTGTTGTGTTTGTGTTTTGTGAAGCCACTTCATTAATGGAAGAGAGCACCGATGAAATTTGCTCTTCTATTTGGGCAAAAACAAGTTGCTCATTTGCAGGTGATGATGATGATGATAATAATATTGAATCTAATTTGGAATTTATATTTGAATTTGTTTTTGTTTCAGCTAATGATCTTGTTTTAGTGGTGGTGTTGGTGGCGATGGAAGTATTGGTGGCTGTTGCAGACGCAGTGTAAGGTGTTTGAGGAGTATTTTTGTTTATAAGTTTACTGTTATTTATTGTTTGATTATTATTGTTTTGATTTGCGCAAAATTCCGGCAACTGTTGTTTTGGTATTTTGGCAGTGAATGCTGATGGTGCTGCTGATGATGTCAGTGACTCAAAGCAGATGTTTTCTGTCACTGGTTTATTTATAATATCTCGTAAATCTGTATCCAAATCAAAATCAGGCGTAGATGTATGCACATTTTCAAACAAATCCATATCATGTAAATCGGACATACTGCTGGAGGCGGAATTTGAAATGAAAACAACCTCAGCCGCTTCGGCCTCCGGTGACATACAACTACTCACTGTTGTACAGCTTTCATCAGCATCGGGAGCATCTTGTAGACGAGCTGCCACAGCAACAGCTATAGGTTCTTCTCTGATAACCTTGGATTTTCTTTGATTAGTAGACTGTTGTTGTTGTTTGTGGGATTTGGAAAAGTCCAAAGAACTTTTGGGATATTTAGCGTTTAGTTTCTGAACTTTACCTTCTGAGGGACAGTTAGTAGCACTTTCATTTGAAGCTGATCTGGATAGGGGATTTTCAGAATTATCGCTTAACTCACTATTCTCTTCGGAAATGCTGTCCAAGAAACGAGGATTTAGCATTTGCGGCAAAAAGTGATTCTCCAAGGCTATGCGTTTCTGTTTTCTAGATTGTTTTTGCGAGCTACTGGCTGAAGATGAGGACGAAGAGGAAGTTACTTCTGTTATAGAATCGGCCACTTTTTGAATATCATCACTATATTCCACGGAAGATTCTGCCTCACTAATGACTGGTGACCTTAATTCTTCCAAATCACTTAAACTTTCATCACTGATCTCCACAATTCTAACATCCGATGTGTTGGTTTTCGCTACACTGGATAAGGGTTCTTTCATGGTGGGTGAGGTTATTTGAGGTTCATTATCTTTATCCTCCAGATGTACTTGATGTACAATAACTTTAGCTTGTTGTTGATGTTGATGTTGTTGTTTTTGCTGCTGTTGTGTGTTGTGATCTTCCTCATCCGATGTGCTTACTTTATGTACTATAACCTTAACCTCATGTTGCTGGGATGCTGATTCATTTGAAGATGAGTTTGTGTTGTTGTTGGTGACCTCTTCAGTTTTGTCTACTTTGTGTACTATAACTTTGACTTCATGCTGTTGAGAATGTTGTGCATTTGCGGCTGTATTGTTACTATCTGTTTTATCAGTCGTTTCAGAGTCTTCCTCTGCTGTGATCACTTTGTGCACAATTACTTTAACTTGTTGTTGTTCTTGTTGCGTTTGTTGAGAGATATTATCTGTTTGTTTTGTTGTTGGTTTACTACTATCTGCTGTGTTATTATCTTGGTCAAGTTCTTTTGAACTGATTTCATTTTCCTTGACTACATCTGGTTCGGTTAAGATTTTATGTATAATAACTTTAAAAGGCTCATTTTCTGACTTTTCTGTGGCCGGTGTAGCGCTCTGCTCTTCTTTAGAAGATTCATTAGATTTTATAGCGTTCGTAGTTGTCAGCTCTTTATTTGTGTTAACACTATTAGAATCTTCACAAACTATTCTATGTACAATAACCTTACCTAGGGCACACGTACTAGGTGAGATTGGTGAAACATCTGTTGTTGCAGTTTGAATGTTGCTTTCCTCACTGGAAATATCCCTTTGAGGGTCGATCATTTTCGATTTTTCATTGCCCATAATGTCATTTGTTTTAACACCGTGATTATTTTTACTTTTATTATCGCACTGTGATGGTTCATTCAAAACTGTGTCATTCGTTTCTGTCGTCTTTACGTTTGCCTCGGACTCTTGCTCTGTTGCAGTGGTGACGTCGGGTGTCGTTTGTTTTAATGATTGCACATTTTCACATACATCAAACTGATTAGATTTTTTAGTGGTGGATGTGTCAACAATTTCTGCGACATTATTCTCCGAGGAAACTGCACTGATGTTGGTCACTTCGCTGACAGTGAGAGGAGATGCAGATGATGTTGTTGTTGGTGTTGTTGTTGAGTTTTCGGGGCTGTGGGTAGTGTTGATAGTTGTGGGTGTTGTTGTTGTTGCAGTTGTTGGCTCTTTAGACTCTTTTTTACAATTTTCTTCTTTTTGTTTTTGTTGCTGCTGTTGTTGTTGCTGCTGCTGTTTATTACGTTGTTTATTTTTGTTACGATTACGATTTTTATTGCGGTAGTTGGGCATCTCTATTTTTTAAAAAACACTTCGACGAGTTGTTACTCCTCGGTTTCTCTTTTCTTGTTTGTTTAATTGCTTTTGTTTTGCTAATGATTTGTTTATGTTATTGTTGTTGTTTTTTTGCACGTTTACCTGTAATTTAGTGAATAGTTGCTCTAATCGAAGGTGGTTTTGGGCGGTTTAGTTTGTACGATAGTTTTTCAAATTTCTGCAAAAACTTTATTAACTTTATTTTTTTTTAATTTAATTTAAAAAATCTATTTGATTGCATAAGTTTTATAGAATTTAGTATTAAAAAAACACACAATTACGCAAAAAGGATGAAGAAAAATGTTTTAGTGATGATATTGGTGGTGGTGGTGTTGGTGATAGTAGTAGTTGTGGTGTTGGTGATGATGATGCCATGTACTAAAATGTTTGCTCAATTATCAACAATAACAGTTTGCTTTTCAATATCTATATACTCTATATGTATTTCTTTTATTATATTTTTCTAATTTTCTTAATGTCTTTTTTGTACTAATTTTTCTTTTTCAATAGAAAATTTTTATAGTGGGCAACAGACAGCTCTTTAGTTTTTCGTTCGTTCGTACCATTCGACTTTAAGCGACTGAAAACACTCACGTACTAATGCTCACAGAACCAGAGGCGAACACCGGCATATAAAAAAATATATTTTAGGTACATATACAACAAAAAAAAAATAAATAATATCAAGAAAATCTGAACAGAAACATTTTATTAGAAAAAATTAAACGCGCGACCACGAATGTGACACGGATTTAAACAAACAGCTACAACAACAACAAAAACTACAATGAATAAAATAAAATCATCATCATCATCAACTCAATAAAACAACAAAATCTCTTTAGAAAATTTTGAAAAATCTTTCTTTATCATTATCATTGTTGCTGTTGTTGTTCATATTGTTGTTGCTGGCTTCTCATTAATGTTTTCGCCTGGCTATACTTCTGATCTGTTCAGTTTAGTTAAGTCTTTCAATTATTTTGTTGCTGTTGTTGATCTTTTTTGTTATTCATAAAAAAGCACGGGGTAACAACAACAACACAACAAACTAATTTTCATAAAGAAAATATTTCATAATTTAAAATGAAAACACAACAACAAAATAATAATAAATAATTTTCTTAAAAATAGGAAGCTTTAAAAATACAACAACAAAAAAACGTTTGCTCTACTAAAAACAAACAAAAAGATTTCCCACATTTCGATTTGCCACCATTCAATCGTAAATATTTTTTAAAAAGTTTTAAAATTTTTCAAAAAAACATATTGGAATTTGCCAAATGATATTTTGTAGTGTTGATCATATAGTAGCAACTAAAATGGCGTGCGCGTGTCAGTGTTTGTTTAAAAGAGAAAGAGAGAGAGGGAAAACAAAATAAATTGACGATTTTGATCTTTTATGAATGCATCCTCAGATTTTGTGTCTGAATGTATATATGTTGTCTTTCCAAAATTAGTGCATTAATACCTTTTATATATTCCCATAGAATTGAGCTCATTGCCTAAAATTATTTAAAATTTATTAAATCATACAACAAACAAGAAATTAATTTTAAAATTAACCCAATAAACAATTATCTCTTACGGCAAAAAATGACAACAATTTCCTGTGGAATGTTTAATGATTTTTAAGTTTTTCTTAATGAGAATTTCTAAATGAAATAAAATGGCTGTTTTCAAACACTTAAACAACATTGACTGAATGTCAAATAAAAATGTTTGTCTAAAAAATCAATCAATCTTTTAGCTTTAGAAAACTAAAAAAAACATAATTCAAAATTTACGTCATTTTATGATTTTGTCAAATTTTTCCATTGAAATCGTTTTTTCTTTAGAGATTTATGATTGTCAAATATTTTCAAACATTTTGCTTAAAGAAGTGAAATCATATAAAGAAATATCTAAGAGAACAAATGCGTATTTGCAAGATCTAGATTAGATTTTAAATCGAAATATATCCATACTTGGTTTTGCAACTTTTTGTCGAGATACGAGTATGTGAAACAGAATTATGAACATAAAAGTTCTATTTGGCGGGTTCAGTTGTATGGAGACTAGGCGAAATAATGGACCGATCTTAACCATTTGCAATAAACTTTGTCCCTGGGACAATAGAATATCATGTGCCAAATTTCATTAAATGATCTTCAAAATTGCAACCTGTATCGAATACAATAACACGCAAAACAGTTATTGATCTTCCTACTGAAAGAAATATAATTACAGAATTAATATATAAACAATCATATTTTGAACTTCTGTATGATCTATTTATGATTGCTATACATATTGTTATTGTTTTTTCATATAATCAGTTTTCAATCATATATCAGGATCATCTTCGAATCATTATTTAAGCGCGCAATATATTTATAATTTTTCGGTCATCAAAAGGAGTCAAAAAAGACTCATTTTACTGATTAATCATACAACAATCTTTCAAATGCTAACTGGCAATATACTCTAAGTCTAATGATATCGAATATTTGGTATAATATTGAGATAATCTTCTAATATCAATAAGACATGCGTTTTTAGGAATTCAGTGGTATCATTCTAAGCTAGAGGATGGAGAATCGAATCGTGCGATCGAACTTCTTCATAAAAATCGCATATTGCTAAATGATAATTAAGTTGTAACATCGGAAAACCTCAAGAGATTGTTGGGTTGCAAGCAAAATATATTTACATGATCTCTCCATATTGCATTCATTAATTGAATATCTGATTGTCTATCCGAAATCGCTGATTGCTAAATGGAAATTTAGTTGTAACATCAGATAACATTTACACCAAAAGTTTGTTGGATTGCAAGAAAAATATATTTGCAAGATCTCTCCCAATTTGTAATTTAAGCAAATCTATGGAAATATAATCCATATAACCTATTTTGTGCGATCAAAATTCTCAATCCAAAATCACAAATTGCTAAAATGGAAAGTTTGTACAATTGCAAGAAAGGTTTGTAAAGATCTCTCTAAATTGTAGCCACATTTTGAATGTCTCATAAGTTAGAAATGATCTGGCAAATAAAACCAAAGAATTACGTAAGTTTTACTTGGACAATCTAAAGCGGGAAATTCTAGTAAAATCGATCTTAAACTTATTGATATAAGTTTTATCCTATAAACAATACCCACTGGTATGAAAAAGAGTAAATAATACTATGTAGACATTAGATCACGCACATTATAACAGAATTGTGAGAAGTGTGCTATAAAAGAAAGCCCATCTGTAGACGTTCCCTTTAATCTAAGTCCTTTAAATATAAGATACTTTTCGACATAATACATAAGACTTATAAATTAAAATAGTGTATATAGCGATTAGTAATCTTTACTTAATATATAGAGACATGTCAAAAATCTCCTTTAAATAACAATAAATAGGGGGGGGCAGTGTAGGAGGTATAGTGCTACGCTAAAACTTCTGATCGTTTCTGCATTCCATCATTTATCCTTATCCATTAAACTGAATGTTGACCCACAAACTTTCACATTCTAGACACCC
The DNA here is from genome assembly GCF_022045245.1 of Lucilia cuprina. Taxonomy (NCBI): domain Eukaryota; kingdom Metazoa; phylum Arthropoda; class Insecta; order Diptera; family Calliphoridae; genus Lucilia; species Lucilia cuprina. The sequence continues at coordinate 59,946,520 of NC_060954.1, forward strand.
GTAAAGTTTTGGAGAGTTATGAGAGCTGCTGTAAATGAACAGCTGTTCTTGTAAATGTCATACTTAACTCTAGTCTGTTGTCATAATTGACCGCCACATCATCAGAATATATGCTTATCTGATTAGCGAAACCTTAAATAATATGTATAAGGTGCTCTCTGTAGAAACGACTAGAACTTATTTACACATATATGCAAATCACAATCCCTAAATGTTTGCTGGGTATATAGCCTTAATTAAACGAATTATAATAGAGGTATGTGCTAAAATGCTAAAATGTGCTAAAATGCAGTAAAATGATCGTATAAAATTAAAAAGAAATTATAGCTATATATCATTAAAAGTCAAAAAAGGTCAAATTACAAAGAATTGTGTGCAATTTAAAATAAGTAAGAGTGTAATATTAAGCTATATCGAATATCATACACCCTCAACACTTGATATACTCGATCTTTAAAGATATTAATGTAGATTGTTCAATATCCTTCCCTATAGGAAAATCTATATTCTAAAAACTATGAAATTCAAATCATGAATCGTTCTGTTTGTTATGTATCCTCCAGTAGGTTCTAGTCTGGTAGACCGGTGGTGGTGGGTTCGATTCCCACCTGAGGCACTGGTTTAGGAGCGCACAACAGGCCCGATAGAGCCATATATGTATTTCTTCGGTTTTGATGTATATATGTAAATCCTCCTTTCAAACTAACTATTTAACTATGTTTCCAAAAATTTTTCAATTTGAAAACCGAGAAAACTTCCGAAAAAAGATATCTACTTTTCAACACAAAAGAAAAAAAAAAAAAAAGGGAAATAGAAATATACACGTTTGGTACCAAATTGACACGAAAGTGTTTATAATTTTTCAATAACATTCATTGTCAAAGTATATACAAACGTACGAAGACGCTATGCAACATTTTGTTGTCAATAGTAGGCTTACCACGTTTGTTAACATTTAAACAATAGATGTGTTTAAAATTTAGCTATCGACAACAAATTGTTGCACTATTGACAATGTTGTTGTGTCAACATTACATAGTGTTGTCGTACGTTTAATGTTATTGAAAATTGTGTTGTCAATTTGATACCAGTCGTTGATATATCTTTTTCCCTCGGTGTAGGAATGGAACAATGTAATTTTTTCAGATACATTTAATCCGTTTTATTCAATATTCTAGAAACTATTGTACGAATGTTGGGCAGACAGACAAAATGTGTACATATATAATGAAAAAATATGTTTAAAGATGTTACATACAGAATAATAAAACCAATAGTAACCTTATAATTTTAGTGTAGAGTATAAACATATGCAATGTTATTGTTTGGCAAGGAAAAGTGAACTGTTGCAAATGGATTTGGATGGGTTTTTTTTATATTTTAATTCATTGTAGATGTAGTTCATGTTTTTAATTGCACAGACAATACCAACAACAAGTCTCCCATTTAATGTAGGGGTCAGTCAATTAATCTCAAGTATTACCCTTGGATAAAACAAAATTTATGCAATACATACGTATTATGGTCGGTATATATGTATGTTACGTATACGCAATGAAGCAATTGAGAAATGAACAGTGGTTTGTAAGGAAATTTCTCAAGATAAAAAAATCAAAATGTTGTAGAAAATAGAATAATAAAAATAAGATGTTTTTTACATTTATAGGAAACGTAAACAGTTTTCTTCTAATAAAAAGTTCTTTTAAACCACTGTGCTATAACCATAGAAACGCTTAAGAACTTTTATAAATTAAAACGTTGAAATGTATGTTTTTTTTTCCTAAAAGGAAATGATTAGTGGGGCATCTGTTTTTGACAAAGTGAGAGAGTCAATCGGCATTTACAGACACAATTTGTTTTTGTTTTAAAGCAGTGGCTCTTGAACAACATTTAACACTATTAAAACCATTGGGGGTTTAGTGGTAACATTAACATTATTTAAATTTTTTTTAATTTCACTGAAACATCAAAATGACCTCATTAAATTTTAATAAATAACACAAGTAAATTCAATTGTTTTGTTACACAAACACACACTTATATTATAATTAATATAAATATTTGTTTAATTTTTTTTCTCTGCAAAATTGTTTATAATTTTCCTAAACCTAATTGTTTATGCTTATTTTAGTATTTTGGCACTATTAAACACATTCATATCATCTTGTTGTTATAATTATACTTCTTTTTAGAAAACTATAACAAAAAATATTCTTTTAAATTATTTACGTGGTTTTTTTATAAACATAAACATTTTAATTTATTTATTTAAAATTATACACATACTTAACAACTAAATGTTTTGTGAGAGTGCAAGAACAATTTTTCGTAAAAACATTTTATTTCTTCTTTTTTTAGTTTTTAAATTTATGTATTTACCGCACAACGATCGCGTCTGTACTAGAAGGGCTTTAGTTTGCCGTTTTGCAAACCTAAAAAATGATGTGCACAATAAAACACATTGTGTATTCTAAATATATACAACAACAACAACAGCAAATACAATTACTAAATTTATAATAATAAAAAAAAAAACAATTACAAAAAGAAAAGCAGCAACATAATGTATGAATGAGTACAAATGACGATCTTACGTCATCAGCTGGTGCACAATATTCTTTTTGTTGTTGCTTGTTTGTTTTTACGAAAGCGTTTAGAAATTCATGGGCTTGTCTATAGGAAATCATTTATATTAAAAAAATGGCTAATGTATAGTGGTTGGGAAACCAGCAGGATGAATTTGATCAAACCAATGTAATAACTCTTAAAGTTTTTCTGCTTCAAAATTTTCCGGGAACTAAAACAGAACTAGAACAGAACTAAAACAGAACTAGACAGAACTAGAACAGAACTAGAACAGAACTAGAACAGAACTAGAACAGAACTAGAACAGAACTAGAACAGAACTAGAACAGAACTAGAACAGAACTAGAACAGAACTAGAACAGAACTAGAACAGAACTAGAACAGAACTAGAACAGAACTAGAACAGAACTAGAACAGAACTAGAACAGAACTAGAACAGAACTAGAACAGAACTAGAACAGAACTAGAACAGAACTAGAACAGAACTAGAACAGAACTAGAACAGAACTAGAACAGAACTAGAACAGAACTAGAAAAGAACTAAAACAGAACTAGAACAGAACTAGAACAGACTTAGAACTGAACTAAAACTGTATGAAAACTCTGTATTCAAGCCGGGTTGTTACGAGAGTTCTATAGTTGAAACGAAGAGTCGACTTTTCGACTTTTTTTATTTAGTTAAAAGTCGACTTTTCGACTTTTTGCATTTTATGAAAATCGACTTTTAGACTTTTCGACTATAAGTATTTTATAAATAGTGGAATTTTCGACTTTTTTCGACTTCTTCCGACTTTTCGATTTTTTCGACTTTTTGAACAGAACTAGAACAGAACTAGAACTAGAACAGAACTAGAACAGAACTAAAACAGAACTAGAACAGAACTAGAACAGAACTAGAACAGAACTAGAACAGAACTAGAACAGAACGAGAACAGAACTAGAACAGAACTAGAACAGAACTAGAACAGAACTAGAACAGAACTAGAACAGAACTAGAACAGAACTAGAACAGAACTAGAACAGAACTAGAACAGAACTAGAACAGAACTAGAACAGAACTAGAACAGAACTAGAACAGAACTAGAACAGAACTAGAACAGAACTAGAACAGAACTAGAACAGAACTAGAACAGAACTAGAACAGAACTAGAACAGAACTAGAACAGAACTAGAACAGAACTAGAACAGAACTAGAACTGAACTAGAACTGAACTAATACTGAACTAAAACTGTATGAAAACTCTGTATTCAAGCCGGGTTGTTACGAGAGTTCTATAGTTGAAACGAAAAATCGACTTTTCGACTTTTTTCATTTAGTTAAAAATCGACTTTTCGACTTTTTGCATTTTATGAAAATCGACTTTTAGACTTTTCGACTATAAGTATTTTATAAATAGTGGATTTTTCGATTTTTTTAGACTTTTCGATTTTTTCGACTTTTTGACTATTTTCGACTTCTTTCGACTTTTTTCCGACTATTTTTTGACCTTTTTCGAGATTTTCTGACTATTTTAGAGTTTTTAGACTTTTTCCGACTTTTTTCGACTTTTCGATTTTTTCGACTTTTATTAACAAAGTCGACTTTTCGACTTTTTCACAGACGTTAGTCGACTTCGACTTTTTTCGACAAAAAGTCGATTGTTCGATTATTCGAAAGTCGATATATACTTAGAACCCTAGCTGTTACTATGACTGACAAACTAATTCAAATAAACTGTGTTTCTAATCAAAATATTTAAATAATTGCCACTTAAAAGTGACAGTATTTGCATTTAAGCGTTTTTTTTTTCTAAAACGTACTTAAGATAATTTAAAACAATAGCAGATGATGAATCATTTAAAACATTTTCAAACGATGTTAGATGAACAATAAGAAAGAAAAAACAATTCCTTAATAAAACGTTTTGCGCATTTAAATGTGAACTACATGTATTTTAAATATGGCTAAAATATTTATGAAGCTTGACAAAATTCTTAAAATAGAAATTAATTTTTAATATGAAAACAAAATAAACAAAGCTTTTTAAACCGGTATTATTTTGAGATAAGACACCTGCATTTAAAAATTTAATATTCTTTTTAATTTGCGGTTACGAAATGTTAAAAAAGTATTTCTTTGAAATTATATATTTTTATATAATTTAAATTAAAATTTTTCACATAAAATTTCATTTGTTTTTAGTAAAAACTGAATGTCATGTATTGAATTGTTTGTTTTGAATAGATCTGTTCAATTAACCCTGTCTTGACATGGGAAATTGATTGTGATGAATGTTTGTATTTTTTTTTTTATGAACATGGGAACAACAAACAAGTTAATGAAGATGTAATAGATAAATTACTTAAACTGTTCCAGATGTATATATTTAAGTAAATTGTGCAAATGTTTACATTGCAATTGCATGTACAGAGATAACAATTTGTAAAATCCTATTAATCTTCTTGAATGATAATGATGTCATAAAATTTTTAAAAACACATATATTTTTTAATAACTATTTCTCTTAATAGTGCCAAAAGAACCAAGCATTTACAATATCTGAGATGATTAAAATGCATTTTTATTTTTACAATTTCATTCATAAAATAAACTCCACTATACAGATATACTAATATGACAGATACCTTAGATGACCCACATTCAAAAACGGCTGTAGCAAATAATTCACTTCCAGCTTATCCATGACGATTTATTTTTAGGAAATACACACTAATTTCAAACAATTTATACTAAAACAAATTTAGCTGACGTACAACATTTTCTACACGACAAGAAAGTTCTCTTGAAATTATAATCTTTTCCATTGATCTTGAACTTTTTTCGTTTAAATTTGATATTATAGTTTTCTTGTTGTTGAGATGTCACATTCAACAAATGATAGAAAACGATAGACAAGAAGATAAACATATTGAAATTATCTTTTATAGTCTATATCAGGCATGGGAAATTGGAATATTAAAATAGTTTTAACTGAACTGGAACAGAACTAGAACAGAACTAGAACTGAACTAGAACTGAACTAGAACTGAACTAGAAATGAACTAGAACTGAACTAGAACTGAACTAGAACTGAACTAGAACTGAAC
>NC_060954.1:59952292-59960881 GCF_022045245.1 Lucilia cuprina
TCTGTTCTAGTTCTGTTCTAGTTCTGTTCTAGTTCTGTTCTAGATCTGTTCTAGTTCTGTTCTAGTTCTGTTCTAGTTCTGTTCTAGTTCTAGTTCTGTTCTAGTTCTGGTCTAGTTCTGTTCTAGTTCTGTTCTAGTTCTAGTTCTGTTCTAGTTCTGTTCTAGTTCTGTTCTAGTTCAGTTCTAGTTCATTTCTAGTTCTGTTCTAGTTCTGTTCTAGTTCTGTTCTAGTTCTGTTCTAGTTCTGTTCTAGTTCTGTTCTAGTTTTTTTCTAGTTCTGTTTTAGTTCTGTTCTTGTTCTTGTTCTGTTCTATTTCTGTTCTTTTTCAGTTCTATTTCCGTTCTAGTTCTGTTCAAGTTCTGTTCTAGTTTTGTTCTAGTTCTGTTTTGGTTCTGTTTTAGTTTTCTTGTTCTGTTCTATTTCTGTTCTTTTTCAGTTCTATTTCCGTTCTAGTTCTGTTCAAGTTCTGTTCTAGTTCGGTTTTAGTTTAGTTCGAGAGCATGTCCGATACTTTGAGTTGATTTCCTATTTTGACAATGTAAACAATAACTTTCGCTTTTACAAAATTATTTTCGAAAAAACTTGACAACACTTCAATAAATATACTCTCACTAGCGAGCAATCACCGCTTACGAGCAGCAACAGCAGCAGCAACAACAATAGAAATCGGAATAATAACAACTAAATAAAACTAAATATTTATGCATGAATGTACGAGCTAGTAAGTACTCTTACGTATGTATTTATATATTTTTCTGAATATGAATATTTGTGTATGGAATTGTCTGTCCATATGTATAGAATAATTATTCTTTTTACTTCATGACATACCTACCTATCAACCAATAATTTTTAGTTACTTTACGAATTTCGATAAGTCAAGTTGAGTTGAGTTAAAAAAAAGAGGCAAACGAAAAAGCCAAACTGATTAGAATACTGCAAAGAATGAACGTACTAGAAGGTACTTTCCGCAACTAATGAAACTAATGTGACGTGAGTTTATAGCAACAGATAATAATTTAAACAAGAAATAAATATATATAAAAAAAATAAACATTGAATGGAAATATTAAAACAACAAAATTAGTAAAGATTTTTAATAATATAAAATATGATTATGATTTATAAGTAGTGTATTAGTGTTAGTGTTAAGAAATCTATAACGGTAAAGAGAACTTTAACATAGACGATTCTAAAAGATAATATGTACTCATTCAGAATTCGAATAAGAGTTAGAAGAGTTTTGATGAGTGACTTTTGTTTGTTTGTTTTTGAGATAGTGATTATGTGTTGACTCTCATTTAAGTTATGTATTTGTTGTTGGAATTTTTTTTATAAATTTTGCGAAGGTCGCCGCCAGTTTTTATTTTGTTTGCCCAGAGTGAGAGTAATTTAATATTAGAAATGCTCTAATATTTCAAATTGTTTCGAATGAATATTTTTGGTTTTATGAAATTGGGGTTTTTAACTCTTTTAAGTTTCTATTTTGTTATGTTAACGGTATTTTTGTTATTATTAGTTTATTTTATTTTTTTGTTAATTTTATCTTGATAATAACCATTTATTGTGTCTTAATAACTTATTGATAAGAATGTCAATGAACGTGCCAAAAAATAACCTTAAAATTAATGTCTATCAAAATTTACTTTGTAATAATCAATTGGTTTGTTTTGACCAAAAAAAACCTTTTTAAATTTTATGTTTACTTTAACCAAACAATTTATTACAAATAATTTATTTATATTTAATTGTTGTATTTTAATTGTTTCTATATAAAATTATTGTTTTGCAAAAAAGTTTCTCTTTCTATTTCTTTTTGCTAATTTTCATTTTTTCTTCTTTCTACTAATTTTATTAATTTATTTGTTGAAAATTTGCTTAAACTCGCTTTTGCTTAGATTTTTAAACTAAAACGTCATGTGGAGGAGCAGTTTCACAGTTCACAGTTAAACAAAATAGATTGATTTTTAAGTTTAAAAGAAAATTTATAAAAATTTTAAAATATTAAAAAAAATGTTTGAACATAATAATTTATAATCATCTGGGTTATCCAAGTTAACGAGAGCTTATTCAATATTTAGTAGGTTATTTTGACAGAAGGATGTTTAATACATTCCGCAGGAATACACTTAGTCCGCTATCGGACCTGTTTTCGGACATTCTTTTCATGGAAAGTGTTGGTGATATCTAATAAGTATAATCGTCAAATTTTGAGAAAAACTCAATCCCTTAGAATTTTTACAAACAGCGGTAATGAAAAATGTTATATCTGGAATAACATCGTTTTTAAGATATTTAGATCTAATATCGACTTAAACCTGGAATTGGGAGCTTTCAATGTCTTGAATCTAAATGCTCATTAATTCAAATTTGTTTATACAATTTCATATATTGAAGCCTTTAGCTTCGTATTTCACCCCATACTATTTGAGTGGACCTACCCATCGTTCCACTATATTAAGTGTAATTATGAGAATTTCTTTCACGTGTTCACATCATACGTTGTTGCATTCGACTAGTTAACTTCGTAAAGCCCCCATCTTTTTATAGCGAATATATTTCCTCTTAATAGTCTATTATCCCCGAGTGGCCAGTTACCCATATGATGTATAATGTTCCACTGTAAGAGTATTCTTTTATGGCATTCTTACAGCCCAATACGGAATATGATTTCACCTATCGTCTACAATAGTCCACAAAATTATAAAAGCGTAATAATTGAGCCTATAATTCTCCTAAAACTATCTGGTAATCTTCTGGTAACGTATGCGAGCAAAGTTTAGAACAGAGGTTTGTTCGTATGCTCTGCTTCACTACCATCTACTATCTGACAGCAATGTTTGACAGTTCCCGACAACTTCTGTTCTCGAACATGTCTGAGGCTTGTACCCACTTTACATTAATGTCGTGTCGGTGACTTTGTTCAATTATTTTCACAAATGTGAGAGCATCTCGTAACTTGAGCTCCCTACATAAATATTATGTAACACTTTTGTGGACCACAGCTATCCACCAGATTACGCCTTAATAGATAATATAAGTCTTTTATCTTATATAATATAAGTCTTTTATCTTTGATATACCTATCCATATTTGCGGTTAAAATGGGCGTAATAGCTATAGTAGGGTGACACGCCTACTATAGCTGTTACCATATTAAGAAAACTAGTTTATCTAAGAAAATATAACTTTTTTCGGAACTACTTAAGTATCAACATGAATATTAAGGACAAAAAATGGGCGGACAAGCAATATGGGGCGTGACACTTTCCATATTAATGAAATGCAAATATTCATATAACTGGGAAACTTTAAGAGCTAGCATTCTCAAATTTTGTACAAAGAACTTTGACATTCATGTCAATAGTTGGCTAATCTATTGACGGTCTAGTAGCAATTGGAGGCGTGGTCCCTTCCTCATGAATTAAATACAAAAATTCGTATATCAGGGAATCTATAAGAGCTACAATCCTCAAATTTTATATAAAGATCTTTGACATTCATTGGGTGGAGGATAGCTGTAAACTAGCTGATTTTCAATAGGACGCGTAGTCCCTTCCGCATGAATTCAATACAAAAATTCGTATATTTGGGAAATTATTAGAGCTACATTTCGGAAATTTTATACAAAGTCATATATCACGAAAACTATTAGAGTCTTCAAAAGGGTAGCAATGAATACTGGGTGTAGCTAGTTTAATTCTAAAGCTATTTAGATTGTTCAAGATAATTTCCTAATAGATTAGATTAAAATGCATGTGCGACTATAATTATAACTTATAAAGTCCAAATGGTAAAAATCGGAAATTTTGTGCAATTTCCAAACTCTGTTTCTGGGTAAAAAATAAAAACAAATATTAAAACAAATTCTTTTAAAATAACAATAAATTAACTTTAACATTTCCTTTATGTTTTATTAAAAAACAAATTAAGTAAATTAGTAAACTTTTAATCAAATAGTTAAAATATTCAATTAAATGTTTTGCTTTATTAACAACAAAACCCTATTGAACTTTTATTAAGCATTTTAATAAGAAATCCGAAGAAATTGCTTAAAAAAACTTGTTGCTGTTATTAAATATAATTTAAAAACGTTAGAACAACTGGTTTTTAATAAAAACTATTAAATTACTTTAATCTATTTAACTAAATTATAATTTATTAATCTTACATAGTTTTTCATGGTCCACTTTCAAGAATTCTCTTACTTTAGCAAAATATTAAATGTATAAAATTTATACCACTAGACTATTGAAGTGGAAATATTCTATTCTAACTGCTGTTGTTGTTTTAAATATATATTTTTTTATTTAAATAATAAAAAAAATCATACAAAAAACATTAACACACTTAATAAATGTTTGAAATTCTTTGGTATAATTACATGTATAAATGTTTAAGTTTATGCATGATTTCAATGTTGAAAGAAAAGCGATATCTTATGCAAACAATACAATTATGTCTGTACAGTTGAGACGAATCTAAAAGATACTACATTTTGTAAAAATTGAAAGAAATTATCATAGAGCTATATATAAACAGTTGTAAGATCTTATAAGGTTGGCAGAAAAATGTTCAGAAAATGTCTAACAATCGTGTGACAAGTGGATAAACACATTACCTTAAGCTACGTTGTCAGATCTTACAACGTTGACAGAATAATGTTTAGACAGTTATTAGAAAATATCAAATAACTGTCTGAACTTTGAAGTTTAGTCTTGCAAATGCATTGTCAGTATATCGTAAGACATCTTACAACAGTGTAAACACATTACGTCACTAGACAATTGTCTGACAACATTTACTGTCAGATTTGCGAATTTTATGCATATGACAATAGAATCTATATCAGATAAATGTTTTCTATAGGGAAAACGATACATTAAAAGCATATACGGATCCAAAATAAGATCTGTCAACTTTTGCTATACCACAATCTGACAACAGCCAGTAGTTCGACAAAGAATCAATGCATACATCTGACCTTCTGTATTGCTCTTTGCAAACGAGGCTGAAGACAGTCGAGAGAGAGAGTGGACACTTAAAGTACAAACTTGCTTTTTGCTGTCTCTTTGTAATCTATGGGGTGACGATTGACTTCTTCTTAGAACAAACACATGTTTTAATAGCTAGTCACCTGATCGGAAGGTAGATCGTAACTAACCAGGCAGTGTTAACTGACAATATTTTTGGCACATAAATTTACTCTCGGACTATTGTCTGGCAAATGATATTGTAAAGTTTTCTAATAATCGTCTGAACCGACAATTTATCTATTTCTAACAATTTGTCATTGTAAGCACATTAACATCAAATTGCCAAGATCAGCCAACGTCGTATGATCATGTAAGACGTATTTTTCTCATTTTTCCCCATCAAAAATGATCATGATGTAAAGTGTACAAAAAACAAACCAAAAAGTTGATTCAATAAATCAGATCTGAAATAATAAGACGGAAGGTGTCATAGATAGTTCGTAGTAAATGTTTTATAGATCATGTAGAATCGTATTACCAAAATAACTAACAAAATTAATATATCTCTTATTTTAGTGTAGAGCATTAACTAAACTTACGTATTTATTATGTACTTTACATTTTTATAACACATTTTTTTCAAACTTGTGGACTTGAGTAAATAAACAAAAGTTTTGACACTAAGTGGAGAGTTACTAAGAAAGATCTTATAGATGTTACTCTTCTAGTCAAGGTAAATTTAAAATTTTAAGCAAATAGTATAATTTTCTTGAAAAATATTATTTGAAAAACATGTTTCATTGCTAAAGTAAAGAACTATTCTAAATTTTTTTTAACAATAAATCAATCAATAGTACTTATAAACGAATTAACACTCCTACGTAGTATACGTTACGTATCAACTAATACGTTTTCAATAAGTTATTGAATTTTTAGTGAGAACTCGAAATTTTTGGTAAGAAATTGATTTTTTATTAAAAATATCAAATTTTTATAGAAAAATTCAATTTTTTGTAGAAAATTGATTTTTTATAGAAAAAATTATTTTTTTTTAGAAAAATCTATTTTTTAATAGTTTAAAATTTTATCAAAAAATTGAATTTTTATGGGAAAATCGAGGTTATAGTGAAAAATCAAATTTTTAGTAAAAAATGGATTTCCAGAAAAAAATTAAATTTTTTTTTTTTTTGAAAAAGTTGAATTTTTTAAGAAAAATCTTTAAGTAAAAAATTATTGAAAAAAATTAGAGAGAAAATACAGAGCAGAGCAAGATCTATTTGATATAAGAAATTTTCGTCTCTGAAGGAAGATGAACTTTTATTCTCTTTTTTGTTATACGGATGGAATTTCATTTGACTTTTTCATTAGATTTTACGTACGTAAAGTGTGATCGTATGAAATGCCCTTAAGTCTATTTTACATTAAATCAAAAGTATTATGATCTGTCAAAATGTTGTGCAGAAGAAAACAGATGGGATAATCTAAATGCATTACACATGAGAGAGAGAGAGTATGAAAGAATAATTTGACAGTCGTATGACAGCTTCCTGCTTTTTTTAATTATTGAAAAACAAGAAAGTTTCCATGGCGATAGTAATAAGTTGAAGTCATTTCAGTATCTGCTTGTTTTTTGTCCATAAAAATTTAGCCCGACGCTAACTTTACCTTATAATCAGGGATGTATTCTATCGCTTCTGTAGTGAAACCTGTTCACAATGGACTTTAGAGACTTCATAATACGGAAAAAAATTTAGTGTTTGGTTAGGTTTACACTCACATGACATCATTGGACTTAATCACTCCTATCGTTTCCTTTACACTTTTTTCGTCCACCAACCTTTTTGTCGTGAAGAAATTCCCCTGTTGCGATATTTGTTGATGAAACAATGAACAGCTGTTCATTACAAAATCAACTATTGTGAATGAATTGTTCACAACAAGTTCACAATAGCAATTTTCCCTTTGAGGGAAATGAAAATTTCAAAGAAAAAAAATGTTCGCTTCTATTGGCAATAGAGGTGATTATCTTCAAAAACGAAGTCAAAGGTTTTTGAGGTTAAAGAAGATCATTGCTAAACCATGATCTTTGAAATATGTATGCAGACACCGATCCATCCCCCATATATCTGAACCCCCGAATAGGGCTTTTAAACCTTGTAATCAAACTACAGGTCGCAATTTTGAAGATAATTCAAAAACATTTGGCACACGATCTTCTAGATATTGTAGACGAAGCCTATTGAAAATGGTTAAGATCGGTCCATTATTTCACCTAGCTCCCATATAACTGAACCCGCCGAATAAGGCTTTTAAGTTTATAATTATCTTTAATATACTCGTATCTCGATAAAAAGCTGCAAAACCAAGTTCTATTTTTGCCTTCATGATCTTCATGAACTTTATAATTATAGGATCTCATTGGACCCTAGCCCCTATAAAAAGCCCCCTTCAAAATTTGACTCAAATGTCCACAATTTTTTACAACTAAAAAAGGCTTAAGTATATATGAGGCAAGGTACAATTCAACATAAATGCTTTATTATAAAAACTAAATCACATGTTATTTTTGTAACAGGTGTAGGGTTATTATATGGTCGGCCTCGCCCGACAATAATTTCTTATTTTTTTTGCTAAGATTATTTATTTTATAAACAAAAGTGGTTTGTTTTTCAATTCTAAATAATATGTCTGAAAGTTTTTTTTTTTTGAAGTGAATCCCCTTATTATTATTTTGCAGAATTTAATCATATGTTTTATTTATAGGAATGTTAGACATCTGTTTTTTTAACATTAAAGTGCTTAAAAGCAAATTTCATTATTTTGGTCAAAAGTTATAAGCCGTTTTTCCAAATACTTAAGCTTTTAAAGAGTGTGTCTAGAAAAGGGTCAGTCAATGAACTTTTTGTTAAATAAAATAAAAGTGTTTTATTCATTAAAATCGTATTAAGTCAAAATATATAGATTCTAGAAAAAAAAGGCCTTAAAATGTCACAACACAAAGTACCATTTTTAGATTTAAATTATGTGATCGAATAATATTGATCATATATAAAATTTTTGAAATAATGTTTGAAAGAAATAAGCAGAAATTCGTTCTTTGATAGACCAGATCTATATGTTTCACAATTTGATTGATCCTCTATATTTGATCACTTAAAATAAGGAGCATAACAATGATCTTGCTTTAGTGTTGATGTTTATAACGAAAAAAATAAATATTCTCAGTTCCAAAAATAACAGGCATCAATGGGCCTTTGTAGTACTCATTAGAAATTATAGACATAAGACACTTTTGCCTAAAATGAATATATATTTATTAGAATTAAATTTCTTTTGTGGTTTTACTAGTGAACTTCAATATTATTTATATTCCATTGTTTCTCAATAATTGAATAATAATTAATGAAATTTTCGATTATTTTTTTGTACCTTTATTCGTGGTAGACAATGTACGAGTATGTTTGACTATACACGATTTGGTAATTCACACGGAACTAACCAAGAATACTTGTTATACCCTACACCACTATAGTGGGGAGGGTATTATACGTTTGTGCTGATGTTTGTAACATACAAAAATATTGGTCCAATACCCACCTTAAAGTATACCGA
>NC_060954.1:59960981-59965931 GCF_022045245.1 Lucilia cuprina
CTAGAACTGAACTAGAACTGAACTAGAACTGAACTAGAACTGAACTAGAACTGAACTAGAACTGAACTAGAGCTGAACTAGAACTGAACTAGAACTGAACTAGAACTGTACTAGAACTGAAATAGAATTGAACTACAACTGAACTAGAAGTGAACTTGAACTGAACTAGAACTGAACTAGAACTGAACTAGAACTGAACTAGAACTGAACTAGAACTGAACTAGAACTGAACTAAATCTGAACTAGAACTCATACTAGTCAGTATATGGACTTGTATTTAAATGCCACAAAATACAATAACATTTAATATCCCATCCCTGATCCATATCATCAAGTGTTAGAATGATCTTTAGAAAAAATCGCAAAATCTATTGCTATTTTTAAAGGGAATGGAAATAACATGTTAATGTAATTAACTAATAACTGTGATTTGTCATTGAAGAATAACTTTAAGAAAAAAATCTATTTCAAATGAACTTTTAGTATTTGCTAAAGATCCAAAAAGTAATTTGTCTGTATTTTTTAATAATATAATTTGAAATAAACACTCAATTATCGCTAATTATGAGAAAGAGTTAAGTTAACTTAACAATACAAAAAAATAATAATCATTAATATTAAATAGATTGTGAAAATTGATAAGTTATTAAGTTATAAATAAATGTATGTACTAATAATTTTGCAATATAACACGTAAGACTTGAAGAAAATTGAAATTATTTTTTTGAAATGCATTGAATATACAATTTTGCAATATTATTTTTTAAAAGAAAACAAAATTACAAATTTTGTTATTGTATAGATAATTGAACAAACATTTTTTTCTGTTAATGAAAAGAATACAATTTAAATATTTATCTTTTAAAAATTGTTTAAATGCAACGTTTTAAGTTAAATGGTTGTTGCCCAGTGCAGTTATTTTTTTTTAATTATTTACCTTTTTATGGTTAATTTGTTAAATTTATTTATTTATAGATTTTTTTTAATATAATATAATTGTTGTTAAATATATTTTTATATTTGAACAAATGATTTCACACTTTCAGACACAACTTTTATTTTTAATATTTTTTTTTTTTTTTTTTTTTGTTAACAACTTTTAAGCTTATTTTTTTTTCTTCTCTTCTAATTATTTTTCAATTATAAACTTATTTACTGCTCTGTATGTACAACATTTAATTATTTAGTAAACTGCCACTTTGATCAAAAATTTCAGCCCATAGAACGCGATGGAACAAACGTAGTAAAATGATTTTAATATATTTGTTTTCATATATCATTGTGTATTTTTAAAAAAATTTGTTGTTTTCTTAAGAGACATTCGCAATTGAAGTGTTTCATTTTTTTTTCGTACGTAGAACATGAATGATAACGTCAAAACGATATTGTTAAGAGTTTTTTTGAGTATAAAGTTGTTTCGACAATTTGTATTTTTTTTTCACTTGCGCACACTCGGGAATATATTTACAGCGATCGCGTTCAGCCCCTCAGCCGCCATCATACTGCTGCTTTAATTCTTTTGTATATTTTTCAATACTTCGAAATAGGCACTTTGATTTAAGATCTCTTTATTTTTTTTATTTCAAATTTAAATGTTTTTGTGTTTTTTTTTAAACCAACAACAACTTCTCATTTTTTTTTTTTTTTTTGTTAATATACTTTTTTTGTATCTTTTATTTTTGTTTAAACATTTACAGGTGGCAAAATTAACATTTTAACGTTCTCTACACATACGGCCGCTGTCTAACAGTTTTACTCCACTCCACATGTAAAAGAACACAAAAACTCACACATTGTGCCGGGCCAAAATAGACCGTAAGAACCACAGCACAGCACAGCACAGCACAGCACAGCACAGCACAGCTACAGCTAAAAAACAAAAAGCTCCCTCCCAATATATATGTGTGTGTGTGTGTTTTTTTGCGTTTATGACTTCCTGCTCCTCTTTGGCTAATTATTGTGTGAGAGGGTTTTTATGGATAATGGGGTTGAGTTGGTAATAGCAGTGTGAGCAGGGGATTTCATATTGTAATACGTTTTGTGTTTAAATGTGGTCTGGTGTTGTAGTTGTTGTTGTTGCTGTTGTTGGTTCACCAAGATACGTTAATTATATTTAGAAACACTTTACAAACACTTTTCTAATACAAACACTTTGTAGATTGTTGTATTTAGAGAAAAACTTTAGAAACCCAAACTAATTGATTTGCTAAAACAAAAATGGAAATTGTTTTAGGGTCTACATATATATGTATATATAGGCAGCAGTACTGTGTTTAGTTAAGGCTATAAAAAGATTGGGAATTGGGAATTCGAAATCGGAAAATGTTTTTAAATTCAAGCTCTATGAGCTGCAAATTGCAAGACAGTCTGGACTCGCATTCGTCATGCATTGGTCTTAAAAGAGTTATTAAGCCAATGAGGGACTACAGAATTTGGTTTTCACACGGAATCTTTAAAAAACAGGCAGAAAGGGCTTTAAGACCATCATAACCTTCAACTCTTCAAATTAGAAGAAAAATAGCTTATATATTAAGGACCGCATTCGCGATCTAGTGAAATAAATAGTTTCAATATCAATTAAGAAATTTCCTTTAATATTTTAAACCCAACACTAAGCTTATGGGTTTTGGTAATCAGTGTGATCAATAAGTGATCAATTTTTTTCTTACACACAAAATCGGATGATTTTAAAAGTTCACTAGAACTTAAAATTAAAAGAAAATAATATTTCTATCAAAATATTTGTTTGTAAAGATCGGGTATATAAACACCGCGGCTAATCTTCTCAAGCCGTAGGTTTAACTTTAACCAACAATATGGTCCTCCAAGTTGTCAAATGTTGCTGATTTATCAACATAAACTAGTAACTTCACTTGGCCCAGAACCAAATAATGTAGAATTGTTAAATTGTGCGATCTTGAAAGACCAATGTCATGATTTATAATCAATGCCTTTAAGGCAAAATTAAGCCTAATCGCGGAACACAATTTTGTGATAAGAAGTCGATGATTGACTTGCAAATGACAGTTCGTTTGTAAATTTACCTACATATATATTGAGAACTCTCATAGAGCTTTACATGACGAATAAACGATCGCGGATTCAGCGTATACAGTTTAGAAGAATCTCCGAGTTCAGAATAAATTAATAATGAAAGAATTTGTTAAGTTGAAAACTTTGTCACTCTCAGAAGGCATAATATCTTGAGAAATATTGTCATCGTTAAGGTTTTTAAAGTATGTAATCCGAATATAAAAGTCATACTTGTAATCTATTAAGAAACTCAAATTTGGTGTCTCAAATATCACCCTGTTTCCTGATCACTACAACAATATCAGTGAGATTGTAGATTAAGAAGTTTAAAGTTAGTTATTTAAATAAATTTGTTTAAGAAGTGCCTCTTAGCTCTCGCGATACTTATTCCACTCAAAATAGCTAAGAAGAAAGTGCCTGAGTAATCGATCTACAAATATATATTTGTAATACTATTTTCATGATATTAAAGAGTTCGATGATATAGATCTAAATAACTTTCTTAAAAATATACCGTTTAGCACTCATGGTTACCGCATTATGGCTTTGAAAGGCATTTTAGCCCTTTAAACTTTGACATATAGAAAAATCTCCCCAATTGTCTTTCTCGTCTACTCGGTCATTACAATTATGACAAAATATATACAATAACATCTATGAAATCGTACACTAAGTTAAAAGTACCCATTACTTCTCACTCTAAACAGATTCGAAAGAAGTTTCATGGGATCGATCTACCAAATAATAGACTAAAATATCATTGTCATACTATTTTCATGATATTGAATGGTTTGAAGAACTAGTTTGGTTAGCACATGAAAACCCGGATTGTAACCAGCAGAAAAAGAACTTCCAAAGAAGCGAAATAGAAGTTATTTCATTGAAGTACTAAAAAACACCTGAAGAAGTGATGATTTTAATACAAGCTTGTCATATGATGGATGTTCTTTTTTATTTGATTCCAAATTCTCTACATCTAAAGTCATTCTCAGGAAGTAATTTTGATGTTCTTTTTTGGAAGTTATTAGGAAATGAAATTGTAATATTATAAAATAAAACTAATTTGACTTAAATATTATTAAGATTAATAAATAAATTACAAGCATTTAAGTAAAAAAATCAATTTTGAACAAAATTGTATTATTTTCACTTCTTTGGAAGTCAATAGACATCACTTTTACTGAAGGTAAACAAATTTGCTTACCACTTTTACTTTACTTTCACTTTTACTTTTGAAGTGGTGATAAATGCATTCTTTGGGAAGTACTTCATTTTATTTTTGCTAAATGGTATATATAGAAATGTTTGATTCTCTTTCAAGTTTATAACCTGAGCTTTCCCTTGTTCCATAGAACCAGTCAACCTTGTTCAGCTATTATGTACTTTAACAGTCGGCTCAGATCAACCATAAACGCTTCTAATATTTTTCAATTTACTTTTGATTTTGTTTTCAATAAAAACTTTTTGTTTAGCCATGCTCACCGCTTTAACCCCTTGAATACTTAAGTACGCAAAAAATACATAGAATAAATAAGTTAAAAAAAAACAACAAAAAAAGAACACCATTAATAAGGTATGTCTATTTACTCGTACTTTCAATATACATATACTTAGTTTAGTATTTTTATTTTTTTTATTTTTGGGCATCTTAAAATTTTGTCTACCCGAAAAATTTTGTTTAGAGATATTAGATGATGATTCACCATTCGGTTGATAATTGTAAATGCTTAAAGTAAAAATATAAAAAATTAAGTATAAATGTATATAAATATACTCTAAAAACAAGTAGGAAAGTATAGTCGGGCATGGCCGACCATATGATACCCTATACCATGAGTATATTTTTACAATTTTTACTTTTATAAAATTTTTATTTTTTGTAAAGAAACTTTTATGTTGAATATTACCATAATTCCA
>NC_060954.1:59966031-59996851 GCF_022045245.1 Lucilia cuprina
AACAGAACTAGAACAGAACTAGAACAGAACTAGAACAGAACTAGAACAGAACTAGAACAAAACTAGAACAGAACTAGAACTGAACTAGAACTAAACTAGAACTGAACTGTAACTGAATTGGAACTGAAATAGAACTAAACTAAAACTGAACTGGAACTGAACTAGAACTAGAATTGAACTAAACTATAACTG
The DNA here is from genome assembly GCF_022045245.1 of Lucilia cuprina. NCBI lineage: Eukaryota > Metazoa > Arthropoda > Insecta > Diptera > Calliphoridae > Lucilia > Lucilia cuprina. The sequence goes on from NC_060954.1 coordinate 59,966,224, forward strand.
AACTAGAACTGAACTAGAACTGAACTGAATTAGAACTGAACTAGAACTGAATTAGAACTGAACTAGAACTGAACTAGAACTGAACTAGAACTGAACTAGAACTGAACTAGAACTGAACTAGAACTGAACTAGAACTGAACTAGAACTGAACTAGAACTGAACTAGAACTAAACTATAACTGAACTTGAACTGAACTGATCTAGAAGTGAACTAGAACTGAATTAGAACTGAACTAAAACTGAACTAGAACTGAACTAGAACTAAACTAGAACTGAACAAGAACAAAATTACAAATATTCTTAAATTTTACAAAAAATAAACCCGCTTATTTCAAAATCTATCATATTTTTAATGCATTAGCAACACTACTTTTAAATAATTAACTTTAGGTCAGTCGGAAGACACGAACCGCAGATCCGATAGTTATTGTTGCTGCTGCAGCAGCAGCGTTGAGGCTGACTGTTGCTGTTATTTTTCCCCCATTTCATTGTCAATGATAATTTGTATAGAGCGCACCACCAAACTCAACAATATTTACTTACGAGTAGTGTATTCCACTAAAATGCCATTACACTACTACAACTATTGCCGCTACAAAAGTTTTCATTTCGCTATATCATTTTACTCTAACTCATTTAAATGCAAAGCACTCGTTCTGTCTCAATGGTCACATACCGACCGACCCATTGACGATAAGCAGACAGACATTCACCAAACTATTTATTTTGCTCATACAAATCGACAATAAATACATATGTGTGTAAAGAGGGAATGACTGAATAAATGACAGGCAGGCTGTCTGGCTGGCTGTGTGCTTGACTTAAGAGATAGTGGAGGGAATGTTTTATTGACAAATTGGGGTGGGTGTATGTTAGTTTTTTTTTCGGTTATTGCATTGATCGCATGAATGTTTAAATTGTTTATTAAAAGTTAACGAAGTAAAAACCTAAATACATGTAAAATTAATTGCAAGGGTTCAGATGGTGGTGGGGTCTCAAAGGGGAGGTATGTTTACCAATTCTTAGAAATAAAATCAATTCAGTTGTAGTTTTTAAAATCCCATTAAAAATGACAAAGAACTAGTTACTTGGTTGATTCTTTGGAGATTTAGAAGAGTTGTTATATTTACCATTTACAATCGTTTGACCTAGTTTAACAATTCTATCGTTAGCTGTTCCAAAACTTTAGTGGTCTTGTTGTATCTCAATTATATAAACTCCTTCTTAATTTTTTCTGATAAACCCGCCTCTGTTTTTTAAGCAAATTGTAATTCATACACTTTTGGCAAATTCGTTTGACATAATATTAGCAAAACAAATTGACAACAATGTTGTGTCTGATATTGAAATTGGTCGCTAAATATTTGTCATTTAAAAAAAATTATAAAACCAAAACAATAAAAAAAACCTTGTTTCAAATACAAAACATTGAAATTTTGAAACATAAAACTTAAACAACAACATTATCTTACCTTCTTCGACAATTTTAAGTTCCACATCTTTATAATCCTTTACTTGTTGCTCGGAGTCCCCATATAATTGTTGCACTGAATCCTTGGTTAAATTACTAAAAAAAATTTAAAACATTTTTATTTATCATACATTTTTTCCCGCCTTTTTAAATTAACAAAAAATTTACCTGCTTAAAGCCAATATAATGGGTTTTCTTTGCTTGATCAAATCCTTTAAACTGTCATTATCCAAAGATCTTTGTCTTAAAAATTCATTCGAATCTTTTGCTTTTGTCTTTCTTCTAGTTAAACTACAAAATTTTAACATTTTAAAGTGATTTCTTAATTATTTTCAGAATAAAATTTAACGTCTGCTTTGAACTCGATTGACCACGAAACTAAACCAGAATTATTGTTGATTTAGGAGGCGTATTTCTAAGAGATTTTGTTTGTGAAATGTTGACATCCAAACCATGTGTTGAAGCTAATGTCAAATTTCAAGAATTTTATCTTTTTTATGAGATTTAAATGCGTTTGAGTTTAATGTACAAATTGTTCATTAAATTTCAAAACTATTTTGAAATGTTATTGAAGTTAAATGAAGAGAATTTAATTGTACAGAGAAGCTTAATTTCGATTGCAACAATTTGTTGCAAAACAAATTTTTTCCTATCTATCTATCTATCTATCTATCTATCTATCTATCTATCTATCTATCTATCTATCTATCTATCTATCTATCTATCTATCTATTTATCTATCTATTTATCTATCTATATATCGATCTATCTATTTATCTATCTATCTATCTATCTATCTATCTATCTATCTATCTATCTATCTATCTATCTATCGATCTATATATATAGAATATCATTATAAATCAAACGAAGTAACAACTTAAAAAAAACACAATTTTTATTAAAATTCAAAACCTTAACTTAACTACTAATTCGATGGACAAACTCCTTTGAGATTCAAAAACACATTCAAACACACATCATCCACTCGATCCCATATAAGTGAACCATATTTTCGTGCTGTATAATCCAATGATAAAACTGCTTTACAATTCAAACATTTGTCACGATAGTGAAACAGCAAACCCACTGTTGGATGCAACACATTATCCGCATAGCCGGGAGCTGCACGCCATACCTTATGGTTGCCCATCTCAACAATGGCACGAGTATTCACAATACATTTACTGCGTGTATAGGCGGGTAGAATTTCTAGATTTCTTCTAACTTTAGTTTGTGTATACAACCCACGATTTATGGTCTTCTCCGGTACACTAAATCGATCATCGCTGTCCTTCTTAAAGAAAAATACATTACGAAATATAAACGCGGACGTAAGACCCTCATCGCATTGTAATAAAAAGTGAAATAGAGAATTATGCTTAAGAGGCATTAGAATTTCATCGAAATCCACAATGGCGGCATAACGATAATTATCCACTACATTTGCTCTATAAACACAATCATTATATTGGGCCACTATACCGCTATAATGTAAATCGTCTATGTGATCTCTTAAATTCCAATCTAAAATATCCGCTAAACCTTTATTGCGATAATACGTTAAGACACGCTGAACATCTGGTGTACAATCCAGATTGTAGAAATAAAAATGTGTAGCACCCATTATACGATACAACTCTACAAATTCTACAATACGCAGTACGTCGCTGTAGTTGCTTTGTAGGGGACCCACACAAACGGATATGGCTGGCTTTGACTGGGCAAATAGTTGGTCCATGTCACGGGGATAACTAGAAAATTTAAAATAATTTAATTAATGTTATATTATTAATAGAGATTTTCAGTAACCCACCTTATGGATATAAAAGTAGGACTTATGTGACTTAAACTATTGCTTTTATATTGTATGGCCACTGCCTGAGGAAGATAAACCTTTGAATTGGCAACATGTTGTTTGTATAATGGACAGACTATGGTAAATGCAGCATATTTTTGATCATGATGTTCTCGTAAAGCTTTCACTTCTTCAGCTTTAACTTCGCTTAGTATATAATCCTCTGATCTGTAAAGTGAAGTTTGATAAATATTTTTAAGGGGGGTTTTATTTAAAAATTGTTTTGTTGTTTTTTTTAATATGTACGAAATTCTTACAATATTTTAAAATGTTAGCATTATTGTTTTATACGTATTAATTTGAAACACAAACAACCTTAAAATACAGCTTATATCTTCTTTAAATTTTAATGGAAGTACGGCAAACACTCTTATGGCACCAATGGCTATAAGGTTATTTTTACTAGGATGGGCTGAAAGAAAAGAGAGATCGATTTGTTTATAATTGTTATTTGCAGTAGGGTTCTATAAATCGAATTTCGAATAATCGAACAATCAACTTTTTGCCGAAAAAAGTCGAAAAGTCAAACTCGACTATTTTGTTCCAAAAATGTCGATAACTCGACTATCGACCGTGAAAAAGTCGAAAAGTCGACTTTGGAAATAAAAGCCGAAAATAGTCGAAAAGTGGAAAAAAGTCAAAAATAATCAAAAAGTCCGAAAAAGTCGAAAATAGTCAAAAAGTCGGAAAAAGTCGAAAATAGTCAAAAAGTCGAAAATAGTCAAAAAGTCGAAAATAGTCGAAAAGTCCTAAAAAGTAAAAAATAGTCGAAAAATCGAAAAAAGGCAAAAAAAAGTTCAAAAGTCGGAAACAGTCAAAAGTAGTCGAAAAATGTCGGAAAAAGTCGAAAAGTCTAAAATAGTCGATAAGTCGAAAAAAGACAAATTAGTCAAACAGTCGAAAATAGTCAAAAGTCGAAAAGCGAAAAATGTCGGAAAGTCGAAAAAAGTCAAAAATAATCCAAAAGTCGAAAAGTCGACTATTTACAAAATACTAAAAGTCTACTTTTAACTAACTGAAAAAAGTCGAAAAATTGACTTCGCATAAAATGCAAAAAAGTTGAAAAGTCGACTTTTAACTAAATGCAAAAAGTCGAAAAGTCGACTTTTACCTAAATGCAAAAAGTCGAAAAGTCTACTTTTCGTTTCAATCAAAGAACCCTAATTTGTAGTTTCGTTTAAGTAAGTCGGTCTGTTGGTCTGCTTGTCGAAAGTATGATAGAGGCTTAACAAGAGGCCCTAGTTATTAAGTACATGTGTTTCGTTGATAGGGTTTATTTGTTATAGAAAATGGGACCTTATAAGATTCTAAAACGTTTGACTTTAATAAATCTGTATACTTATCAGTTTAAAGCAAGATAGGCGCTAAACTGTAGACCTGCCGCAATGTAAAAGAAATGCAATCAAAATACGTCAGAGATATCTATAGATTAGTTACTTTATTAATGACCTACTGTTCAAAATTTCATTTGATCGTTTTTTAACGTTTTCAATATCGGTTTTTATTTATGACAGTTATCGTCTGGCTGATCCAAAAAGTTGACTTTACGATTTTGTTAAAGTCGTCGAATTTTTGTCAACTTTTCCACTTTTGGACTCAACTCTTTATAGTAGGGTTCGGTTTCGACTTTTTTCTACAAAATCGATTATTCGACCTTTTTCTCATTAGATAGTCGGGTTTGAATCCGACAAAAGTTCTTCGTCGACCAAATAACACAATTCAGAATGTAGGGTTTGTGGTTGAAAGAAAAGGGATATATCACGATTCGGTCCAAAGTAGTAAAGTTGAAAGTTTAATATCGAAATTGTAATTTTTCCGACTTTTATTTGCAATTTCGAATATTCGAAAGTTGACCTTACAAGAAGGACAAAAATGTAGATCATCTAAAATTGTTTAGTGGCAAGGGTCCAACATTTAAGAACTGATAAAAAGTTTTGAATCAAAATATATTTAAATATCATAACTTTCGTTCTAGAACCGTTTAAATAAAAGATATTTATATATTAATACAAATTACCTATAATTTCAGTACGTTTATCAAAGTAGGCTGAATAGATTTTATGCTTCATGGAGGCATGACCAATGGTACGCCATGTGTTATTATAGTTCCAAGCTGTGGACATCGGTTTTATCAATGTCATAGATAATTGAGTGGTTTTAATATCATCTCGTAGTTTTTCATTCTGCAAAGTAAAAAAAAATTATAATAGAAATTAAGACAAATAAAGTTTTCCTTCCAAACTATATAATATTAAACTTAAAATTAAACTATAACTTACTGCCTCCGTTATTAAAGAGATATAGGTTAATATTAATAAAGCACTTGCTATAGCAGCCGATAAACTGAAATAGATGTATTGCAAACGATTTGTATCTTGCACTATCATTATTTATGATTTAATTTATTTTAGTTTTTATATATTTTCTTTCATTTTTTTGTTTAATATTTTTATTTATTTTAATAAAATTTCTTTAATTATTAAACTTATTTCCTTTGTTATATTTTGTTTAATATTTATGTTTCTTTATAGTTTATTATTTGAATAATAGTGTTTTTTTCGCATTTGCTGCTTTTTCTTTGTTCTTTAGTTCAGACACTAACAGGTCATCAGTCATGGTGCTGTACAATGTTGCAAAACATGTAATTCTTTTAAAAAGAAATACAATTTACAAGCACTTAATCTTAGTGTTGTGAAAACGAAACATGTTATCAACATTTAAAATTCGATTATTAATTACTAAATTACTTTCTAAGTCTCTACCTATTACAATTTATTATTGTACTCTGATAAAGACCTTTTCGGTTTACCGATATACACAACCCTTTGATCCTTCAATTTGAGCCCTATTATACTTTCAACAGACCGACTGAATGAAATAAAAAAAAACCTTAAAATACATACGCTTGATGTTGGATATTTAAATAGACTTTCTGCGTTTCTTGTTCAAATGAGTACCTCTTCATTTTGTACGTCACTAGTTATTGTCATACAAAATGTGCAATATTACAGTGAGTGTCACATATATCCCTAAAGCTTGCTATTGCTATCGATTTAGAATTGAAACAAAATGTTGGCTTTTCGAGTTTTTGTAATTTAAGAAAACATTTCAATACCATCTTGATAGTTTCTTAAATATCGATTAAATCGAGAATCAGTTTTTATTACAATAAAGTAGATTATAGTATTTACTATAGACTAGAATAGAGTCTGGTTTATAGACAATTTAGTCTGAACCATAAAATAGATTATAGTCTGGACTACCGACTAGACTATAGTCTGGAATATAGAGTAGACTATAGTCTGTACTGCATACCAGATTATATATTTAAAACTAGAATATAGATTGGACACAGACTAGAATATAGATTGGGATAAGAGTAGAATATAGTCTGGACTGTAGACTAGACTATAGTCTAGACTGTAGACTAGACTATAGTCTGAACTGTAGATAATACTATAGTCTAAGTTAGACTAAGTTATCTGGACTATGGACTATACTGTAATGTGGACTATAGTCATGACTAGACAATAGTCGGGACTACAGACAAGACTATAACCTGGAGTATAGACTATGCTAAAGCCTAGATTAGACTGTAGTCTGGAGTGTTGACTGGAATTTATATTGGACTACAGACTAGATTGTACTAAGACTAGACTCTAGTATGGACTATAGATAATGCTATAGTCTGGAGCAGAGAGTAAGCTATAGTCTGAACTACACTATAGGCTAACTATAGTTTTGGCTATATGGCTATACTGTAGTGTGGACTGCAGTCATGTATAGACTATAGTCGGGACTATAGGTTATGCTATAGCCTGGTATAAAGACTGGTTTGACTGTAGTCTGGACTATGGATTAGAATTTATATTGGACTACAAACTAGAATTGGACTAAGACTAGACTGTAGTCTGGACTATAGATAATGCTATAGTCTGGAGTAGAGAGTAGGCTATAGTCTGGACTACACTATAGGCTAACTATAGTTTTGGCTATATGGCTATACTGTAGTGTGGACTACAGTCATGACTAGACTATAGTCGGGACTATAGGTTATGCTATAGCCTGGTATAAAAACTAGATTCGACTGTATTCTGGACTATAGAGTAGAATTTATATTGAACTAGAGACTAGAATATATATATTGTAGTAATACTATACAATAGTCTAGACTAGTCAAGAGTACAGAGTAGACTATAGTCTAGATTATAGGTTAGACTATAGTCAGGACTACAGTCATGACTATAGACTAGACTATAACCTGGACTATAGACTATGCTATATCCTGGCCTATCTAACTTACTTACTTACTTACTTACTTACTTACTTACTTACTTACTTACTTACTTACTTACTTACTTACTTACTTACTTACTTACTTACTTACTAACTAACTAACTAACTAACTAACTAACTAACTAACTAAATAACTAACTAACTAATTAACTAACTACTTAACTAACTATTTAACTAACTAACTATTGCTGAAATTTCGCGAATACGAATGATTTCTAACTAACCAAATAATAAAACTGTGATTCTTTTTAAAAAAATTAGAAAAATTTTTCATGTAATCGGAAAATTCTGGAAGCGACATCTTTTAAAAGCCTTTTTTATGTTAACGTAAAAATCAGTAATTTTTATGAAAAACTTGGAATCAATATTATTGCTATACTAAAACGTTTACCGATATTAGACTTGAGTTATCTTTAAAATTATAATGATCTTTAACGCAGATAACAGATAGATAGGTGTACCACTAGTGAATAATTTTTAAATTTCAGATAACAAAATCACTCGAAACTATGATTAAGTTTTATTTGTTACACACTGTAAACGTAAAAGTACTTTTCTTTCATATTTTTTTTCTGTCACCACCAACAAGTCATTGTCATAGACGACCACTACTACTATTGTCTTTTTATAATTACTCTCTAAGGTAATTCTATTTATTCGAAATTACAAATCTGAAATAAACAATATTTGGCCCTTTTGTAAAAAATGCCGCTATTTAAAATTAATTTTTTTATTATTATTTATTTACAACTTTAGGTCACTTAATCTCTTTTTTTAATTTATCACTTTTTTTGTTTTTATTATTAAAAACATGTGTTTTTTTTTTCTTGTTATATATAGAACAATTTATTGTTTTTTTTTTATAATTTTTTGCTGCATATATGTAGATTTATATATTTTTTATTTTCCTCCATATGTATCTGAAAATTTTCTTTGTTTTGTGTAGACGTTGAATATCAACATGGAAAAACAAATATTCCAAATTTTCGATAACATGTGTTGTGTTGTGTTTTGTCTTGTTTTGTTTTCTTTTCGTTTTTTTATTAATATTTTTTTTTTAAGCACAAATAATATTAAAAATATTTAATGAACCCGTTAATGTCACTTCTCACAGAATAATTTTGAACAACTAAAAAAAAAGAAAATTTTTGATCGAATAACAAAACATTGTTGGTTCCACAACAACTGATTAGTTGTTTTTTTTTTTTTTTTGCGTATATTTTTTTTATTCAAAATTTTCTGTTACTTTTTATTTTTCTTTATTTTATATATGTAGAATTTTCATTAGACAATTCACACAATTATTATAAATATATATAAAATCAATTAACAAATACCACTAAACTTAACAGTTTTTCAAACTGCAAAACTTACTGCCCATAACACACTCAACATCCAAATAAAACATATAAGCCAAATTGCCAATGTCCAGATAAAAATTATACATTTTTTGGCCATTAACATTCAATGTATATTGCAAAGAATTAAAAATGAAAAAAATAAATATAATTAATAGCAATTATGTGTATTCTATTTCACTAGTTGTGATTTAATAGTGACAAAATTTTCATAATGACTTAAGTCAATTTATTTTTCTATTTGATAAGATTAAAATAACTATATAGGCCGTGGATAAACTACTAACATCCACTCAATTTCTAAATTATAATTTTTCTGATAAGATTAGGTTCAAAAAAGCAAAGCACTCAATCAACAACTATAAAAATTGAGTAGGTTTAATGTTAAAATTTTCTAGGACTCTGGTTGCGCCATTTGTTTGTCTTCTCTGCTCATTCTATAAATGTCATCCCAATACAAAACAAAATGCTACAAAATAAATCCGTTATATACATACATTACCATTTAAACTTGACATTTATCCGCTATAGTACCTTTAACTATATACATAGCAGTGTAAAAATTTTTATTTAAGTCGGTTGTAAAGAACCAGCACACTGTCTATAAGGATACTAACATACCGCTACCAAAACAAAATATCGATTTCTTTAATATTGTAAAACTTTCAGCGATCACTTCCAATCTTAGATGAAGATCATAGATCACTTCTAAATGTTAAACCATTTTGATATCGGTTCAATCGTGGATCAGTTTTTATTCCAATAGAGTAGACTAAGGTCTTGACTATATACTAGAATATAGCATAGATTATAGAGCACATAGTATAGAATAGTTTGGATCATTAACCAGAATAAACTGGACTGTATATTAGATTATAGTCTGGACCATAGAGTACACTGTAGTCCGGACTATAGAATAGGCTATAGATTGGACTAAGACTAAGAAATTCAGAACTACAGACTAGACTATACTCTAGACTAATGATTAGAAAATAGATTAAATAGAAAATAGTTTGCACTATAGACTAGACTATAGCCTGGACTATAAACTAGGCTATAGCCTGGACTATAAACTAGACTATAGCCTGGACTATAAACTAGTTCGAACCATATAGTAGACTATACTCTGGACTATAGACTAGACTATAATCTGGAATATTGACTAGACTATTGTCTGGACTATATACTAGACTATTGTCTGGATTATAGAGTAGACTATAGTCTGGACTATAGATTAGACTATAGTGTGGACTTTATTCCAGACTGTAGTCTGGACTATAGACTAGACTATAGTTTGGACTATAGACTAGACTATAGTCTGGACTATAGACTAGACTATAGCCTGGACTATAAACTAGACTATTGTCTGGACTAAAGAATAGACTATAGTCTAGATTATAGAATAGACTATAGTCTGAACTAAAGAATAGACTATAGTCTGGACTATAGAATAGACTATAGAATAGACTATAGTCTGGACTATAGAAAGACTATAGTCTGGACTATAGAATAGACTATAGTCTGGACTATAGAAAGACTATAGTCTGGACTATAGAATAGACTATAGTCTGGACTATAGAAAGACTATAGTCTGGACTATAGAAAGACTATAGTCTGGACTATAGAATATACTATAGAATAGACCATAGTCTGGACTATAGAATTGACTATAGTTTGGACTATAGAATAGACTAAAGTCTGAACTATAGAATATACTATAGTCTATACCATAGACTAGACTATAGTCTAAACTATAGACTAGACTATAGTCTAAATATAGACTAGACTATAGTCTAAACTATAGACTAGACTATAGTCTAAACTATAGACTAGACTATAGTCTGGACTTTAGAGTAGACTATAGTCTGGACTATAGAATAGACTATAGTCTGGACTATAGAATAGACTATAGTCTGGACTATAGAATAGACTATAGTCTGGACTATAGAATATACTATAGAATAGACCATAGTCTGGACTATAGAATAGACTATAGTTTGGACTATAGAATAGACTAAAGTCTGGACTATAGAATATACTATAGTCTATACCATAGACTAGACTATAGTCTGGACTTTAAAGTAGACTATAGTCTGGACTATAGACTAGACTATAGTCTGGACTATATACTAGACTATGTCTATTCTATAGTATAGACTATTGTCTGGATTATAGACTAGACTATAGTTTGGACTATAGTCTGGACTATAGACTATACTATAGTCTGAACTAAAGAATAGACTATAGTCTAGACTGTAGAGTAGACTATAGTCTGGGCTATAGACTACTCTATAGTCTTGACTTTAGACTACTCTATAGTCTTGACTTTAGACTAGACTGATTTCGGTTCTTTTGCATATCAAAATAAAATCATAAATTTTACATTAAATTTTACAAATGTAAGTATTTTATTAAAATATCAGTAATGTACATAAATAATTTAATTACACATTTGTTGATTCAATTCATTCTTTTTTTCTTATGAACACACGCACATTATTAGTTTTAAACTTGAACACACTATATCTGCTCTGTTTTTTTTATAAATTTTTCATCTCCATTAATTTTAAATATCGTATTTATCGTTAAGATTCTTAGAAAAGGAACACTTGTATTGATTATTCCTGCACCCATAACTTTAAGAATTTTGTCCATTATCACTCTGTTTGCCAGTTTCTTCAGCGTTTTTATCCATTTGCTGATCACTACTTGCCATAGAGTCGTTGTTAGCATTATCATTGGATTTAACAGGTTCCACGGCTATAAGATTGGAATCACGATCTAATAAAGCACCATAGGCAGAGCTATAAGAGGAGAGAGTAGAGATCTTTTTTCAATAAAATTACTGTTCTTAAGGCAATAAAAATATGAAGAAAAATTTTTATAATGAAAAAAATTACAACAGATTTACAAAACATTTACACTTTGAAAATAAATTATTTATTATATTTGTTTTTTTAGAAATATTTATTTTTTTAGTATTGTGATATGTTAAACCATCTACAACTTACCTTTGCTGATCTCTATTCCTGTCCCTATTGTTATTATTACTATTACTAGCATTACTACCACTATTATTACTACCACCTCGGGAGGGTTGCTCATCATCTTCTCGCATATACGACCAACCGCCCGTTGAACCCGAACCTTTTGAGCTGTCATTACGATTTGTATGCGAATTTGTGTTGTAGGTTGTCTGTGAAACACCCATATTATAACTACCACTATCAATGGTACCAGATGTTACACGAGTTCCTCCCTCTTGGGGATCATATGGACAATTTGGTTTTCTAACACCACAGGGTGAAATGGCAGGTGAATTGTAACCGGGTTCGGGTAAATAACGACGATCTTCTTGTGTTCCTTTAGCATAATATTGGCCATGACCAGTACTATCATAGCTAGACTGCCCTCTAAGTATGGGTTTTTATAGGGTTTTTGAGGGCGTGGTTGGTTGGTTGATTAGATTTTTTAGGTGGTAGTTTATGGTTTATGGTAAGTTTAAAGTAGAAGGTGCACATGTTATTATTTTAGTGGTTTTTGTAGAAGTGTTTTGAAAGAGTTGATTTGTTGTTTTTGTAGTTGTTGTATAATACATGAAGTTCAAAGGTTAAAGTGTTGTTGTCATTTTTTTTAATATGTAAGTATATAAAAATAGAGTTTTAAATGTACAAAGTTGAACTTGTTTTTAAAGTTAACAAACATATAGTGAAAACTGATCTTTTTCAAAACGATCTTGCTAGTATATTTTTTTTGGAAAATTATGTCGTACTCACTGAAGAAAAGACTATACTCTGGTCTATAGAGCTGGCTTTACTTTGGACTATAGACCATAAACTGAAATCAAGATCAGAATATTGAATGGACTATAGACCAGAATTTCGCCTAGGTCATAGACTAGATTGTAGTTTGGACTATAGAGCAGACTATAAGCTAGATTGATAGCTATAGAAATCACTATAATCTGCAATGTTGTTGATTAAGCTATAGTCTGATTTAGGGACTACAGTATTTTTAAGACCATGGACTATGATACAGACTGGACTATCAACTAGACCATACTTCAGAATATAGAGTAAACAATAGGCTAGAATGTAGACTGGACTGTAGACTAGAATGTAGACCAGCCTATAATAGGAACTATAGACTTGATTATAGTTTAGAAAGACTTGAATATGGTCTGGACTACAGAGTATATAACACACTATAAACTGAACTATAGGCCTATAGTGTGGACTTCATACTAGATTATACATCAATAGAAATGTTTAAAAAGAACCCAAGTTTTCACCATATGTTTCTCAAGATTTTCTTGTATATGAGTTTAAGTATTTACAGCGAAAATATTTAACAAATACATAAAAAAATTATATACAATTTATATATATATATATACAACATTGCCTACATACATATACGATCAAGTACACATTAATTAAATATGTACTTTACCTGTATGAGTCATCCCATGGACGATATTGGCGAAAATCATACCTTGGTGAATAACGATCATAATAGTCACGATCATAGCTGCCATAACCAGATGCCGCTCCGGCACCAGCACCATATCGTGGACGATCATAATAGCGATCTGAAGAACATCATTACATAAGTATAATCATATGAACTAGAACGTTAAGTGTTAAATCATACCTCTTCCATAGTAATCACTGCTGCCACGATCAGCACCATAATAACGATCACGATTATCATAACCATAACCTCGACTTTCACCACGATCATATGCAGCTGGTCTTTCATATGGAACTCGAGTGCGGGTATCATAACGATCGTAGGCAGGTCGTGCGCCATAACGATCATCTCTAGATTAGCGTAGAAAAAGTAAAAATTATATATGTATTTCTTTTACACATCTTTAAAAAATTTTAATGAAACCTGTACCTGTAACCACCATATTTGTCAGCACCATAACGATCTGCACCATAACGATCAGCACCATAACGATCAGCGCCATAACGATCAGCACCGTAACGATCAGCGCCATAACGATCAGCACCATAACGATCGGCTACAGGTGCTGCATATCTGTCATAATCAGCACCACGATAACCACGATCTTCGTAACGATCATGGCCTGAATAATACCAACTACTTGCACGATCATCACCAGATCTGGCAGCATAACTGCCATAATAACGACTGCGATCATCGCCATAACGCCTGAAGAAAGCAAAAAAAAAGAAAAGTAATAAATTCAACATTCTCAATAAAAATTATTTAAAATGATTTCTAATAATTATTTTAAAACTAACCTGTCTTCATAACATGTTACACATCTTGATTGTCGACTTTTATGATAAATTGAACCCAATATACTGGACGACACCTCCTGACCTTTATCATCAGTTCTCGCATATGCTGCCTTACTATTGCTAGCTACTGCACTTACAGCTGATTCTACCAAATGCATGGGCCATTGTAAAACACAAAGTGCAAATATCAAATATGAAATCTAAAATGGAAATACAAAACAAATAATTAACCATTAATTAACATTATTTAAAATAGAAATTAAAATTTAATTCAAAAATCTATTATTGTTTTTTGTAAAGTTGTTAACAAACTATAACGTATTCATCATCATTATGACCAATAATTATTATCTAAATATCATCGCTATTTATGGACAGTTGTATTTATGTGTTTTAATATTTTTATTTTTACGTTTGACTTAATAAATGGGTCAACACTTACATTCTATAGAATTTTAAATTTTATAGAAAAATATTAGAAAATTTTAACTAATTTAGATAAATTGCTAAAGTGCAATTTAAAATGTAATTATGCGGAAATTTATGAACAATTTAAAACGGTTAATGGTGATTAAGGGACTTACAAACAAATTTACATTTAGTAAGGTTAAAAATTAAAAAGATTTCATAGAATGATAAAAAATGAAATTGTACAGGTTAGACTATAATGTGGACATTTGACTAGAATGCAGGCTGGACTGTAAACTAGACTCTAATAAGTACTATAGACCACAGAGGACTTAACTATGTAGTATATGTTATAGAGTGCACTATGTATATTCAGATTATGGACTGGATCATAGACTATATTATTATCTGGACTATGGGCTAAACTTTAGTGTGGACTGTAGACTGCATTATATTCTAGACTATAGACTAGAGTAAAGTCTGGACTATAAACTAACTGAATTTTGGACTATATAGTGTATATAGGCTAGACTGTAGTCTGGACTATATACAAGACTGAAGTATGCATTTCAGATAAGAATATAGTCTGGACTATAGACAAGACTAAAATCTGTATTACAGATAAGACTATAGACTCTAGTCTGGAATATAAAAAAATATAGTGAAGACTATAGTCTGGACTATGGACTACACCGAAGTCTGGAATATAGAGAAACTATACCCTGGACTATATAGAAGAATATAGTCTGGACTATAGAGAAGTCTATAGTCTGGATTATAGATAAGACTATAGTTTGGAATATATAATTTGGACTATAGAATAGACTATAGTCTGGACTATAGAAAAACTGTAGTCTGGACTTTAGAGAAGACTGTAGCCTGGACCATAGAGAAGACTATAGTCTGGACTTCAGAAAGACTGTAGTCTGGACCATAGAGAAGTCTATAGTATGGACTAAGAGAAAATTATACAGTAGACTGTAGTCTGAACAATAAACTAATACGGTACTTAAAACTAGACTAACGTTTGGACTATAAACTAGACTAACGTTTGGACTATAAACTAGACTAACGTCTGGACTATAGAATAGACTAAAGGCTGGACTAAGACTGAAAGATAGTCTGGGCAAGAGACTAAACTGTCTGTCTGGACTATAGTCTAGTCTATAGTCCGGACTCTAAGATCAAAGACTAGTTTATAGTCTGAACTATAAACTAAATTATAAAGTCTGGACTATATACTAAACTATAGTCTGGACTATAGAATAGACCAGAGTCTGTACTAAAGACTAGATTATAATTTGGACTATGGACAAGACTATTGATGAGACTGTGGACTATATTACATATTAGATATTTAACTTAAACCATAGACTAGAACCGCGATACGCAGTTAGATCTCAAATAAGCTCTCTTGTACTCTTTCTTTCATGTTTGCAACCAGTCTGAGAACAAATTAAATGCTCTCTTCCTTTCGCTGTAATCAGTACACAGAGGGAAAACGTGGTTGAAAATTGGCGAAATTGATGCAATCTGTTGTCAACATTTAGACAACGGATACATAAGGAATTCAATAACATGCTGTTATTATTATGACAACGCATCATTGTCATTGCAACAATGCATCATTTCGATTACGTTTTATATCATTTCAGTGCAACGTTGTGATTTTAATAACGAATCTTTGTTAATTAGAAAACTTAATGATCTATTTGATAAAATAGCGTTGTCACTTTGATAACACATTATTATTAACTATCCTTACATCCTTACTATGACAACGGATATTATTTAAATTTAAAATTTAAATACTTTGTTGTCAATTTGCTTCACTAAAATTTGATGTATATTAATATTAATTATTTATGTAAAATTAATAAGCATAAATTTTAAAACAATTACAATTGTTTAAGTTATTTTTACAAATAATAATAAAAATTTAGCACTTTTTTATCAAACGTCCTTGGTTTATAGTTCAGTGACTTTCTATTGTAACAAAAAAAAAAAAAACATTAAGCATTAAAAATAAATAATATTTTAAACAAAAAACAAATAAAATAAACAAATTTAAATAATAAATGTAATTGTGAAAAAAATGTATAACACATTTACATTAAAAAAATATAGAAAACAAAGTTTTAAATAAATTTCAAATATTTGAAAATTTTCAATATTTAAAATTTTTATAAATGTTAAAGCAAGTGGCGCCAATATGGTTTATTAATAGTTTTTGAAATGTTTAATTATTTTAAAAGAAAATATATGTGTGGACTTTGATAATTTGTCACTTGCTTTAACATAAAGTGGAAAAACTTTTTGTTTTGAGGAGAAAAACAAACTTAAAACCAAATGACCTCCAAAATGCCGGCGTCATAATATTACCAGTCATAGATATAAAAAAATAAAACTGTGAGTATTCAAGTGAACGATATATACAAACATGTGTATGTTTGTATATAGAAAGATATAAAATATTTTAGGCTAAAAGTCAACCACATATGATTTTGTATTTATTTATTTTTTTTTTTTTTTGATAAATTTTATTCCAACAGCATTGACATCACCTTCCTCGTAAGCTTTAAATTGGTCTACTCTCCACGCTTTGTTAGCCAAGCATCAGGAACCACTTCCGGCTAAATACGGTTAAAGTCATCACATACATTTATGAGTATTTTAATTTTTTTTATTTATTTATTTAGAATTTGTTGTTAACATTAGTGATTAATAATTTCATATTCTCAATATGCGCTTGGTCGCCTTTTGAGTTAATTATTGTAAAATAATAAAAAACCAAGTAAGAAATTATAGTCGGGCGAGGCTGACCATGTAATTCCCTACACCTTTTTTAAAAATATGATATGATTTAGGTACCATAAATGATCATGTGTCAAATTTCATGGAATTATGTCCAAAATTGCGACCTTTAGTTTGATTACAAGCCCTATTGGGGGATTCAGTTGTATGGGGGCTAGTTGAAATAATGGACCGATCTTAACCATTTTCAATAGGACAATAAAAGATCATGTACCAAATTTAATTGAATTATCTTCAAAATTGTGACCTGTAGTTTGATTACAAGGTTTACATGGAAGGACAGACGGACTGCTCAGACAGACGTCAGTTGGACAACTGAATCGACTCAGAAATTGATTCTGAGCCGATTGGCATACTTTAAGGTGGGTATAGGATCAATATTATTGTGCGTTACAAACATCAGCACAAACCCAACATACCCTCCCCTCTAAAGTGGTGTAGGGTATAAAAACGCTAAATATCAACACATAGATATAGATACAGATTTGAAATGATCAAAATAACACAGCTGGGGAAATGTTAATATATTGAATATGTATTTTTAAGTTATTATTCGAAAAATTCATGAATTATAACTATTAAAATCCCCTCTGCTACTATTAACAGTTTTTTGCATAAATAAATAATTTTTAAAAAACCATTTTATGAATGGCTGACTGCTTAGGTAGTTGTCTATTGAAAATGATCTTAAAAGTGACAACTGAATTTGCATGATCATCGCCATCACATCAATTATTTAACTTTTTTTTAAACTCAACTAAAACAATTAATTGTACTTTAGATTAGTTTTTTTTTAATTTATTTGCAATTAAAATGTAATAATTCATAATTAATTAAGATGGTTTTTCTTTAAGTTGACAGTGCAAATTATTAATTTGCTAGTAACTTCATTAATTATGCTTTTACGCCCATTTTGTTTTTAACATATTTCAAATTTACGAAAAAAAAATCTATATTAAGAACATGAAACTGAAAAAAATATTATTAAGAGTGAAATCACCAAAAAATTAATGCATATCATTAATTTTGATTTAAGTAGTTCATATAAATATTTAACTAGGTTACCATGAGTTTTTATTTTATTTTTTTAATTAAGACCCTAGGGGATTTTGGTATGAATTGCTAAGGCTTAGTTTTTGATTGAGAAACTAGTTTAACAATCGTTTAAATTGAACGCAGGATGCCTTGCGTTATATTTTTGAATAAAAACTGGAATGAAGAAGAATTTTCGCAATACTTATAGTTATTCGAATTATTCATTTAAATCCATTTTACAGGATCCCCTTAATAATACGCAAGGTAAGCTAGCTAGTATTACCAAATAGTTTAGATACACAAAGTCTATTCAGAAATTCAGATTCTTTTAGAATTTTTACTTTTTTTAGAAAATTGACTTTGTAAATCTTCTAGGTTGGAACTACTTGAGAGTCAACCCTTCCATTCATATAAACTGAACTAGTTCTTGTTATTTTCTATCTTTGAATCTATAATTTCTGTTTAGGGAATCACCACTTTTTCACTTTTTTGTAATACATAACCCTTCGTAACCTCAACATTTATCAAATTATAAGAGTGACTCAAGAATGCTTCTAGACGTTTAATGTTACAGGATCAATTCTATAGACTTCAGATTATTAACACTTTGTATGTTTAAATGTATATTTCTACAGTTTCTCGATATATAGTTTAGAACTGATCATTTTAAGATTTTTATAGATTGAACGAATGCCTGATAGTTGTTGCCTGGATCAGACTATATATAATAGATTGTTGTCTGGACCATAGATGAAACTGGATTACATTTGCCTGTAGTCTGGACTATAGACTAGACTGGAGTCTGTACTTTTAGCACAGACCATACGGTGGTCTAAACTACAGAATTTAGTGTACTTCAGACCATCTATGATCTGTGGTCTGGTCTACTTAACATTCTGTAGGCTGGATATCTGACTAGACTTTGGTCTGTTATACAGTCTAGTCCGAACTACGGACTAGACTTTAGTCTGTACTACTGTATTAGATACTAGTCTTTAGTCTGTACTACAGAGTAGACTTAAGTCTGTACTACAGACTAGACTTTAGTCTGTACTACAGACAAGACTTTCCACTATACTACATTAGTCTGTAATACATACTAGACTTAACTCTGTACTACATACTAGACATTAATCTGTACTACAGACTAGACATTAATCTGTACTACAGACTAGACATTAGTCTGTACTACAGACTAGACTTGTAGTCTGTACTAAATACTAGACTGTAGTCTGTACCATATACTAGATTTAAGTATGTACTATAGACTAGACTTTAGTCTGTACTACAGTTTAGACTTTTGTATGTACTACCGACTAGGCTTTAGTCTTCACTACAGTTTAGACTTTTGTATGTACTACCGACTAGACTTTAGTCTGTACTACAGACTATACTTTAGCCTGTACTACAGACTATACTTTAGCCTGTACTACAGACTATACTTTAGTCTGTACTACAGACTAGACTTTAGTCTGTACTACAGACTATACTTAAGTCTGTACTACAGACTAGATTAAGTCCTTACCACAAACTAGACTTTATTTTAGCCTTTTGTATGTACTACCGACTAGACTTTAGTCTGTACTACAGACTATACTTTAGCCTGTACTACAGATTAGACTTAAGTCCTTACTACAGACTAGACTTTAGTCTGTACAACAGAATAAACTTTAGTCTGTACTACAGTCTAGATTTTAGTATGTACTACAGTTTAGACTTTTGTATGTACTACCGACTAAACTTTAGTCTGTACTACAGACTAGACTTAGTCTGTACCTACTAAAGTCTAGACTTTAGTATGTACTACCGACTAGACTTTAGACTGTACTACAGACTAGACTTTAGTCCATACTACAGATAAAACTGTGTATTGCAGATTAAACTATAGTATGGACTACTGACTAGACTGAATGTAGTCTGTACAACAGATTAGACTACGTTCTGGGCTAGAGGATAAATATAAAAATAAACTTCGGTGAAACTGGAGCTAACAAATTTGAATATTTGTTATTAAATAGGCCGATAAATCATACATTTCTAAAAGATTGAGCTGTATTTAAACCGAATCTAATTTGAGAATTCCATCCATAACATCTAAGAAGTTAACATATCTGACATATCCCTTTAGTCATCGAGATTTCTTAGATTCGAGCTTAGATTGAAATTTAGCGCGACTTAATCCTTTAGAAAAGTGTAACTTAGGTTTCAGGGTTTTGCCTTTTTTCCACATTTTGACGAATTTATTTTAATTATAATTTAAATGATTTTGTTTTTATTGAAGTAGTGTTTTTATTTTCTCAATGAATAATTTGTTGATGTTTCTTATTCAGCCTGACAGCTGTCAACTGACAGGACTATTTAAGCAATTTCGGACTTTTATTTATTTTTTCTTACCTTTTTTGAGTTTGTCATGTTTAAATTAATTAATTTATAATTCACCATTAATAAAAAACACTTTATTTTAAATATTTATTAATATTTTAGTTAAAAATTTAATTGCCCCTTAAACGAGCAAATCTTTTTTTATTAAAAAAATCTATTGTTAATTTAAATTTTTTTTTGTTTAATCCTTTCGATAGTGTTTCATTTGTTCTTTTTGTTTTTAATCAAATAATATTCAAGAATAAATTTAACAACCGCTTTGTTTAAAAACCAAAACTAGAATGACTCTAAACTGTGACCTGTCAACCATATTTATGTAAAAGCCACAAAAAATACGTTAAAACTTCAAAAAAAAAAAGTAAAATGGAGAAGAGAAGAAGCGTGATACATGTTAAAATCTAAAAAATATCAAAAAATAACACGCACTGATGAGAAACCAAAGCTTTGTTTTGGTGGAAAACCCATCATCATCGCCAGCTGTACATGAGTTCTAAACACAATATAATTTTAACAAAATTTTAGGGAGAATTTTGTGTTTAAGGTAATTATTTGAAATTTTTATAAGAGGGCGAAAGAAAAAAACTTCCAAAGAAAATCTGAGGATCATTGAAGGAGTGTCTTTCAGTTGAAGATCATTTTAATCTTAAACCATAAGGTGGGTGTGTAGTAGAGTGAATAATTGTTATAATTTATTTGTGGGTTCATTCATTTTATTTCTGTTTGTTTTGATTCCTTTGAAAGTTGTTAGAAATATTTGACCGTGACCGTGAAAAAGTAAAGATTTTTATTTACTGGTCGTCATCTTTGTTTGACATTTATTTGTTTGTTTTCGGTGACATAATCTTTACGGTTTGCTGAAGTTTGGTGGAAAATTATTACAATGATTTTAACTTAATTTTACTAATGAATAGAATACGAAAATGCTAACGAAAAGAAATTATTGAAGTTGTTAAAAAAGAGATGAACAGGTGTCTAATTTGATGGATTAAATGTCAGAAAATAATTTACATTTTTTTTTTTTTGTAATTAAAGTTATGTGACCTTTTTTCAATAAATTAATTAAAGTAAACCAACCCTAAAAATAGAGCCATAATAAGTCAAATAAAAACTTTATTTTCAACACGATCAATTTACCATTGATTATGTTTTAGAACCCCGATATATAAACAAGTCCCTAAAGTTCAAGTTATTCAAAATTTAACCTTTAAAAACTTCCACTCATGTCACTTGCTCATCACTTTTACAAACATTTGCAAACAAATTTCATTTACAAAACGCCTCTCACACAAATAACGATCATCTTTTAGGCCATTGAATTAGAAAATCCAACTTGTACTCGAAGTTCTTTAAGAAAACAAACTACCGAACCATCAGGTGTGGATAATGAATCAAGATTTTAATTGTATCAATTTTTCATTGTATTGTTTGTTCTAGTCATGATCGTGGTAACAACAATGACTAAACTCTTTAAAAGGTCATTGTACATATAATAAGTTAAATTTTGTATTTTAGTTTAAGTTCATTTATGGTTTTTATATTTAAATAATACAAAATGCTTCTTTTTGCTAAGTAGTAGTTATTAGGAAATAAAAGAAAACACATATTATAGTTGTGATGAAAATTTCGTATGTGAATAATAGAAAAACTTTTTAAGTTTTTATGAATAACCTAAAATCGACTGTAGTTTGTTAAGTAATGGTTTAAATGAGAATATAGCCAAAATCTGTGTTCACCGATGTATCTAATCAAAAATCGATTTTTATATAAAAAATGTAAAATCTTTAATAAATGAGCCAAAGTCTGTTTTCATCGATATTTTTCATAAAATAAAATTGATGATAGGGTGCCCTGGTATGCTAGATAGAAGTGTGCTAGCCTGTCAGTCTACAAGTTGTGGGTTTGATTCCCACCAGAGACTCAGGACTCTATCGGTTTAGGTTAGAATATACATAATGTATAATTGTAATGGACAAACAAATAAAATATATGATAGATTTTTAAACGTTATCTTCAAAATAAAATCAGAACGAAAATAACATACATTAGGTTGGGATTATCTAATAAATGTAAAAAATCGCCGAAGAACGGTTTCAGTTACTTACTTTATAAAAATGGTGCAAAACTAAAATCGGCTTTAGCTCTGTAATCACTCAAAATAAAGTTTTTATAGAATTTTTATAATAAATCGACTGAAGTCTGAATGAATCTATCTATCAATCAATCAATCTATCTATCTATCTATCTATCTATCTATCTATCTATCTATCTATCTATCTATCTATCTATCTATCTATCTATCTATCTATCTATCTATCTATCTATCTATCTATCTATACATCTATCTATCTATCTATCTATCTATCTATCTATCTATCTATCTATCTATCTATCTATCTATCTATCTATATATCTATCTATCTATCTATCTATCTATCTATCTATCTATCTATCTATCTATCTATCTATCTATCTATCTATCTATCTATCTATCTATCTATCTATCTATCTATCTATCTATCTAGCTATCTATCTATCTATCTATCTATCTATCTATCTATCTATCTATCTATCTATCTATCTATCTATCTATCTATCTATCTATATATATATCTATCTATCTATCTATCTATCTATCTATCTATATATATATATATATCTATCTATCTATCTATCTATCTATCTATCTATCTATCTATCTATCTATCTATCTATCTATCTATCTATCTATCTATCTATCTATCTATATATCTATCTATCTATCTATCTATCTATCTATCTATCTATCTATCTATCTATCTATCTATCTATCTATCATTCTATCTATCTATTTATCTATCTATCTATCTATCTATCTATCTATCTATCTATATATGTATCTATGTATATATGTATGTATGTATGTATGTATGTATGTATGTATGTATGTATGTATGTATGTATGTATGTATGTATGTATGTATGTATCTATCTATCTATCTATCTATCTATCTATCTATCTATCTATCTATCTATCTATCTATTTATCTATCTATCTATCTATCTATCTATCTATTTATTTATTTATTTATTTATTTATTTATTTATCTATCTATCTATCTATCTATCTATCTATCTATCTATCTATCTATCTATCTATCTATCTATCTATCTGTTTACAATTTCAATACAATTTGTCTGTAAATAGTGGCAACTCAGTTCTAATTAGTATTTGAGCACCGGCGGCGGTGCTGCTTACAAAATTCGGCGTCAACAAGACACCGTCGTTTCGAGTCGAATCGGTTTACATATCTTTTCCACATTCAACAAGTTATAACATTTTTTTATCATTCTACTGGTGAGATCGTAAAAAATAAACCACCAACAGAATTTTTACATTTTCATTACATTTTCAATTTTTACAAAATCTATTCCATTTTTGCAATTACTCTTATCTTCTCTATCTAGCTTTATTGTAAGCGTCGGCCGTTCATCATGTTTGATAGACCACAGAGTCCCATGTTTCTTTTTTTGCCGACTGCAAAATAAATTCTGCTGCAAGAATTTTTTTGCGCCATTTTTAAAAATATAGACGTTGTACAAAGTTTTACGTCTTAAAAATGTTAAGCATATTGTTGAAAAGAGAATTTATTTTAAATTTTATAAAAATCCTTCCTTAATTGTTTTATTTTTGTTATCGCTACATGCGTTTTAGCAAATGTATTACTTTGTCACGGAATAAATAACTTATTTTACTGATTGACCCCAAGGGCATATGGTATACAGAGGAGTCACGAGCTAAAAACTATTTCCCTCCCTGTCACAAAAATTTTTACATCTATTTTATAGCTGTATAGAGGTTTATAACTCTTTCCACAATTGTTTACAAAAGCAGCAGAAAAGCGTATTTTAGACTTTTGTAAATGTCAAAAGGGAGACCTCTGTACTCTCTGCGCCAAGAATTAAGTTTTGAATTTGTAAAAAATACATAAAAAATGAGTGAGATTGATCATACAAAATATGAGGTAATATTTATACCGCCTCAAGTTGAAAAATTTTCAACGGCGTTATAAAATTTCTTCGGCGGCTAGGTAATGACTTCTTTAAGACGAACCGGCGCAGGTCTCTGATCATCACACCGAGCCACCATTATTGCAGTCCCGTCATTGTGAAGAAAAAAATAATTCGTGCATTTTTTTTTACGTTTTTCTAAAAAAAAAATTTTTTTGTTCAATTTTTTCATTTATTTTCTTATAAGAAAAGCATAAAACAAATATAAAAATAAACCATATACCCACCTAAGGTAAATTTATAAAAATAATTTGTTGTATTCAATGTGAAAGTGTTAATAAATATGAAAACAATAATGTTGGTTAAATTTTTTTTTTTTTTTTTTTTTTTGATAATTGGTGAAAATATAAATGAATCATTTATTTTACTGTGTTGGATTAAAGACCACAACAACAGCAACAACAATAATGAGATAGTTACTAGCAGTTTTATTATTATATATACGGAGTAACTCTACTGATGTTTGCACTTGTTGAATATTATATGTAGTAGATACGCTATGCATAATCATTATTACATTCATACATATGTTTAGAAGATACATACCAAGTAAAAGACAAGGGAACTGAGAATTCTGAATATAGGCCTTTAATTTAAATTTAAATACGTCATATTTTCTTTTATTTATTAATTGATTTTGTTTGTTGTTTTTCTATTGTTTTTGGTATTTAGTACATCTAATAATTATGTGAACTTTGTAGAGAATCTCTTAAATAAGAAGAAAACTATTTAAAATGTCTGTCTGTTTATAGTTTTGTATTTTCTTGTTGTTTTTGTTTTGCCTACAAGCTGCCCCACCTTAAGTTTTATTTTAAAGTTTTTTTTACTACATGTAATCAAATAACAATTAAAACTAAATTTAGTTAAAGTTCAAAAAGTTCATTGAAAGATTAACATGAAAACAATGAATATTGTAATGAAAATTGTATTAAATTTTCGTAAATTATTAAATTCACAAAACCACTTGCTGTTTATCTGGAAAACTGAATTAAGAAGAACTAAAAAATAGTCTAATCTATTGATTAGAATATAATGTGAACTTTATATTCTATGACATACTAGACTTTAAGTTAAAATATAAACTAGTTTAGACTAAACTAGAAATAAGATCGTATACTATAGAGGGGACAACAGAGAAGATCATAGATTAGACTAACGACTAGTCTAAAAACTAGACCATTGATTACAATATATTCTAGACTAGACTATAGGCCCAAGAATTGACTTTAGTATATAAATTAACCAGTAGTCTAAACTAAAACCTTGATTATATATTAAACTATGTACCAGGATATAGATTAATCAGTAGACTAGTCTATAGGCTGGCTTTATGACAAAAGAATGGTTTATACAAGACAATTGGCTAGACTGTATATAAGACTAGAGATTATACAATATACCAAACTATATACTAGAATATATTACCCGAAATACAAGACTGTAGTCTAAACTAAACTATAACTTAAACTATAAGCTGCTGGACTGGACTCATACTATAGATTAGGCTATAGACTGGAATATAAGCTGTTCTGAAGACTAGACTATAGGCTTTACTCCTTACCACGACAATTTGATCTCCGCTCAGGAACGATCCGATTCTCAATAGGCTAAAGATTGTCAACTCAGCAATAGCTGTATCAACTGGAAGTTTTTTCCCTAGGGAAAAACATCCAGTTACAGCCAACCTGTTACAACAGGCTTAAATATATATTAGTTTAAAAAGTCTTCTAGACTATAGATTAGACTTTACTACATATTATACTAAAGACTAGACTATGGACTAGTGATCACCTTCGTTACATGACAATCAAATCTAAAATTCTTTTCTTCTTCTTACAGTTTCTAAAACAAAACACAATAAACTGCTAAAAGCACAAAAAACACTATATATATAAAAAATGGAACCTTCTAATGATTTCCCCGTTACTCCTGGCCCCTCAGGAAATAATGAGTAAGTAAAGTTATTAATTAACTTCTATTCTATTTAAAATACAACACACACACAAACATACCAACAACTTAAAAGACTTAAAAATTAATCGTGTATGTTTGTGTTTCTTTAAATTGTCATCAAAAATTTTGAATAATATTGCATGTTAGTTTTCCCGTTTTACCTCCACCACCATCTGCCTCGAATCCATCATCATTTCCCAGCAATAATAATCAACAAAATCAAGCCAATAAACGTTTGCAACAAACACAAGCCAAGGTCGATGAAGTTGTTGGCATTATGCGTGTAAATGTTGAAAAAGTCTTAGAACGTGATCAAAAATTGACAGAATTGGGTGAAAGAGCCGATGCCTTAGAGCAAGGAGCATCACAATTCGAACAACAGGCTGGTAAATTGAAACGTAAACAATGGTGGGCCAATATGAAAATGATGATCATTATGGGTGTGATTGGTGTTGTTCTTTTGATAATCATTATTGGTAAGTAAAAGGAGTAGAATAAATTTTTGTTTTATAAGAAATGTGGTGAAAGGAAAATGTTTAACAATTTTAACACTTTGATAATATATATCGTATATAGATTGTTATCAGTGCTATTTAATGAATATATATACATTTAGGTCATAATGATTCATTTGCATGTTTATTAATCTAGAGCAAATAACGTATTCATTTTTAATATATATTTGTTTTGTTTTACAAAGCGGCAAAATAATAAGTTGTCTTAGAAATAAAAACAATTTATAGCAAAACACAAGTTTTAGGTCATTCATAGAAAGAATTCCAAATAGCTTGTTTTCTAAGTAAGACATCTACTTCATTCATATATAACTCAAAAATAATACATTTCAAAACTTTCTTATTGCTTTTTTTCTAAACTAATATTAATATTGAAAAGACATTTTATTTCTGAAATTTAAGAGTTTTCTTTCGTTTACAGAATATTCCTAAACTGTAACTTATAACTAATATTTACTGCTTTAACTAAATATAAAAACTAACCTCTTAAGTAGTGTAAAAACTTTTGCTTTACTAAAAAATTTAAATGCACAATTACTTTTTAACATTAAAATATTCTCTTTTAATAACAAAACTAAATCTCAAAAAAGCACCTAAACTTTCAAATGCAAATACCGTAACTTTCTTAGCTTTTAATTTAAAACGGTTTAAGAAACTTTATATATTTATTTGATAATGCAACAGATTAGATAATAATATAAAATTTTATTTTGAAAAATTTTCTTGCAGTAAGTCTATTTTATTAAAGTTTAAAAGATATAGAAGCGATGCGTTATTTTTTTTATAAATCAAAACAAATATAAACATAAATATAATACCAACACATAGATAAAACATTCCTTTCACTACAAAACCAACCTGTGAGTGTCAATAGTTTTTTTCTATTTTCAAAAAAAAACTTTTTTATTAACTTTATTTCTTTGCTTAAATTTTTAGTTTCCCTTATGCCTTCTGGCGGCGGCAGTAGCTCCGAAAGTTTACCAGCACCACCGGTGACTCAAGCTCCTCATTAAAACAAAAAACAATTTAAAGCCAATTAAGTAAATATAAAATAACAATAACAGAAAGAAATGTATATAATACAGCTATACACTATTTTTATACACAAAATTTATGAAAACAAAAAACCAGGAGCCTTATTTACTATATACAACTATATACAAAATTAAAAAAAAAAAATTAACTGAAACTAAAAATTAAAACTATTTAAGTATTAAATGGTTAAAGGTTGCACAAAACCCTCTCCATGATAAAAAGTAATAACCACCTTTACATTTTTTACAATTTCCTACAAAAAAAAAGTAACAAAAATTCGCAACAATTTTATACAGTTATGTATACTAAAGGAAAAAAGGATTACATTTTATATAAATATTTATCTATATACAAAACAAAACTTAAAAATCTTATGTGAGTGTATGTTAAATTATAATATTAATAAAAAAAATACTTTACCTTAAAAATAACTTTTAAAATATAAACTTTTAGTAAAAAGTGAGTGATTTCAGTGAACATAGAAATTAAATCATAAATACCTAACACAATTACAAAACATATACCTACATAAGCTCATAACGAAAATCATATTAATAATAATATCATACACAGAAATTTCATATCAAGTCACCTTAACAAATTATTATCATCATAATCCAGATATGGAAACAAACCACATCGTATACTGCATTCAAAATTAAACAAAATCATCATATCATGATTATTATACAACAATTAAGAAACAATTTTAACAGAAAACTATTTTAGCAGCACAGCTTTAGTACATCGTTAAACTGGACTATAAAAGGTAAGTTTTATTTCAATATTAAAAAAAATAATAAAAAGAAAAAATGCGCACAACAAATTTTAAATTGTAAAAATGCAATAAAAAGAAAAAAATACAAAATCAATCAAAAAAGATTGAAATGTTTTATCAGAATCACCTTCTGAAACGATTTAATTATGTCCGTCTGATTCTCTGTGGTTGTCAAAGTACTTGGTACAATTGAAAAAGTCAAACTTTAAGTTGGAATTTTTAAAATTTCTTAAAGAATTATTTGTGAAATTCACAATTGGTGTTGTACAGTTGTATCGTTGTTGTTGTAGCAACGACATATGTAATGTCGGTGTGGCTGGATTGACAATCCTTAATTGTTGTTCATCGAACTCCGAGTCCGCTTGTACGTCTGATTCTCTGTGCTTGTCAAAGTACTTATTCTAATTGAGAATGTTAAACTTATAAATATGAAATATCTTAACAAATTATTTGTCCAAGTCGCAATTGGTTGTTATAGCAGCGACACCTGAAATTACACGCATAGTAGTTAAAAATTATTCCCTACTCTTCTTACGGTCCGGTTATCCAAATCAGTTAGATCTAAACCCACCTAACGGCTAATACGACGTGGTAGGTTTCGTTCCTCGTTTGCAACGGGTAGGGCGCGACCTCCCAGTATTATACTATCCCGGTGAGAATTGATGGCGTCTTCCACCGCCTCTTGGTGGATAGTATTCAAAGCTGTCTTGTATGAGCTTTCATCATCTATGTTATCGAGGTGTTCTTGGATGTCGTTCTCATACAGAAGAAGATCTTTCCTGACATTCCTCGGGGCGGTGGGTTGGTTTCCAACTTAGTTAGATGGTGGTGCGGGTGGTCCCGCTGACATGGTCCGATGACATCCCAGTAGGAACTACTTTGACATAATGTGGTTCATCAGACGTTCTGAGATCTGCGTTTTGACAGCTTTGAGGCTTCTTCCATTGGTGTTGTTTCGCTATTGGTGTTGTTTCGCTATTGGTGTTGTTTCGTTTTAGTTGTAGCAGCGACCAAAGTCGCAAAGTCGTTGTGGCTGGGTTCACAATTTTTGGTCGTTCTTTGTTAAACTCGGAGTCGTTTCGGTGCGAATAAACCAATGTCGTAAGAACGACGGTTGTATTGTAGTAAAACATAGTTTTTATCAGGCCAGTTATGAAAAATTGTTCCCCTGAAGTTTGTTCCCTTTTACATGTTTAAGGTATAGAAGAGAGAACAAACCCTCAAGGAGTTTATTATACCAAATATGACTGTATATGATCTTCTTGAAAAATGTTTATGACATACAACGATACGACGTCTGTTTATTTAGGGGTTAGAGGGAGATGGGTAGATGGGTACTTACGCGGGAATTAGGAGGAAGGGTAAATGAGAAAGGCTTGGGATTTTTTTTTGTAAAACGTTATAAT